>NC_143012.1:161916551-162216551 GCF_055824585.1 Amblyomma mixtum
ACTATAATAAATACTATAGTTGCTGAACAACTCGGAGCGATGCAGCAACAGCTCATACTAGCCCAGGCACAGTTGATACAGTCCATGGCTGACAGGATAGAAGCTACGATTAACACACGCTTGGAAAAACATGAAGCTGGCATCAACAAGCTTTTCGAACTTGTACCGCATCCGGAATTGCCTTGCAAGAAGCGCGCAGTTGAACCCGCTGCCTGTCCTCATCCACTCTCTCCAGACCAGCAACATGGCGCAGAACAATAACACGCGAAAAGGTCGGCGGCGACACCAGTCCAATGCACCAGCAGAAACAATTATATGGCAATGGAACTGTCGCAGCATACGCCGAAAACAAGCACAACTAGCCGCATATATAGCAAACTCCCCTAATCCCCCTCCCCCCCCCCATGTCATCGCTCTGCAAGAGACGGAAACAAATCGCATTCATATCCGCAGTTATCACACGGCAGCCCTTACACCACGTACGGCAATAGTGACACTCGCATCCATGCCGGTACTAGACCGCACACCGACAAGCACGCCCGACAGCAAGGGCGCTCAATATACCGCGATAGAGCTCAGCTGACCAGGACACACATATGGTCTCACTATTATTAACATATACAGCAATCCTAAAGATAAAGGAAGTTATTCCGGGTATCCTGGGCTCCTTCCGTTCCTCAAACCTTCTTGTGGTGGGTGATTTTAATGCACGTCACACACACTGGGGATACAACTCGGATACCCCGAAAGGTAACCTGATTTCTACCGCAATGACTGATTACAACCTTAGCCTGATCACAAACCCCACCGTACCCACTCGAATTGGCACAAGCGTCACCCGCGACACCACACCCGATCTCACATGGGCCACACCGAACATAATCGTAAAATCTCACACGGTGCTCCAGGATAGCCTTGGAAGTGACCACTTTCCAGTCTCCACTATTATATCTTATGATTCCAAGATTTTCAACCCTCGTTAGCAGCTTCTCACTGACTGGGATAAATTGCGCTCATATTTGGCAACTGATTCTACAGAGCTCCGTACTGTCACTTACTGGACAGACCGTCTGGTGAAGGCCATCCAGGTGAACAGCAAAAGCATTAAAAATACCCCTAAGGCACCGCAGGTTGATCCGCAGCTTGCTCATCTATGGGAGGCCCGACAGGGACTTCTCAAGCGCTGGCGTCACCAGCGACACAATCGTAAATTGAGACTCCGCATAGCCACTCTCACTCGCGAGGCAGAAGAATACGCGAACACGCTAGCCCGCGCAAACTGGGCAACCTTTTGTAACGACCTCAAGGGTACATTAAGCACTAAACGCACGTGGTCCCTCCTACGTGCTTTCTTGGATCCAACAACCACTAAATCTCAGACACAAGTAAACACACAACGTCTAATACAACTAGAGCTCCAAAAGGGCACCGACGTAATTGGCCAACTACGGGACACTTATATACCCACATCTCTTCAGTCAGCAGATCCACCCAATCTACCTCCACTAACCCAGAACTTGATGCCGACATCACCTTAAACGAAGTCCGCCGAGCACTCTTTAGTATTCGCCGCTCTACGGCGCCGGGGCCGGATGGCATAACGTACAAGGCACTACTCAATATTGTCACGTTGTAGTGACGGCAGTCCAGCGGTCAGGAAGACACCAACCAGTCTTGGAAACGAAGCTCTTTATTTGGGCTGACTTGCGCCCGCAAAAGAACTGAATCACTCGACGGCGGCGTAAGCAACAAACGTGCTCGTCGGTCGTCGAACTACGAATGTCCGCCGCTCGCGGCATCGCTCAATTTAAAGTCGGCAAGGAAACTTCCAGATAATAGGACAAGATCATCTACAGTAATCTGGAAAAACCTAGATGCAGCCTTTCACGGCTGCGATCAATTGAGATTAGTCTGGTCGCTTCTCGCGTCACGAACAAAAGTGATAACGACCCTTTCCTGCAGCCTTGAGCGTGAACGAACAAACACTACAATGGTACGTGGCATTACCCCCCTTCCAAAGAAGCATCGTCTCGATGCTTTAAAATGAAATTAAACACGGAGAATGCTTCGAGAAGGTGTAAGGGCAGCGGTAAAAGCTTCAAGTCTGGCCGTGTCGTCGTCGTCGTCGTCGGTGTTGTTGTCGGTGTTGTAGTTTTTGTCGTCGTATTTGTCGTCGTAGTAGTCGTCGTCGTCGTAGAGGTCGTCGTCGTCGTCGTCGTAGGGGTCGTCGTTGTCGTAGGGGTCGTCGCTGTCGTAGGGGTCGTCGTTGTCGTAGGGGTCGTCGTTGTCGTAGGGTTCGTCGTTGTCGTAGGGTTAGTCGTTGTCGTAGGGTTAGTCGTTGTCGTAGGGTTCGTCGTCGTCGTAGGGGGCATGGTCTATCTGTTTTCGTCGATGGAGGATCTTAGTTCTTGCGCTCATAAGCAACCTCACCTCCAGAGGCTGCTTTATTCAGTTTAACCTTCGGGGGCTGGGGAAGCGTCCACGCACTGCGTAGCCTCGGCTAGGAGATACTTAGCGCGGTGACTATGGCGACGGAGAACGCGATAGGCGGCTCGGCGATGAGTATACTTCCCGACGCAAAAAATCCTCGATTTCGGCTGGTCGCTGGCCGGGTCCGGGTCGTGGGGCGTCGTAAGGGAACCATCGGATGCCCATTCTCCTGTATGGGCAGTACCGGAGAATGTGACCGGCTTCTCCGCAGTGGAAGCATTGTGGGCGGCGCTGGTCGGGTGTTCTCCACTCGACGCATTTCCTCGGCCGTGTACGACGCTCGTAGGACGGGCGAGTTGGAGCGAGAGGGCGGCGCTCCAGCGCAGCTGGCTAAGAGCGATGACTGCGGCGTAAGTCATGGCTGGAGGCTTCAGAGGCTGCGTGGTAGACTGGAACCAGGTCTTCCGGCGAATAACTCAAAGGGCTGGCGTCACGACTTGCAGGGGTTGTCCGGTACCTGGAAGGCTACCCAGCACCTCCACCAGATGTCACGTTGTAGTGACGGCAGTCCAGCGGTCAGGAAGACACCAACCAGTCTTGGAAACGAAGCTCTTTATTTGGGCTGACTTGCGCCCGCAAAAGAACTGAATCACTCGGCGGCGGCGTAAGCAACAAACGTGCTCGTCGGTCGTCGAACTACGAATGTCCACCGCTCGCGGCATCGCTCAATTTAAAGTCGGCAAGGAAACTTCCAGATAACAGGACAAGATCATCTACAGTAATCTGGAAAAACCTAGATGCAGCCTTTCACGGCTGCGATCAATTGAGATTAGTCTGGTCGCTTCTCGCGTCACGAACAAAAGTGATAACGACCCTTTCCTGCAGCCTTGAGCGTGAACGAACAAACACTACAATGGTACGTGGCAATATAGACGATGTCTCCCTCCAGGAACTCACGGAGCTCTTTAATAACCACTGGCAAGCTGGGACGCTCCCATCAGCCTGGACCCATGCCAGCATGCGATTTATACCCAAACCGGGCAAAGCCCTCACTCTTCAAAATTTACGCCCCATCTGCTTAACGAGCTGTGTCGGCAAGCTCTTCGAGCATGTCATTCTCAATCGCCTGCAACCGTTCCTAGAAACAACAGGCTTTCTCTCAAACGTTCAATTCGGCTTCCGCCCAAACATCTCGGCGCAAGACGTACTTCTCGCGCTTAAAGAGTCCCTCTTTTGCACTAAGCGTCGTACAGCCTCTACGCGAGCCATACTGGCCCTGGATATCCATAAGGCTTTCGACACAATAAGCCATGACCATATCCTAACGACATTAGCCACCACGGGGTGTGGCACCCGCATATGGCAATATATTCGGGCCTTCCTTCAGGGGCGCACGGCAGACCTCCACCTTGGGGATATTGCCTCCCAGCCTTTCCCCCTGCCTAACCGGGGAACCCCACAAGGGGTGGTTCTATCACCTTTACTCTTTAACATTGCCCTAGCGCCACTGGCGCTAGGGCAATGTTAAACGTAACTGTGACAGCAGCCCTTGCTGCTGTCCCAGGGCTCCACACAGCCATATACGCAGATGATATAACCCTCTGGACAACGGGAGGATCCCTTGGAACAGGCCAGGATATCCTTCAATCTGCCATAGACATCACCACCACTCATTTAGCAAACACAGGCCTCCGTTGCTCTCCAAATAAATCGGAACTCCTGCAGCTGAAACCCCTCCCCAGTGACCCCCCGATTGAACTGCACATGTACGGGAATCCAGTGCCCATTGTGCCTCAGGTGAAGATTCTCGGCCTTCTCATTAACAACACACTCGATGCAACCGCCACCCTTCAGCTCTTGCAGAGACAGACCAAACAGGTCGCTGCACTTATCAGGCGAGTGGCAGCACGTAATCATGGGCTGTCTGAACGCGAAACCCTCAATATGACAAATGCACTAATCATTAGCCGCATTACATACCACCTTCCATACCACATACTCACTCAGCGGCAAACACAACAGGCAGACATCCTAATACGCACGGCTGTCACCTCTGCCTTACGTCTTCCACGGACGGTTAGCACGAAGCGTCTCCTGGCCACTGGTACCCACAATACAGTGATCGAATTAATAGAGGCTCAACGCACTAACCAATTAGTCCGCCTGAGTCGCACGGAAACAGGACAATGCCTACTGCGACAGCTACGTCTCAATCCACCAATTCCCACCCCAACAAGTCCTACACCTTACATGATTTCTCTGCGCACGCAGGATCACATATATCAGAAGCCCCTACGGCGCAATATGAGTGCTAGTCTCCATCATGGTAGGCGGCAGGCACGAGCAAGCTATTACACCAAAACATACAGCAACTCCTCCGATATCCTTTATGTCGGCGCGGCACAAAATTCTAAACCAGCATATTTCACAGCAGTCGCAGCCTATGAAGACGGCACAGTGGGGGCCGCCGCCACTATCCGAACTAATTCGCCTGCAGAGGCGGAAGGAGCCGCCATCGCCCTTGCTCTGGCCCACTCCATCATTGACAAAAACATAACCAAAATTTGCACAGATTCACAGGCCGCGTACCGCCACTACCTAAAGGGCGTGGCAACTCCGGCAACACACCGTATTCTTACCACGGCCACCTCTCTCGACCGAACGGTTACTCTGTCGTGGGTCCCTGGGCATGCCTCGATCCCCGGTAATGAGCGCGTTCATGCGCTGGCCCGAGAACTCTCCTCCCGGACCCCGGAGGATCAGGCACCCAACCCTGCGCAAGAAGCCCCATCGGTCCTCTCTACATATCACCAAATCACCACATTTTACAAATTCAGCCGCATGACACTGCCACCACCCCGCAGTACCTTGTCGCCCTTATCCAGCGCCACATGGCGGCAATTACAGACAGGCTGCTTTATTTCACCCCACCGTCTCTCATGCTTTCACCCCACCTTTCCTCCTGATTGTAACACCTGTGGCGTGCCCAAATCCACACTTTTCCACTACCTTTGGGAATGTCCTTCCCCAAAGGCAGTACCCCCCATACCCAATCCCACTCATTCTTCCTGGGAGGCTGCTTTACGGACCGCTCAGCCCGCCGGCCAGAAATGGCTAGTGGATCGGGCTTTACGTGAAACACAAGCCCGTGGACTCCTGGACCAGTAGGGGACCACCCTGGAAGATTTTTTTTTTGTGTGTGTGTAATAAAGTTGTTTCCATCCATCCATTCATTCGAGGAGTGAGTACAAGGAATTGCCGCGGTTATCACTCTTCTTGAACTTCTTGTTCGTTTCGCTCGTTTGAAGTTGAGGTTGAAAAAGTTATTTCGTTTAGGACCACCAGACAAGTGTTCTGCTTTTCGCAAGAGCGGACATAAAGCGGGAAGCCAAATAATGTAAACTCTTGGCCGTCCATGACAACGGCCATTCAGGGGCACCATCAGAAATCTCTTTCATACCGGTATATTGCTTTTAGAACATCAGTAATTGTCGGAAGACTCAGCTCTTATCTCTCGGAGAGCACTGCTCTGCTGAATATTTCAGTTCAGGGTCTATTATCCAACGGGATGACATTTTCAGGTGCCGAACAGGTGAATAGGCCCGACAAAAGGTGACTACTGGAGTCGCATTCAGAGATCACTGGGAGTAGTCATACCACTCCTGGCGCAGTGCTGCAGCGGTTAAGCGATGCGCCGGTGGCCTGAGATGACAGGTGCTGCCACAGGTGCAACTTGTGTGACCCAAGTTGCTCTTCTCCCCTACCTCTCCCGACCAGTCGCCTCCTAGTTTGCTTCTCTGTGGATTTTTTCATCATCTCCATCATCAGCCTAACTACTCCACTGCAGGGTAAAGGCCTGTCCCATGTCTATGCAGTTAACCCTGCCCTTTTCCAGTTGCGGGCACCGTATCCACGCGAACTTCGTAATCTCATCCGCCCACCTAACTTCTGGCTTCCCTTCTCTTGGAATCCACTCCGTTAACCTTAAGGACCAATGGCTATCATGCCTTCGCGTTACATGCCCTGCCCAAGCCCATTTTCTCGTTTTGATTTCTACTAGGATGTCATTAAACCGTGTTTGTTCCCTCAACCACTCCGCCCGTTTCCGATCTCTTAACGTTACACCTATCATTTTTCTTTCCATTGCTCGCTGAGTTGTCCTTCCTCTTCGTTAGCCTCGACGTTTCTGCCCCATAGGTGAGTAACGGTAAGATACACCTGTTGTATACTTTTCTCTTGAGGTATATTGGTAAACTGCCATTCATGATCTGAGAGAACCTGCCATATGCGCTCCACCCCATTCTTATTCTTCTAGTTATTTCCCTCTCATGAACCGGACCAGTGGGCACTACCTGCCCTAGGTAGACATATTCTCTTACTAATTCCAGCACCTCGCTACCAACTGCGAACTACTGTTCCCTTGCTAGGTTGTTGAACATTACCTTGGTTTTCTGCCTGTTGATGCGTATTAATTTTTGGATGTTAGATTTTTAGGTGATTTTTTGCCAACGGTCAACGACGCCGCCGTCGGATTTTCTGCGAGACGAGCTCCTTAACGATATCGCGTTAAGGCTTAGCGCACGGCTAAGGTTTAGATAGCGTTACCAAGATATCACGCTTGCCGCGATGGAACGTTGTCGGGACACTTCCCGCCGTCACTTTCGCTTTCGTGTCCTGATTTGTTATATGATGACACGCTCGTGCAGTCTTTTTTCAAAGCCGTGAGGATGACTCCACATCACCACGTGATGTATCTGGTGATGTGACATGACCCCTTGACATGGCATGGCCGACGCGGTGGCTGAGTGGTTATGGCGCTTCGCTGCTGACCCGAAAAACGCGGTTTCGATCCCTGCCGCGGCGGCTAGAATTTCGATGGTGCGAAATTCTAGAGGCCCGTGTACTGTGCGATGTCAGTGCACGTTAAAGAACCCCAGGGGGTCGAAATTTCCGGAGCCCTTCACTACGGCGTCTCTCATGGCCTCAGTCGCTTTGGGACGTTAAACCAAAATCCAAGTATGACATTGGGCGCCGCCAAACGAGTCGACGAGCTCATTATGCTAAAGCATAACATTCGATAAAACACAAATTTATATCCCTCCAAACTGCGTTGTGGTACCAGAGGAAACTTATGGGCTGATGACTCGACCTATCCGAAGGAGAGATACAGACTTCTGCTGAAAACCGTCGAATGGAAAAAGGCGCTTTACTCGCGGACTCAGACGCCGCTTCGATGCGCAGTAAAAGTGCCCTAGTACACTACCCTAGGCACTTGCTAACACAAATAAAAATATAATCTTTGTCAAATTGAAAAAAAAACTGGTCACACTATGTAGCAGAGAAAAGCAGAAACAAATTTACTCACTGGGTCTGCGTCGGCTGCTTGCGCTTTTTCCTGTGTGCGAAAAGAAAGGGAAACAAGAGTAAAGAAAACTCCTTATACTAACGAGAAAGCATGCTTTCAGTGAGTGCCACAATAGAAATTTATATCGCACTTAAAGCATTGATAATGCACATGCTCTCGTCTAACACACTTGCCGCGTATTAAGGCGAAAGCCTTTATTCCCTCATACTGTCGCTAGCAGACGCTGTCGACAGCCGTGTCCACAGACGCGTCGGCAGATTTGTCCGTCTTTCGGCGTCACTGCTTAAAAAGAAACTGCGCCGAGGGTGGGAATCGAACCAGAGACTTTGGCATTCAAAGCGGAGACACTACCACTCCGCCACGAAGGCTCACGCTTCGAGCCTGAATAAAGGCGCATCTAGTGAATGCATGGGTTTCATAAATAAAATAAAAGGAATAAAGTGAAGGATAAGAAAAATAAAAATAAGAAAATAAACAAAAATAAAACAAAATAATAATAATAAATGAAAATAAAAATAAAAACAATAAAAATAAGAAAAAGAGCAAAAACAAAATATGAAAAATAATAAATGAATAAAAACAAACAGTGTGCCAGGAAACGCTTTCGCCTTGCAGCACTTTAGAGAGACAAAGTGCCCCCTGGGTTTTTTTACAGTATGAGCCCGTCGAGGATCTCCTAACGAAAAAATGAAAACACCACTGTTTTATAAAATCAGAACGGTTTGCAGTTTCATAGTGACATGTCTCGTGACCTTACAAACGATTCTAAAGAATGGTGATATAGATCTAGCCTCTCTTCTTTTCTCAGGAAGCGTGGGAGAATACCTCATGCAGTATGACCAATCCAACTCATTTAACAATACTAAAACTGAGGCCAGTTGTTTGATCATCTTCTCAAACGTATGCTCTACTTACAAAATATAAGTGCACACAGTTACATACGACTGAGCGACACACAACACAAGCGGTTGTGTTTGCGAACTCATTTCTTATATTTTTCATCTCTCGCTGCACAAGGCACCGAACCCAAAACAGGCGGCTTATATTGCTCATGCTCACGGGGTTTTATGGGCAACATCATTCATGCCACTTGCACCACATACTTCAAACCAAACCACCATCTCAGCATGTCCGAGAACCGTGGACTGTGTTCTTCTTACTTCCCACAGAGGCAGTGAGCAGGTGACGCCGGCAGCTTGCAAGTAGAGTACTGAGCAAGAAACTTCACTTTGTTTCGGCTTGCGTGCGTGCCACTTCTAAGGCAATTGTTTAAAGACACTTTCAGCGCATGTCCCGTGCCTGCAGACCATGGCCCGCGTTCCGCCTGGTCTGCGATGCTGCTGTGGTTACATTACCCGCTTCTGCTGTCTGGTAGGCTGGCAACGCATAGACATGAAGACAATGCTAATTCGAGCCGTTAGGTACGTGGTTTTAGTAAAGTTCAAACCAACAGGGGTATACCGGACAGCAGCACAGCTAAAAGCAGAGCACTGAACTGGAAACCATGAGAAAAACCTTCTGCGTAGGAGTGCATACACTCACTAACAGCGAAACATGGAACAGCTTACACGCAAGAGTTTTCGCAAAGCATCCTGCATTGTTAAAGGCCAACCTGAGATTCATAAGCCTTTGGAGTTTTTTTAACTAAAGAGGCAAATTGGTGTTTAGATGTTAACAAGGGCGGACGGGAACAGTTTTTGGACCTACTCCTCGTGTTGAAAACGCCTCTTTTTCATTCATTTCCTAGAATAAAAAAAAAACTGCGAGCACCTACATGTGCATATACTCCATGAGGCTTTATCACCACTCTGTCCAGTGCAACACTGAAGGCCAGCTGAGCACGCTCAGTTTACAATAGGCGTGTTGTCTGGCGCTGCAGTAGCTCTGCTTCGCGAGTTCACACAAGGAGAATTTGGTACAACCATTCAGCGTTCACAGGTGCCCAAAAACACCACGCTTCTCCCTACTCTGCAGTAAGATATCACGCAACCTTCAAAAAGTAACGAATTTAACGGTAAGGTTGGGCTCGCTGTGTGCGCTCTAAGAAATAGTCAGGCTTAGGCCGCACTGTTCGAGCAAAAGTCAAGAAAAAGCAGCAGTGGGCTAAGAAAGGTGTCCTCCCATGCATAACATAAAAGAATAAAGCTGCTCGTAAAGCCCCTTTTGCATTCCGGATGCCTCTGCGTTCAGGGAAAAGATTAGAAAGATGCCACTTTATGGCATGCTCACTGTAAGCCCCATTGCCAGCCAAAGTCAAACATGCGGGTGTGAAGTGCTGGTGCTCTACCCTCAATCTGCACCCGAGTGGCAGAAGCTCGGGAAATTTGAAATCTTACTGATACACCAAGAAGTCACTTGACACGTGCCGCCGCAGCAGTTGCGTGAAAGGTCTGCTCCCTATGCTTGATGGCTAGCTATCGCTGTCCCTTCTTAAGCGCTGAAAAAGCGAACGAGTCTGGGAGTTTTCTTCTTTCTTCGCTTGTAACGAGTAAACAATACAAGTGACATTATATATAGCGCTTGGCTGAGTGTGCGAATCACTCAGGAGTAATTAATTACAACAGTCCACCAGCCACCGTGCACTGCACGGCGGAGGAAAGGGGGGGCGGGGCTGTTTTTAACGACAGTTCATTACAAAAATTTATTTATACAGTATACTGACTGTCCACAGACTTGTGTCAACAAAATCTATAAGCTTTCTATGGAGGAATCCTATAGATTAGTCTAGACTATGCAAATGTTATAGACAGTCTGTATGTAAATTTATGGATACACATTTTTAGGAGACTTCAATATAGGAAGTTTATAGACTATGTATGGACAAAAGGAAACATCTATAGGAATGCAACAGAGCGTATAAGAAGTGTGTAAGATTGTCTATGGACCATTTTTATAAGGGAAGGCCTAGTGGTTATAAAGATCCGCTTCTAAGCGCAAGTTCATGGGATGGAATACCGAATGCGGCCGTTTGATTTGCAAGTGAGGTGCAATCCAAAAGATGCTCACGTGCTGTGCGATGTCAGTCCACGTTAAAAAACATCAGGTCATTCCGGAGGCGGCGGCGTGTCTCATTAACCAGGTATCGCTGCGGTGCGTTAAAACCTCCATATAGAATACAACCACTGCTCTTATGGGATTCGGAATCGCACATTTCGGCATTACGTTTAGCGGCGCAATGTGCGTATGGGAAATCAGTGAAAATAAGCGACGCCTACAGTTTGTGTACTGCTTCAACTCTGTTAAACGCATTTTCTTTCCAAGGATTACCAACAGGGAGAACAGCAACCGGAGTGCACATACCGCTTTCCAAAGGAGCAAGATGACCGCTGCGTCGCTAAAGATGTTGGCAACAGACTCGGCGCCAAGCACGAAGTCCAGTGCGAGGCCATTTTCTGCGAGGAAAAGTGTCCACGCGCGTCACCTATTATAATTGGTTGTTTTCTGTCTGACACTGATCAATATTCTCGCCTGCTCCAATGGAACAACCTGATGGCACAGAAAAAACCACACAGCTTACCTGTGAAGCGCTATTGATCTCGAAATGGTGCGAAGCAGGTATCGTAACTAAATTTCCGGACGACCTTGGTTGCTCTGACCAAACCTTAGAGCGTCAAATGAATACAAGAACGATTTTGGGACTTTGCAGCATCGGAGGTCGGATTTTCGTTGTTGCTCATTGCGGCATATGCCTGCTGGTTGCGGCGATGTTCATAAGGAGACACACGCAGTCATAAAAATGAACAGTGCGTTCATGACTTTCGCTGCGCAGAATGTCGCGAATAGTTCTCCCTTCTTTGGTGAAGTCACGGAAATGGCTTGCAGCATCCGAGGAGGTTAAGTTCAGCGCTCTCTATACAGAAGCCCCCTTAGGGGGTGTCCGGCGAAGTGCCAACTCCGTCCTGTAGTGGCCAGAAGACGCCACAGAAATTTCATTCACACAGTTGCGGAGACGAAAAGAGACCAGATCAAAGACACCACAAGCGCAGCGCTTTGGGGTACCTCCCCTCTTGTCCGTGTTCGCCCTCACGCTGTGTGAATGAAAGCATGAAATACCACCTCACTCAGCAACTGGCTTTAAGCCACAGAACTAGCTGACACCAGGCACGCGTTGGTGGTTCCCGCAGATCGTGCATCCTGCAGCGTCGAAAATTCCTGCACAATAACAGACGCAGGTGCATGACGCCGGTGACCGCTCACTGGGTAACGCTACTCGAGGCTTCAATGTGACCTCGCCCGACGCGGCATCGACGTCCTTGCCTTCGCCTCACGAGCCTGGTAGAAGTCATGGAGGAACTACGCGCCGGGAAGCGCCAACATCTCGTCCACCAACGTCCGCTGAAGGCCATGCCTCAGTGCTTCCTCTACCACCTTCCCCATCAAGTCTGCCCAAGGCGTGGTGAGCCAGAACTTATGTCCACGCTTCCACGAGTGGAGTTTCCGTAGAAGCGCGCTTACTCGCCTCCTTATCCCCGTGAGTGACGTAAGAGAAGCATGCGCTGCAACTCCCTTCTCCCCGGCTTTTACCTGTAATCTTCGATGTATTCACATGAGTTAATTTTTCCTTCTCTTTGACCCTCTCCGAAGCAATCCAAAATGAATATGCACGCAGGGTAAGCGAAGAATGATATTTGCGAACAAAGACCGTCAATAAGGGGTCACAGCTAGTACTGATGACCATGCACTATATTAGTATTTACTTATTAGATGGTTTCGTTCGGGTGACAAAAGTTTACAGCGGTGCAAAAACAGGTGCTGACAAGAGATGTCACGCGACCTTAGCATGAGAACCTTATCTGCGATGCACCTCTGATGGCAGGTCTTCGTAGCTGCATTTTTGTGCTGTAACAATGCACCGAGGATGCACAAGGTGCAAAAAGATTTGTGCGCACGACGAAAGCGCAATTTTCTTCTGGCTCATAGTGGAAACCCCGGTGAAATATTCAGCTCGCTGGCCAAGCTCTAACTTCCCTTCGCAGAGAGTTCAACGTTGTTCCCATTAAAGTGTCCATTCTGAACGAGTGCTCCAACAGACGAATACGCATGAGCCTTGAGGAGAAATGGGAGGTGTCAAGTAAACAAAATTAGCCATTCATTGCCACTGATCAGTGGCAAGAAAAGAGTTTTCACACCATTCTGTCTCCATCACGCGGCCGCTCTGAGGACAGCTCACGTATATTGCTTGGCGGCGCTTGCTCCCTCTCAGATTCTGAGTTCGCGCTCGGCCTGAGCGACCTGAGTGAGATGATTAAGGCGACCATTCGAAGACACCAATACGTTCAAAAGAGAGGATTGCCCTACTCTGTCTATTTAGAAACAAAAACTACAGAAAGTGCCAAAATGCTCCCCTGTTGAGAGGAAAACTTTGTAATTCGCAACGTTTGCACACTCGTCCTATTCACATAACATCGTTTTTCGCGGTGCTTTGATATCTTCCTTATATTCCGAGGCTTTAGCGGCCGACTATAGTTTTCCAGTCTCATGTGAAAGGTCCCGGCAGAGGGATATGCTAGTTCTTGAATTAAAAGCTGTGCTGGAATGGTCATCCGCTATACGAACACGGAAAGCACACAGCGGACGATTCCGCCAACACCGGTTGGTAACAAGTCTCCAAGTCTCCCACTAGATGTCTATAACAGGTAGCGGATGAAGCCAACAATATCTATCGTTGTGAAACATTACCGTGAATCTGCTTAGGGCATCCGTAGATCCAACGCCAGGTGTAAATATTGTGAGCTTTATAATCTGCAGTTTCCCCTTCATTTGGACGTATCGTTAATCGTGGGGATAAAAAGTAGAATGAGCCAAGTGAAAGAGAACTGAAAATTGGCAATGGTTTGACTCTTTTAAACCCAGTTAGCGGGCGTGAAAGCTCTATTACACTTGGCTAAGCATGGTTAGACTGGATTGTCATGGAGTGCTAATGAATTCCTCGCCGACGCAGGATCTCGAGCCATTACTCTCCGCTGACGACTCTCGCGATCTTGCTACCGCAGCTTAGCGAGTCGTTGCTGGCGCCCTTCCTCGATTTCAGCTTCTGCCTTAGCACGCTTAGCTTCTCGTATTTTCTGTAGCACGCCGGGCTATTTCAGCCAGATGATCAGAAGCTGTCTGTTGTCTTTAGTACAGTGGTGAGCAGCCTTGTCTAGAGCGCTCGGGCGGTGCACTTCCTTGCAAACAAATCCAGATTTTGTGGCAGCCTCTAGGTTCCAGCTGCAACGCTTGCACGGAAGTAGCGCCAGATAGCCTCGTAAACAAAGCAGGCACGAAAACTTTGCCCTGTAATGAGGGGCTGCTCTCTAATTTCGGTTTTTGTTACCAAGTGCGCACTGCTCAAGCGCTCTAGACAAGGCTGCTCACCACTGTACAAAGCCTTCGCAGGCGTTTCAGGCACACTGTCCGCCGCGCTCTCATCCAAGGCGAAACTGCATGCGAGAGCGGCGTCGCCTACTTAAGCGAACACCGAATCACGTGCATAACCACATGACCACGTGTGGCGAAGCGGTGGTCGGCGCACCCCGCGGTCGGAGTAGTGGCACAGCGTCTGCAGCTGCGGCGAGTCACGTGGTCTGACGTCACAGCCACATCTCCGGCGCTCCTCTTGCTGAAGGTCACACTGCAACACCCGATGACCTTCGCGAAACATGGCGTAGTGGAGCTCTCGTGCCAAAATTAAATTGCCCGGCCAATCGTGGTGACAGTGACAGGAGGTAGGAAAGCAAAAGACTAGACAAAGACACTGCGGGTGTTTTCGTAAAGCCGCCGCTGGCCACACTCATGCTTTCGCATCCGGTACGGCCCAGATACAGCGGCCATGCCCCGCCAAGGGGTTTTCATGACGGAGACGGGATTAGCAGCCCCAAAGCTAGTGAAGCGTGTCACACGCGTTGTCGTGGACCGTCATCCGCCGGCGTCAACCCGTCAGTGGAGCACGGGAGAAGGAAACCTTTATGCAAGGAGGCATTATTGGCGTGTTCCTGTCCCGAAGAGCGTGAAATCAACCTCCCAACTCCTACGTCTCTAGGAGCAGCAGCCAACGGCATAGGATCAAAGGAATTGGGGAACCAAGTGAATCATCTGAATACGTGGACCGACGATATCTGTACTCGCCTCGTCCGTGACCCAGATCATTACTTCTTAATTTATTACCTACAGATAGTACAGAAACTCGGGATGGCCGAACGCAGTGCAAATGTCTGCCTGTTCTTGGCCGTACAACACTTACCTGACCCCGTCCGGTGGAAGCCATAGGTGAAGCGAGCTACGCCGACGATGTTGGGCACCTGCGCCGGAGTTATGGGGTTTGTCAGCGATTTTGCCACAGTTTATGTTTGTAACTGCAAGCATTGAAGCTAGCTTTCGTGACGAAGTAAGGCTTGCTCTTACCATGTGCATGCCGATCCAATACATAGCCTCCTGCGACGACGTGATAATCATGGCCTCGCTTCTTTCCTCCTTCTTCTTCTTCTCCTTTCGAGAAGATCTACGCAGGCGACTGCGTTTTCTTTTTCATTCCGTAGCAGAAAAACTTTCAGAATGAACACAAGACCGGTCAGCGCTGCTTTATTATTGCCTTTAATGTTTTGGGTGTTTAACAAAACAAAAGCCAACTAAGCAAGTACAGAGGATGC
This sequence comes from Amblyomma mixtum, assembly GCF_055824585.1. Taxonomy (NCBI): domain Eukaryota; kingdom Metazoa; phylum Arthropoda; class Arachnida; order Ixodida; family Ixodidae; genus Amblyomma; species Amblyomma mixtum. The sequence continues at coordinate 161,931,975 of NC_143012.1, forward strand.
TTAACTGGGCGAAATGAAGCGGCTTCATAGCTAGAACTGAGCACGAACACAATAGAAAGAAAAGAAAGAAAAAGCACACTTCTGTGTGCACTTTTATGTTTGTGTCCGCTTTGTACCCTGGCCAATTCCCCGCCGTGGATATGTTCCAGTAATGAGGACATCGTCATCATCATCATTATGTTCTCAAAGCCTGGCGCTCCTCCACTACATTTCACTGCTGCTGCTGCTCCTCACGCAAAATAATTCGTTCTAGCCACCCACCTTTAGCATTGCGTCGTGGAGATTATGAAATAAGGAAGTGGCGTAGACTGTCGCAGTCCTCCTCTCTCCGCTCGCGGTCGCACGAAAAGCGAGCGTTTTTCGGTCGGTGCCGCCAGGACGCTCAGTGCAGTTGAGAGAAAAGGGGGGCGGTGACAGCTGCAGCACGAAAGGTGAACTAATTAGTCATGTTTTAACGGGAGAGCTTTAGTATACCCCATGTCGGAAAAAAATTTGCCGCGTCGGCATCGACCGTTTGAAGCCCCGCAGCCGGTCGCCTCCGGCAACCTACCTAGGCGGGCCACCTGGGTCACGTGACCTTGAGGCGTCATCACAACACGCCCACCGGAATGTGAGCAAACTGACCACCGTGGCAGGTGGCAGTTAATTTAACAAGTGGGAGGTTTTTCAGGAAGCGGAACCTCAGGCGCAAGAACCGCACCGCCGGCAGCATCTGCCATCGCAAGGCAGTGGCGCTTCGCTTAACCACTGCACACAGCGCCAGGAGTGGCATGAGGACTCCCGTCAATATATGGATGTAAAGTAGAGAATCACCAATTCCGCATATATGAACATCAACCCGTTAACGCTACTGCTCCATAACCTTAAGGCGGAGCTTAAGTGTCCCGTCCAGTCTTTTCGCAACGATGGAATAGGGCAGCCGTTTGAAACCTGCGCTGTAAGATGTAGCATGAAGCAAGTTTTAACACGACAATTCCTTTAGGTGCACTATTCCCAGCTTAGTTGTCATAGTAATTGAGTTATTTCACCCCCCCCCCTCCCCCAAGTATGAATATGACGCAGGCCTCTGGTCTATCCAGTTAGAATGACGAACAATGAGAATGTGTCATGTCTGAATATGTCGTCCATATAAGCCTGGTTCGTGGCTCCTTTTCGCTGTTACTCTTTAATCTGCTGTTTGTTCACGTTCACAGATTTTTCACAATTATGACAAGTTTCGATGTTCTTGTCTTTTAACTATTCTACACTGCAGTTTACGCTCATGATGTCGCTTCTAATTACAAGCGCATTCACACACAAAACATACACGATCACATGGAAGCCGCCTCCGCCACGGTGGCTCATTATGGCGATCGACTGCCCGGCAGAGCCAACGCAGTCAGACGGAAAAATGGATATCTTTAAAGTGTGCCAAATACAAGGAATTGCATTCATTTTTCTGTTAATATTGCGTTTGTGAACAGTAAATATTTCTTGAAAATGAATTTATAAGGGTCAAGAAAAAAAAAACGTTCACACGAACAATCGACCGCTCAGCCGCATGGCTTTTCGTTACTAATGATTCATGCCCATGAAAGAGTTTCCAACTTCTGCAACTTCCTCTTCGTATTAATCGGCTTGCTCCAAACGAAGGATTTTCCAGCCAGAAAGACAGCGGAAGTAGTCGGTGGAGGCTCCACTGCGTTCTCAAGTTGTAGCTCACGATAGAAGAACCGCTCGCTTCACGCACCATCAGTGCTGCGCACACCATCATGGGCTGAATCCCCAATGCTCAGTTTACGCTCCAATACCACAGAGCACACAGCCGCACCGCAGCCGTGGCCTAGTGGTTTCGTCGTCCGCCTCGGCTGCGGGAGGCGGGAGGTTCGAAACCCACCGTCGGATACCCATCGTATGGGTACAGGCTCCCCCCGACCTCGCGACCGGTTTGTTCAGGGGGTGCAGTCCTGGGAGAGGCTCCGTATATCCCGCTATTCCCTTCGGGGACGTACCCTGTTCCGAACAGCCGCCTGAAAAGGTGGTTCGATATATGTTGCTGTGCCGTCTCGTGGTTGTCTCTGTGCCGTCTAAGTCTTATATCTCAACCCTCCTCATTGGTGAGGCCCAGGCCATCAATGGCGGGCAGAAGCGAATAAAAAAAGGGCCACAAGTTGGGCTTCTACCGCACGAGGCGGATTTAAGGTTGCTTGGCGGCGGAACTTATCTCTGATCCGTCAAGGCAACTTTGGTCTAAGATCCTTTTCCTAAGCATGTCACCCTAGAAGAGCCGAGCACCAGGCCAGGGGAAATCTTCTGCCCCTTAAAGAAACTGGTGGGTACCCGGCAGCACTGGTGATCGAACCCAGCACCTCCTGAATGCGAGGCGGATGCTCTACCACAAGGCCACGCTTTTTTTTTCTTTATTACCCCACAAGGTCACGCTTCGGTCGTAGCATTGCACTAGTTCCAGGGCATCCATGGCGCGAGTTTATCTAGGGCGTGCTTCGATCTGTATAACAACAAATATAAAAATGATAAACGAAGAAACATTTTCCTAAGCGCACGAAAAACTGAAATGGCCACCACTGAAAACCAGCTGCTACGGTACTCTCAGGAAACGTCGAATCATCAGAATAAGGGGTTGTGACTGCAGTACACCAGCGGAAAGCTGAGTGTTAGCTTTATTCCAGAGCAAACGGAAAAAAAAGAAGCGTTGCCCCTGCAGAGCAAGCTGGTGGCTCCCCTGGCTACTGCATCTCCTTTTCCAGCTTGATGAGCTCCTGGATGCCGTCCTGCATCTCCCTCACGGCCTGGTACTCGGTGAGACCCATGCGCCGCTTGTTGGAGATGTCGTAGACGCCGCCCTCGCTCTCCGTGTGTTCGCCACGGGTGCCTGTAACGATGTTTCCAAAAGGCACTTTAAACTCACATCAGAACTATATGTTTCCTGTAGTCAGACCTTTTATTTGCCTGGCTATTGCGTTGTTCACTCCGACGTCCTTTCTCTTTTTACAGCGGTGTCAGTGGTGTTTGCAATTTATATTAAAGTGCTTTATTCTTTTGAACCATGATTACGATTTCCCCTCCTCCTTGCATAGTGCCCCATCACAAACCCTTATGGGTAAATGAATGATGACAATGATAGTGAACAGCACGAGATACCTTATTACGCTCATCAACTGCAGTGTTTGAACAAAGGCACGACACGACGCTCTTCTGTGGAAGTGAGACCGCAGTCGTGTTTCAGAACTGAGCAGCGCGAAAAAAGAACGTGTAAATATAACAGAAACGCATAAATCGCATTTTAGGTGCTAAGAAAATTCTTTAAGGTCCTGAGTACAACTGTACCTCGTGCTGGTCATTGTTTTGGCACTGTTTCCGAAAGCTTGAAGCGTAAGGGACAAAACTGGTTTTGAGAAAATGATAGGGCAGAGTGACCTTCTCAGTGGACACTTGAACCACGCCATAAGGATGGCATGAAGGGAGAAGAGAACGAAGAGAGAACGGGTGTGTAGTGCATTAAGTAAAGACTTGGGGGGGGGGGGGGGCACTTAAGGTCACATTAAGCATATAGACGCAATAGCGTTAAGGAATCCCAACGGTCGCTGGGGGTCCCCTGGAACACCCTCTCGCAGACTTCGACACGCTTGTTGCCATCGCATACAGCTTTTTAAGACAATCATCGGTGAATGGCTTCAATGCTTTCTACAACGACACGTTCTTCTGGCACAAGAGGATAGCCACATCGCTGGAAACAGCAACATCGGAGCCTATAAATACCGTGTTCATTTGGCGGCATCTTAGTAGACATGGGAACAGCCCAGCAGTGACGATGTTTGACGCTGCATATCTTCAGTTTGTTCAGGTAGGTAGCACTCCTAATACACTAAGCGCTCAGGCAGTCGTTTGTTGTCACTGTTCACATGTCCACATTCCCTTCTCGACATTTTCGATGAGCGCTTTGATGTACTGCGAGTGCGTCAGAAATGAAATGTGGAGGCCAGCACAGCGCAAAATATATTAGAATACCCTAGCTACGTGGCTCTCACAAAGCTGAGCGGCTATACAGAATAGTAGGAGCGAGTCAGTACTACTCAGAGAAATACTGTTCCGTCATGGCAAAGAAGAAGCATGGCACTGCTAAATGTTTAAAGTGCTCTTTTCAGTGTTCAATTCGGTAGATACTGTAGTACTAATCTGTCGTGCGAAAATGGCCAGAATTACGCCTGCCTCTGATATTCTGGCATGCGAGCGAATAGGCTGATGATTAGTTGCACCCATTCGCAAACCCACACTGGGAGTGTGGGCGTGCACTCAAACGTTCGCGTGGCTTGCCGTCCCAAGACCCTTTAGCGCGCTTGTTGCGAGAGCCGTTGGGTGATAATGCCTTCTTTATCCATTAGCTGCTTTTAAAGCGGCTGTGTTAATCTGGGGACCACGGAATTACCATAACAATCATCACCATAGCTATGGTCACTGCAAGACACAGGCCACTCAAGTCACCAATTGGGCGGCAGTAGCAGCCAGCAGGATACAGTAATCATGTAACGTTTTTATGCCTTGAATTGTATAATAAGGCTTACATGTGCATGCTGAGTGAACTTTCAAACCACATGACTGTCTTGAAGTATACACACAGTGTGTTTCAAAGGAATCCAAGAGCATGAGAAAGTGTACAACTTTGCACTGGTACGCCCTTACTGACAGCGGTAATGCGGGTGTGCGTAGGTGACGCGAGTAGTGGGACCGAGTGAACACGTGCTGCACTAGCAGAACTACGCACCTCGCACTTGCAGGTTGTACTTGGCGGCGATTTCGTCAAGTTTGGCCTTGTCGGAGGCCAGCTTGGGCACCTTGATGTGCACGCTGGCTCGGATGGTGGTGCCCAGGTTGGTGGGGCAGAAGGTCAGGTAGCCCAGACGGCTGTCACGCGAGAAACGCAACTTCTTGCCGATGGTCTCCACTCCTCGGACCATGCGGCCGTACACCTGCAGAGGGGTGCGTTTGACTTAGCCACATTACGACGCCTGGAGTGAGGTCAGGAAGAACAGAGCATGTGTGGAGCATGCATATCCTGCCAAATTTCTTTCAGCTGCTTCCATTGGGCGTCAGTAGCGAGGAATGATACAAAGAACAAAACAAAATCACCATTTTCACCGGCATGCACCTGTGGTACCCATCGTGCCATTGCTTGGAACGCTACGATTATGGCGATATCGCAAGGAGTCAACCCAGTGAGCTCATGTTTACTTCCCTGCATCTTAAACAGCCGAAAGGTGCGGCCAGCTGCATGTTCACTCGCTGCTTGAAAGGAAATACCTGCAAACGAAGCGCGCGGGTCTCAGAGAGCAGCAGGGCTTTCCAGACTCAACCGTATACGCGTACAGCGCGAACTCCTTTCTCTTTCAACTAAAAAGTAGAGTAACTAACCAGTGCGTGCATGCGCGCTCACTTTGTGCTAAAGGCTGCAGTTATCTTAGATTGCGCGGAAACACACGTGCAACATGTGTGATTTGCTGCTCCGTATGCTGCAAACGAGATCGCATGCAGCTGCATATTATGCGGGGTGCTGCATCAAGAAGCCGGTGATGAGGAACCAGCCACTGTCGTACGTCAATGCCGTAGGTTAAAGAGTTCCTGAAACGGTCTCCATCGAGAGTAAAAAAAAAAGTGAAAGAGTGGATTTATATTGTATCCCCTACCCATCGTCCTCCTGCAGAAATGTTTCTCTAGCTTACGTTTTCTAGCACCAGAGATATCGAAGTTTAAGAGCAGTCATTTTCATTTTCTCTTTCAACTCGCACCAATGCCGCACCGCCCACTTGGCTTGAATGTTTACTTTTTTTCGACACTCTCTTCCCCGGATAGGAGACAGAAGAGAGACAGAAGAAGACAGCCACGCGGCGACACCTTTGATTTTTTTTTTCAATCGCTGTAGCTCCCTCTCATTCAATGACTCCCTCGCCTTCGCCCACAAACGCCTTTGCGCTTTTTGGCGAGCCGATCGTAGCCACCTCATGACTGACGTCAAAAAGGCAAACGCCGTCGCAAGCCAGGATTCCTGCCAAGACCGTCGCCGGTGACTCGCGAGGCGCCGGAATGAGAATTTTTTATGACAAGGTTGTAAATGCAGGTATTTGGTGATCATCATCATCAGCCTCACTACGTCAAATACAGGCCAAATGCCTGTTCCTTAGCCCTCCAATTAACCAATTAATGGTCCTGTATCAGCTGCGGCCATCTTATTCTCGACAACTTCCTAATCTGATGCGCCCAGCTTTCTTCCGCTCCCTGCCACGCTGGCTTTTTTTTTTGAAATCGAGTTCATTACTTTTAGGGATCATCGGTTGTCTTGCCTTCTCATGACATGCCCTGCCCATGCCCACTTATTCTTTATTTCAAGTAGGATGTCACTAACTCGAATCTGTTCCCTGACCCACTCGTCTCTCGAGCTCTCTTAAAGTTGCACCCATCATTTTTCTTTCTACTGCTCACGGCGTTGTACTTAATTTAAGTTCAGCTCGTTTTGGGAACCCATATGTTTCTGCCTCATAGGTAAGCACCGGTGAGGTACAGCTGCTATATACTTTCCTCTTGACGGATGCTGGTAAACTGTCATTCACGACCCCAGGGGACCTGCCAAATGTACTCCACCCCATTCTTATTCTCCTAATTATTTCAATCTTACGGAATGGTTCTGCGGTTACCACCTTCCCTAGGTAAATGTAGTTCCCTTGCTACTTCCAAAGCTTGGCTGCCTACCATAAACTGTAGTTCTCTTCCGAGAACGTTTAATATTACATTAGTTTACTATATATTAATTTCTAGACCCATCGTGTCGCTTCACTGTTTAATTTCTCGATCTTGATCTGCGGTTCGTTTTCTGAGTTACTTAGCAAGGTAATGTCATCAGCGAATGGCAGATTTATCAGGCACCTATTTTTCATAAACATTTATCCACACTTCATTCCTAGCCACATCTCTAAATACCTGCTGCAAACAGGCGGTAAATAGTAATGGAGGGAACATGTCTGCCTGCCTGACACCCTTCCTTATTAGAATTTTATAACGTTGTCTGCGGAAGAGTATGGTGACTGTGCAGTCACTAGAAAACATTTTCCAGTATTTATGCGTGCACCTCTTCCACGGCTCAGTTTTCTTAGGCCTGAATTACTGCTGAGGTTTAGACTGAGTGAAATGCTTTTTTATAATCTTCGGCTCATTTCTCTAGTGTTTTATGATGTGAATATGGTTCATTCCCGAGTAGCCTTTCCGAAAGCCAGCCGATCCTTTGGTAGAATGAATAGAATGAAGTCTAAGGCTTATTTAATTCTATTAGCAATCATATCAGTAGATACCTACTAAACAACGGACATTAGTCTAATCGGCCTGTAATTTTCCAGGTCAAGCTAACGGTACATTCTAGGTAATGAGGCACTGCGCGTATAGGGTGGCAAGTCTGTCAAATACAATGTCCCTGCCGTCAAATCCGCAGTTACCTCATCCTCACCAGCTGCTTTCCACCTTTTCATTGCATGTAAAGCTTTTTTCTACTTCCTCTTTCGTTGTACAGTTCTTCCGCATCACTGACTTCATCATTAACATCCTGATAATTTAGGACCGTGCTGAGATTAGTATAGAACTCTTCAGCTATTTCAAGTATCGTATCCATATTGTCACAGATGGGTCCTTAATCACACAGGCTAGGCACAGGCCGCAAACAGAGAAGCAGAGTCCCAGCTCCGAGAGCACGCGAGTTCCTCACTTCTTCGTCCTTTCGGCGCCGCACGGGGACACCTGGCGGCATTATTCCCCCTCCCCCAAAAAAGAAAGCAAAAACGTGGGCGCACATTGAGTGAACGGGAGGAAGTAAGCAAGTGAACAAACGGTCACATGCCGCTCAACGGCTGCAGGTACAAATAAAAAGAACACACGGAAGAGGCTACGTCCCTTACTGTGTACAGTAAGGCTTCATGCGCAGTACGTGCACGACCTCAGGCTGAGGTCGACGGCGCGAACTCGGTAGAGTGCCATCGGGGAGGACTTCATACGTCACATCCGTGATACGGCGCAACACTGTGTACGGTCCAAACTAGCGGCTCAGGAGCTTCTCCGACAGTCTTAGGCGACGTACTGGGGTCCATACCCACACTTTGTCGTCGGGGTGGCACTCTACGTGTCTACGTGTCCGGTTGTACCAAGCACTCGGACGCAAAACACTCAGTAACATCTGCCAATTGGTCGGCCCACGCGATGGCAGTAGCTCGAAAAAGGCGACGAAGTTCGTTGGTAAAATTAGTAATCAGGAGCTCCGACCGACCGTTATGGAGGTGGACAAGGCTTCGGGCCGAGCAAATGCCGTGTGTCAGTAGCAAGGAAAGGTTGCCCTCGGCGACTGCAGGTCCATCACGTAGCCTATCATCGCATTCAACTCTTGCAAAAACACTGGCGCGCGGTGGGATCAAAACACTCAGTGGAAATACGAAGGGCGGAGCTGCGTTGACGAACATCGGAGGTGTCGTCGGCTTTCGCTCTAGAAAACGTAACGGTTCTGTTCCGCAGGTCGATAACGGCACCATTCTCACGGAGAAAATCTACGCCCAAAATCAGGTCACGAGAACAGTCGCGGAGCACCAGGCAGCTCACTACGAACGTCGAATCGATGATCTGGACCCTAGCCGTGCACTGTCCAAGCGGAGTAATGATATGGCCCCCCGCCGTCCGGATCTGCATGCCAGAGCAGGGAGTCGTGACTTTCTTCAGAAGCGCTGCCAATTTGCCACTAATAATTGAAAACTCTGCTCCTGTGTCCACCAACGCGCTAATGCTGTGACCGTCGAGAAGCACGGGTATGTCGAGTGAGAATCGCTCCTCTAGATCACCTGCTGTCGTCGACGTCGACAAAGCTCTATCATCGGATGTCGGCGTCGTCAGGGGGGTCCTTACAGCATCGATATCCAGCGACCACGCCCCCGGAGGTCGCTGTCTTCAGTTTTCCCGGCGAGGACTGGGCGAGCGGTCCGCTGTCGCTCGCGAAAAGTCCTGCGGATTCAGTGAAAATGATGACCGGCGAGGGGACGGCGATCGGGACTGACGGCGCGCCATGGACCACATAGGTTGCTGCGTCACGTACTCTTCAATCGCAGGGGGCCGTTGACCAAATCGGGGTCTTGGCGCATCGGGGGAAAAACCCTGCAGGCCAAGTTCACGATATGGGCACCGCCGGAACAGGTTACCGGGCTCCCCACAATGGAAACACAAACGTCGTCGGTCTGGGCCACGCCAGACATCCGCTCTGCGCAGGGATCGTCGGTCACTCGGGATGTGCTGCACTGGCTGCACGGAGGGTAGCGGGACGTCGTGATGGGCTTGAACAAACGCCGTTGCATTTGGGGCAGGGCGTCGTAAAGCGTCAGCATACGTCGGGCGGCAGTAGTCCGTCTGGATAGTCTGTGTAAATGCCGCTGGATTCGGCGCAGGGCGTCGTAGAGCTTCAGCGTACGTCGGGCGGTAGTAATCTGGCTGTACTGGCTGTGGTTCGCCGCGTAGTAACTGTGGCCTGACAGCCTGCTGCACCTCGTCGCGGATAACGCCCATAAAGGAGCTGGCCGTGGTCTGCGACGTACCACAGATCTTCTGCAGCTCCTCACGGACGACAGTGCGGATCATGTCACGGAGGAAGTCGGTATTGGTGTTGAACGCCGGGAGAGGCTCCGTAACAGATGCAGCAAGGACTGGCCGGTCGTACGCGGTGGAACGCTGCCGGAGAACCTGCTCCATCGTGACAGCCTCTGCTAGAAACTCGGCAACAGTGCTTGGGGGGCTGCGCACGAGGCCGGTGAAAAGCTGTTCTTTCACACCACGCATTAGGTGGCGCAGCTTTTTGGCTTCCGACATGGCTGGGTCAGCCCGCCGGAAGAGACGCGTCATGTCTTCGACGTACATGGTAACTGTTTCATTGGGCATCTGCATGCGGGACTGCAGGGCGCGTTCAGCTCGCTCCCGACGATCAGCGCTGACATACGCGGCGAGCAATTTACGTCGGAACTCATGCCATGACAAAAGAGCGTCCTCACGGTTTTCGTACAACGTCCGAGCACCGTCCTCCAAGCTGAAGAAAACGTTCCTCAGTTTGGCGGCGTCGTCCCACTGGTTAAATGCGGCGACACGTTCAAACTGGAGGAGCCAATCTTCCACGTCCTCCAGCTGAGTCCCGTGAAAGGACTTTGGTAGCCGTGGGTTTTGGAGGGTGTAGTACGCGGCGCCTTGCATGACTGGTTGAGGGGCAGGCTCCGAGGTAGTGTCAAATGGCCTGAGCTCAGGAGGCAGCCGGTCAGGTGCCGAGGTAGTCTCCAACAGCCCATGCTCACGGGGCAGTCCTAGATTGCCGCGACTGACCCGATGCACTGGCGTGTCGATAGGGAGAGGTCTGGGGTCCTCGGTGTTGGGAGGGGTGTGCGACATATTCCAGGGCGATGTACCCAGCACCTCCACCACAAATGTCACAGATGGGTCCTTAATCACACAGGCTAGGCACAGGCCGCAAACAGAGAAGCAGAGTCCCAGCTCCGAGAGCACGCGAGTTCCTCACTTCTTCGTCCTTTCGGCGCCGCACGGGGACACCTGGCGGCAATATTTGTAATGACGCTGCCCTCCTTGTCTATTGAGGGCACATCTTATTTTAACACGATAGATTTAAAGGTGCCGTTATCCGGAAAATCCGATGTTGGCGTTGACGCTGTCGGCGTTTAAGCGAAAAATCGCGACTATGGTTCTCGCAGTGGTCCCCAAAGAGCAACCTAGGAGGAAGGCGGGTTATCTGGGTCACGTGATCTTGTGGCGGCATCACAACCTGCCCATCGAATAGTGAGGAAACTGCCCACTGTGGCAGGTGGCAGTTAATGATTGGTCGGTTGGGAAGAGCAACCCGGTCTGCACAAGGCGCACCGCTGGCAGCGCCTGCCACCGCAGGGCAGTGGCGCGTCCCTTAGCCGCAGCACCACTGCGCCAGGAAAGGGTATGAGGACTCCCATAGATCTACGAATGAAAAGTAGGGAATGACCTGCACATATATATATATATTTATGACTTCACTCATTACGTTCTCGCGTCATACCCATAAGGCGGAGAATTTCCCCTCCAATTTTTTGAAAATTTGTGCTGCCCTCTTCGTTAAAGCGTGCTCGATCCTCTTCTTATTATGCATTAATGACATTTACTTTCCGCCTCATAGTAAATTTTACAGTTATGACACTTCTATCCTATCTATGTGGCTAGAGGCTTACAGTTTGCTTGCTTTCGGAAGCCAACAAATATGGGACGTTCCTCCAACGGGGACGTTATACGGAAACCAGAGCCTTCGTTTCGTTTTACCAAACACACTAAATCATCGTAGCATAAACAACCCAAACATCTTTACCGCCCCATTAAGGACTTTATACTTCAATGCCGCATAGTCCTTCTGTTCTTAGCCTAGGTGAGCATTGTCATGAGTACTCACTATATTTTAGATTCAGCCACGTTCCCTGCATATCGTTGACTGTTAATTACTGTCTTCATTCTAATTTTTTTTGTTTCATGAGCGCAAGTATTTTTCCTGCTTTTTGCTGTTTTCCATACTACATAATTTCATTCTCTATATGTATGTTCGTCTTAGATGTGCACATGTTCTGCTGCTCTGTCTTTACCAAGCCTCGAGCATCCTTTAAGCTAAGCTCTTCGCCTGAGGCTCAATTCCTGTATGTCTGGAAATAAACTTTCTTCAAGTCCATTCATTTCAATACATTGTCGTTTTCTAAGTTTCTCGTCTCCTGTGAGAGCTTTCTAGTATCCTGTCTAGCTACCCTACGCCTTCTATTGTGCACTCCCTAGGGATGTCTGTCGGATTACCATTCACCTCCTGAAGAATAAGACAATCGTCTTCCGTTGCAGCGGAATATTTTTCTCCAGCGAGATCCTGAATACATCCACTTTCCCTTTTACTGTTAGCTCGTTGATGGCTTTTTTCCATACGAGTACCCTGCGTTCACTGTTCAACTCTAGGCTAATCTGAGAAGGCACAGTTCTAGTTACTTTATTATTTGTTAACTATGCAGGCCCTTACAAAGGCTCTAGGAGGACAACGAAGAAGAACACAATAAGCTCAATGTGCATACATCACAAGGGCAGCATGACACCTAAGTAGTGTAGCGTAATTGCAGTGGCACATGTTCAAAAGCGATATGAAAAAAATTACACAAATGCGAAACATAACTATGGGTAAGAAGTAATCAGTCTGTCGACAGAGTCAAAGGGATCACGTCAGAAGGCAGCTTGTTCCGTTCCTGAATTGTGCATGGATAAAAATCCACTAACAGGCTCTTATTTTGGCGTGGTATGGAGATCGAGATTTGGCATGATGATGTTTGTCTTTAAATAAGGGCATAAGATAATGCCGAGGAATAATAGAAAGTTTCCAGTTTAAAAATATAGAAATTTTATTCTGATATTTTTTGTGTGTGCGCAGTGGTGGATGGCATGTTTCGGTGGCTCAGCGGTTATGGTGCTCGGCTGCTGACCCAAAAGACGCGGGTTCGATCCCGGCCGCGGCGGCTAGAATTTCTTTGGAGGAGAAATTCTAGAGGCCCGTGTACTGTGCGATGTCAGTGCACGTTAAAGAACACCAGGTGGTCGAAATTTCCGGAGCCCTCCACTACGGCGTCTCTCATAGCCTTAGTCGCTTTGGGACGTTAAACCCCATAAACCAAACCAAACCATCTACTAAAACGGATGGAGCGTCGATACCACGATTTCTTCACAATATAAAGCGTATGGCTTACCACTGGGTAGGCTCCAGTGTTGCAATATTTCGTCTCGTATAAGGGTCCGAAACTGTACAAGCATACTATAGCTTTGGTCTCATGAGGCTTCAGTATGCTCAATGCTTTAAAGTCACTAGATCTCACCTTGCCGAGCGACTCCCTTCACTACGGCATCCCTCGTAGCCTGAGTCGCTTCGGAACGTTAAAACCCCATAAACTATGAACCAAATATCCAAGACCTGCACTATGCCAAGATGCGCGCACACTATGAAATCGACTTGAAAGCAAAGCACTTTGTAGCATGCATTTTAAAGTCACATTAAAAACAATTTTGCAGGCCTTTTAGGTCCACAGACGTGTCTGGAATCGGTCGATTCTGCTAGGTGCAAATCATGAGGACATACTTTGCGCAAAATGGGGAAATAAATATTGACATACATTAAAACATGCATCAAACTTCATCGCAAGCCTTCCACGTGTGCTAAGAACAGCTAGCACATCGCTTCCAAAGCTCCAACCACGGGAGAATTTTCACAACATACCTCCTTGAGGTCCCCGCCCTTCTGCATGGAGATGATTCGCAGGTGGTCTTCCTCATTGACCCACACCAGGAAGGACTTGGCGTTGTTGTGGAAGATTCCTCGTCCGGTGGGCCAGAAGCGGCAAGCGTTTGCCGCTTGCAGAAAGCGGTCGCCCTCCTTGAAGAGGAAGTGGTCGTCGATGAGCTGCTGCTGTACCTCCTTGCTCATCCCCGTCAGCGGGTAGTAGGTGCCCTGGTGCTCCCCGTCCAGAGAATTCAGCACTGCGACAACCTTTTGTTCCATCTCTCTGTACTGAGCCTCGTTCAGGCACGGATTGAACGGGTAGCCCTGTGAAAAGGCAAAAGCCAAGCCGCACACGATGCTATGACTTCGAACATCACAACGTCATTCACACTTCACCATGCAATAATGAATCAGAATCCTTACACAGACCCTCCATGTGCTACACAGGCCCGAACCCAGCCCAGACCCGTAACTTCAAACCCGGGCATGAGCCCGGTCCGGAGAAAGAGCACATTTTCTGGCTTTCTCAAGCCCGTGGAGACCTCTATTAGGGCCCACGTCGTGCCAGTAACCATATCGATCCAGGTCTGCCAACAAGTAGGCGTGTTCGAGGAGGACTGAAAAGCATCTGTTAACGCATGTATTCGCCACGCGGTCTGTAGACAAGTCGAAAAATTTCTATTGCTTTTTCGAATAAGCGTTTCTTTACAATCGCAATTATTGGGCTGATTACCGCTAGATAACAAAACACGTTCAGGGCGGCCAGGAAATTAAGGTTTCGGAAGACTGAGGCTTCCCTTCCGACCCTTGTTGCTTATGTGTTGTCGATATTAATAGAGCGTGTCATATTTCCCTGCTCGTCAGTATTTGAGTGAAAGGCCTTCTTCGCAAAGCCGGTCTGCGAATCCGCGCCTTTTCTCCTCCAGGTTCACTGGTTGAAAATCAAACTGCCCGCTCCTACTGCGCATGCGGCAAATGGCGGCGGCTATCATGCACGCACACCCGCCACTTCGCAGGCGCAGCTCGCTCTTTCTGGAACCAGCTCATGTTTGTTTTCACTGACTAGCCGACGAATTTTCGCCACTCCCCAGAGGGCGCCACATGTCGCGAAAAAGGCGGATTGTGCTGGGCTTGTGAAAAGAGAATTTTATTGCTGCTGTTAGATCGCTACGATTACCTTATAATCATACTCGGTGAATACAATCACTGCTACGAAATATGATACGAATTCACTATTACGATGCACCTTGATGTCACAGCTGCAATAAAAAGACTGATTCAGACCTTTCGCAATGCTTGCGGCTTTGGAAAGCTTTGAGGTCGCTTTGTGTTCACATAGCTTGAAAGCCGGAACACCTGCGGCCTGAATAATATGGCATGCTCCCAATCTTGTAGCACTATAGCTCCCTAACTAAGTCATTTACATTTTGCCGACTTGTACTATGTGCGAATGAATTACACATCCTGCAGCCCTCACACGTCGGTGCAGCTCACCCTGTGTGTGAGCCAACTTCAAGCCTTCTGCGAACAATCGGGGTGAGGTGCGCTCATCGCATGCGGCAAGCCTGCACGAGAACTCACCTCTAGTGACCGTCCGCAGCGCGTCCTGGTGGAGATGACATACTGCCCCTCGGGATCGACGTTGACGAGCGTGTTCATGTCTCCGAAGTCCGTGGGCGGATGCCTGTCCGTTGGCTTGAAGCCCTTGTGGTACTCCTCGATGACCGGGTTGAAGAGCTCGGCGAACACAGTGTACGCCTCGGCGTCGGGCGCATAGATGCCTATTCCGCTGTCCAGGTTTTCGATGCCTGCATTAGTTGCAGAAAGCCATCAGGCGTGGGCAGTCAGACTCCATTTGCAGATCCCAGAGGGGTATGCTATGACTTTGAACATATGGCTTTGTTCTCCTAAAGCAGAAATGTGATTGTCGTTATAGATGCCGCTGCAGAAGCTATGGTCACTGCTTATAAGATCATGAAGAGGACACGGTTCCTTCCAGCCCTCATATCTGCCGCCTGCATACAGTCTGCCCACAGAGACCGATGGCCGTGCAGTTTTGCCAGGCCAGCTTTGTTTAGCATGTGATCAAAACTAGGTACCTATGAAATATTACATAAACTACCGAATGCTGGCGCCCGTTTGACCTTTAACACCAACATAGTTGAATATTTTAATATTACTTTATTTTTTAACTGTCTGATTTTAGTATTACAGTTGAATATTTTACATAGCTGTTGGTAACGTGGCACCACTGACACGCTGACACCAAATAATCTGGTCCTTTATGCACTGCAGGTTCATAAAAAAACTTCGCATTTTAAGGTTACAAGAGGTTTTTGATGCTTAGGGTTGTTGCCCAAGAACCTCCACAGACAGGGTCACTGATTGCACTGATTTCTTGTGAATGCTGGTGCTTCTCATCCTGGGCTCATGACGAACGCCCAGGGAGAGGAGTTAGATTCTGTCTTTGCAAGGTGGAAGTGAATGAAGGAAGAGGTGCCGTAGTTGAAGGCTCGTGAATAACTTCGACCACCTGATCTTTAACGTACATAGACATCGCGCAGCAACCGGGCGCCTTTTGCGTTTTTCCTTCACCGCCCTCCCATGGCCATGCGCCGTCCGTACCCAATAAAGTGCTTCCAGCTCAACTCCCCCACTGAAACGCGGCCGCCGTGGCCGGGTTCAAGCACGGGCACTCCGGCTCCGCAGCCAAGCGCCCTTAGCTTTGCGCAGAGACAGTCTCGCATCCCTCGAAGTGCTGTGCATTGTGAATGCCCGTTAAAGATGCACCGATAAAAATTATTATTGCGAAAGCATTATATTGCTGGCTCATCAGGCGGAAATCCGGCGTTGTCCACGCCAGGCGGTCAGAAAAGCTTCGTGTCCTGCGTCATCACCGCAGCACAGCAACTCGTACGTTAAACTTCGAGTCTCTCAAGCTAGGTTTGGGCTCGTTGGTCATCAAATT
Source organism: Amblyomma mixtum (assembly GCF_055824585.1). Taxonomy (NCBI): domain Eukaryota; kingdom Metazoa; phylum Arthropoda; class Arachnida; order Ixodida; family Ixodidae; genus Amblyomma; species Amblyomma mixtum. The sequence goes on from NC_143012.1 coordinate 161,948,267, forward strand.
TGATTCAGGCGGAACGAACAGATTAGCTTCCCAAAGCCATAGCATTAGAGCAGTACGCCATCGCCGCCGCAGAAACCCCCTCTCGCGTGCTAACCATGTATAGCAAGCCAGTAAGTCTTAAGTACCTTACATAATACTTTCCTGTGCCCTCCACAAGGCCTCTCTTTTCACGGTCCTCCTTTATTCCCCCTTTCCTGCCTTCTCTCCCAGTGCGTCTGAGATGCCCACCGAGCAGTGAGAGTTAATGCGCATCGCCTTTTCCGAAAAGATTAGGCAGTGGCTTAGCTCTGGTTAAGCCTGGACATGCAAGCGAAAAGCTGCAGTTATGCTTGGTTTGACGTCATTGCTGTCGCAGTTGGCGCACCATGCACTGGAAGCACCTTGATAACGTTGGAGGCGTTCGGCCGTCCACACACTGCCTGTACGGAGGCGGAGGTGGAGCAGGAGACGCGCGTGTAGTCAATGCGGTGCTGTCTTAGAAGGTTACTTTAGAGACATGTACTGTGGTGTCCATTCCTTTCGGGTGTACACCAAGATATGAGATACAGGCATTTCCTTTCTTTAAAACCAATTTTTCTTTCATTTCATTTTTCTTAAAGCCCTTACGGCGCGATTCGGGTATCCACCGAGATATGACAGAGAGACAGGCATCGTTTCCTTTCCTTAAAACCAATTTTCTTTTTATTTTCCTCCCCTTACGTACCTCCCACACAACACTCCACTACCACATGGAGGAGTCCGTCTCCCAATCCCCACCCTCAACACCACCCAAGAAAAAACGGACAACGGAGCCCCCACCCGTTACCCAGACCGACCTGACATCCCTCGAGGCCCGCCTGGACGCTAAACTCGCTGAGATGGACGCACGTCTAGAGGCAGAATTCAATCACCTCATCGACCACCTCTCCCAACGCTTCGAGCAACAAATTGAAGCGGCATTTACGCGCATGGTGCACACCCTAGAGATGAGCCTTGCACAGTACGACGCCCGCCTCCAAGAGAGAGAGAGAGAGAGAGAAAAAAACTTTATTGTCGGAAAAGAAGGGTTCCTGGATGCTTAGCAGAAGGGCCAGGTGGCCGTTAACTGATAGCAGGCGGCGACCTCTTCGGCGCACGCGACGGCTCCTGCCTGCCGGCGGGGTCCGAGCTGCGCAGCACTTCTTCCCAGGCGTCTGGTGAGGGAGCTTCTATAAGAGCTTCCGGAGGAGGATCCTCCGGGCAGTCCCATAGCATATGATCGAGGGTGGCAGTGCTACCGCAGTGCTTGCAGGTGGGGGCTATGAGATCGGGGTAGATGTGGCCGTAAATGTACGGGTTCGGGTAAGAATCGGTTTGAAGTCTTCTCCAAGTCACCTCTTGGTGTTTGGAGAGGGACTTGTGCGGGGGAGCATAGATTCTTCTAGAGAGTTTGTATAATTGGGTAATGTGGTGGTACGAAATCACTGCCTCCATCTCGAATCCCCCTGGACGAGAGCCCACCGCTCGGCCGACAAAACCTCGAGCGTGTTGGTGGGCTGCTTCGTTCCCTGGGTTCCCTGAATGGGCTGTAGTCCATACCAGTTCTATCTCTAGTTGCAATGTAATATTTGTGAGGATGTTTCTAGCAGTTAGGGATATTCTACCGCGCGAGAAGTTGCGTATGGCAGTCTTGGAATCACTGAGAATGATGTCAGCGTCAGTATTTGCTATGGCCAAGGCTATGGCAGCTTCTTCTGCTTGATCCGCGTACTTGACCGTGACCGAAGCCGCAGAGATGCACTCGCTTCTTCCTGCTATGAATTAATAGAGCAGGCCCTTCCCTCGCTACACCTCAGTCTGCGACATCAATCCCGCCACACAACCCCACAGAATTCCCCGACCAACCCACCTACCCTCACCCGACCAAAGCTCCAGTATGGTGGGGCTACCTCCTAATTCCTTATCAATTCTGCAGTGGAACTGCCGCCGCTTCCGGGGCAAGCGCGCACCCCTCCAACTGCCCCCCCCCCCCACACTTCCCACGCCCCACATCCTTCTCCTTCAGGACACACAAAGCCCTGCCACACTTCCTAGCTACATATCTGCTCACTCAGATGCCACGAATACACCCAAGGCGTCCACACTTATACATCGCTCTATTACACACCAAGCCCAACATATCACCTCAGAGACGCCCTGCGTAATCACAGAAATTATACAAAATACGCGCTCAATACGATCGATTTTTATTGCCAATATATACCACCCACCATCTCACCCGATGGCTTCATTGGAAAGGCTATTGCGAAATCTCCATCGTCTTGCAGGCAAGCATCCATTTATTATCGGAGGGGACTTCAACAGTCAGCATACTGAGTGGGGCTACCGCACCACCACTGGACGAGGCCGGCGTCTCTGGTCCTTGGTGTAAGAGCTCCGCCTTACAGTACACAACAACTTTAACACTCCCACGAGGATTGGTAACAGTGTCAGCGCGGACACCAGCCCGGATTTGACACTGAGCCGCAACCTTGTTGATATTACGTGGACCACAACGCGTCATACATTAGGAAGCGATCATTACATCCTCTCCATTACAGTACCGTACAAGCAAAGACAGGCCCGTCACCTAATGCACGAAATCCCCAACTGAGATGCTGTCCGCTCCGCACGGGCGGCCCTCCCTGACGCTCCCATTAGAGAGACATCGACCAGTGGGTGGCGTCGCTCATGAACGATGTCTCCACACATACGCGAACACTTGTCACAACATCAGACACGCCCACCCTCGACACTCGCCTGGCCCACCTATGGGAGGCCCACCATAGCATCCTAGAGCGCTGCGAAGGGCAAAAACTCAATCGGACCCTTAAAAAGCGGCTGACCGCGCTGCAAACACAAATTACTCAGCACGCTGAGGAGCTCTGCCGTTCAAACTGGGGTCAGATTTGCGATACTTTGGCTGGCAATCTGTCCTCCAAACGCAGCTGGCAACTTCTTCGTCACCTAATTGACCCCACGCAATCCAAAACAGCCACACAACACCACGTCACATGCCTTATACACAAGACCAACCTTTCTCCTGGCGCACTCATCAATATATTTAGAAACACACATACAACTCCCGCTACCTCAAACCACCTGCCCCCCATACAGGCGCCCCGAATGCCAACCTCGACGCAGAGATCACGGAAGCAGAAGTCAGAGCGGCCCTCCTGACTCTCCATTCTAACTCCACCCCAGGAGTTGATCGGATCTCTAATGCCATGCTCCGCAATTTTTACGATCAGTCGATCGCCCAGCTCACGAAATACTTCAACAAATGCTGGCAGGAGGGCACTCTTCCCCAATCCGGGCGTCACGCCAAAATCATTCATACCAAAGCCCCACAATCCTCTTACACCCTTAAATCTCCGCCATTTCACTAACCTTATGCCTAGGCAAGCTTTTCGAACACGTCGCACTCGCCCCACTCACCCACCACATGGCGGAGTAAGACCTCTACCCGCACAGCATGGTGGGCTTCCGTCCCCATCTGTCGGCACAGGACGCCATGCTCCAACTCACACAAGACATTTTCGATCCCCTCAATCCGGGTCACACAAAAGCTGTCCTAGCCTTGGATCTCTCCAAGGCCTTTGATCTCCTAGACCATCAAGCGATCATGGCAGCTCCCTCCCCCTTGAACATAGGTGAACGTATGTACACCTATATTCAGGCATTCCTTACTAACCGCACGGCTAAAATTCACTTCGGTCCCTACATATCCCCCATACACCCTTAGGGGGGTTGGCACACCCCAGGGGTCCGTCCTCTCCCCTTTTCTCTTCAATGTCACTCTCACTCCCCTTGCCCGCAATCTATAAACCATCCCTAACCTTCGTCATACACTTTATGCCGATGACATCACGCTATGGACCACCCATGGTAGTGAAGGAGACATAGAAAATACTCTACAATCGGCAGCTAACCTTCTCCAAACACATGCGCGGAGTATCGGACTCTCCTGCTCTCCGGAAAGTCGGAGCTCTTTATCATCCGCCCCACAACCCGAAACTGCCCCATATCCCCCATCATGGTGACACTGGAAAACCGGCACATCCCGGAAGTAAACACTCTCAGGGTACTGGGCATCCACATCCAGAACGGGAAAAACACACTCACCATACGGAAACTCAAGCAGACGACGGGGTCGATATCACACCTAATCCGCCGCGTTTCTGCACACCACCGGGGCATGAAGGAGCATGACCTATGTCGTCTCATACATGCCTTCGTCCTCAGCCGCTTTCTCTTCACGCTCCCCTACCTGAAACTCCAGGCCGGGGAAATCTCCACCCTAGATGCCATGATCCGAAAACATTTAAGACAGCACTAGACCTACCCCTAAATACCTCAACCGAAAAACTCCTCCAACTAGGCCTGCACAATACGGTAGGGGAGCTTATCGAGGCCCACCGAGAGGCACAATACATACGTCTCGCGAAAACCACCACCGGCAGACACATCCTACACACCCTCGGTATCCACCTACCGGCCACGGATCCCACACAGCTCCAAGTCCCCCGCCAGGGTGGTGTAAACTTTATTGGCCATGACAAATTACAGGTGGGGGGCAGAGCCCCCCTCATGGCCTGCGGGAGTGGCCCACACAGTGGGTTCCTCCCTTACAAATGGTGTGCCAGACCCTGGAGGGCCAGCCTGTTAGAGGCACTGGTGATGGCGAGTCGTTGATCTTGGAGTGCTGAACTGGACATCAGCTGTTCCCAGTAAGTGAGTGCCACCTCTGGGGGAGGGGGGTGCGGGTAAGTGGAACAGGTGAGCAGAACATGCAGAAAGTCGCCTGGTTTGCCACATAGTCGACAGGAGGAGAATAGGTCAGGGAAGCGTCCGTGCATGACTATCGGGTATGGGAGTGTGCGAGTTTGAAGCCTGCGCCAGAAAGTTGATTGCGTGGTTGATAGCGAAGGGTGAGGAGGTGCGTATATCTGTCTGTTGGAACGATAGTGTTGTAGGATGTCACTGAAATTTAACAGGCACTCCCCTTCGACGAAGGAGGCGGTGTGCTCACCCACCCGGAAGGTAAGATCTCGGGCAAGGGCATGCGCCTCCTCGCTTCCGGGTAGTCCGGCATGTGCTGGCGCCCAGATGAGCGTTACGGTTCTGGAGAGATTCCAGCGTCGGAGTATGCTGCTGGCTTGCCGAGAGATTCGACCCGTGCTATAATTTAGGATTGCTGTTTGCGAATCGGTTATAATTTTGGTAGCGGCTGAAGAGGAGATGGCTATAGCGATAGGCGCTTCCTCTGCCGTGGTTATGGATGAGGTAAGAATGGTTCCTGCCGTGATGGGGCGGCCGTCACTGCGAACAGCCACTATAGCTGCCTGTGCGCCTGATGCGTAGAGCGAGGCATCAGTATATGCTACATTGGGATCCTCTCCGTAAGCGCTGTGTAGTGCTAAGGCCCGGGCCTCTCTGCGCTTTTTATCGCGCTCCGGGTGCATGTGTTTAGGGAGGGGGGGTATCTGAACTGCAGCTCTTATGGGAGTGGGGATTGTGTCAATGCCGGGTATAACGCCGACAGGCGATATGCGAAGAGACTGCAGCAGAGCTCGTCCTGCAGGGGTGCGTGTGAGTCTGGCTAGTTGTGCCGTTTTGGTGGCCTCACAGAGTTCCTCGAAAGTGTTATGTATTCCTAGTCGAAGAAGGCGCTCTGTGGAAGTGCATGGGGGAAGGCGTAAAGCTGTGCGCGTACTGCTCCGAATGAGGCCGTCTAGGCGTTCTCTATCTTTCGCTAAGAGGGGCAGATACGGTAGTGCATATGTTATTCTACTGGTGATGTAAGCCTGTGTTAGTCGAAGCGTGTTTGGTTCCCGTAGGCCCGATTTTCTGTGTGCCACACGTTTGATGAGCCTAGTGGCTTGTTGTGTGTGCGTTTCTAGCGCTTGGATCGTGTCAGTGTGAGAGCCAGAAGTAGTGAGAAACATTCCCAGTATGCGAACCTTTGGCACTGTGGGAATCTTTCCTTGCCCAAAACGAGCTGAATATTGGGTGGTGTGCCAGATATTCGGTGGGGTTTGTATATGAAAAGTTGAGATTTCGTGGGGGAGCATGAGAACCCTCTATCATGGACGTACGTGCAAATGATATTTAGTGCTGTTTGTAAGCGGTGTTCTAAGTCCCCCGCCACATTCACCGCGAATTATTTATTAAACCTCTCCCCAAAAACATGCATCCCACCTACCACGAACCCCGCCGCAGAGCTCGCGCACGGGCACTCCACAAACACTATTGCACGGAACCGTATGCCGTTTGAGTGGATGCCGCATGCACGGGCGAGGACGCGGTTTGTAGCCATCACGAACCCCTCCCTCCAACCGATTGCCACCCTTCACATAACCCCTACTGCCACTTCGGAGGAGGCCGAAGAGGCCGCCATTGCCCTGGCCATCACACGCACGGAGGCCCGATATATTCTATCCGACTCTACAACTGCCATACTAAATTTTGCTCGCGGGAGAGTTCACGTCCCTGCATTTGGCGTACTGAACTCACTCCTACGCCGCACACCCACCCCGCCACATGGAGTTGATATGAGTGCCTGCCCACTCCGGGAATCCCGGAAACGAGGCCGCCAACGCTTTAGCCCGAGGTTCTCTCAACCGGGCACCGGCGGCCTCCGACCTGGGGTTCTCGCGGGAGCGCATGCACTCATTCAGTGAAATGACGCAGGCCTGCAAAGCCGAGCGTCGGCTCTACCCACCACCCCATCCCTCCCTTGACCATTATCATCAGACACTTTGGAGGCGGCTTCAAACACGCACCTTACCCTGCCCTTATATACGCTCGAGCTATCACCAAGTCCACACAAACCCCTCCTGTACCCTCTGCCACCACCTCAAAGCCACTCGGCAATTTCCTTTCCTCAAAAAGCGTAGCAGACGTGTTCACATCGGCTCTGTCACTGCTAACCAATTACGCAGTGCTAATTGCCTCGAAACAAAGTTTTCCTTGCACCAATGTGTCCGTGAAGGCGAGCGGCATCGACCGATACCAGCTGACCCTAGAGGTGCGTTTTTCTTTGCCAAATTTTGTGACTTTTTCTACCGCTGCCGTGTGAAAGTGTGCTAGGCCTAAGCTTGTCCCGCGGACGCTAGGCCCAGCACCGTCGCACCGGTCGCCGCCTGCCGCACTCCTCGGCGGCGGCCGAGATGGAGGCGTCCGTTACGACGAGTGAGGCGTCCGCTACGTCTACAATGATCGTGGACAACCAAATGTGCGTTCAAGTTCAACCGTACTCCTCGGCGGCGGCCGAGATGGAGGCGTCCGTTACGACGAGGGAGGCGTCCGCTACGTCTACAATGATTGTAGACAACCAAATGTGCGTTCAAGTTCAAGGCAAAGAGATATCACCAGAGGAATACCACAACGACGCCGGATGGACGCTCGCGGGGGAACGCATGTCGAGGCTGCGCCAGCGGACCCCCGACGGCGGCAAGCCTGACGGACCCGGCGGGAGTCAAACAAGCCCGAAATCGAAATTCCACAAGAACGTCAGAGCCTCGGCCATCAAGGCAGCACGCATGCCAGCCATGCCACTGGAAGAGAGCAAGATAGTCGTCAGACCCAGAGGGGGACTGGACATCGTCAAGACCGGCACCACCACCGTCGCTGCGGCCATACTCGCCGCGGCCAAGATCACGAGCGAGGAAAGCGCCGCGGACACCATCTGCCCCAACACGCAACAGAACATCATGGTCGTCAGTACACCGAACGAAGACAACGCGGCTAGGTACGCTAAAATCCAGGAAATCTATATTCAAGACAACTCCTACGAAGTCAGCGCATATCGCACGGCTCCTCACGACACCGTAAAGGGCATCATCAGAGGCATCCCCATCGATGCGAGCACCGAAGAGATAGATAGGAACATCGTCAACGAGAGAAACCCGCTAGCAGTGGGCGCAAAGAGGATCGGCAGCACGACCACCGCGATCGTGGTGTTCCAGGGACCCAAGGTACCGAACTTCGTCCGATACGGAGTCACCCTGATACCGTGCCGCCTCTACAGGAAACAGATCGACGTTTGCAAGCAGTGCGGCCGAGTGGGACACCGAAAGGACGTGTGCCCGACCCCCAATATCAAGACGTGCCTGGCCTGCGGACTCGCCAACCCCAAAGAAGACCATCGCTGTACCCCTAAATGTAAGCTGTGCGGGGACGAACACCCGACCGGAGACCGAACGTGCAAGGCGAAATACAAGATCCCCTACGTAGTGCGCAAGCGACAATGGGAGCGCCGACAGGCCGAACGCCAGCTGCTGTCGGAGAGCGATTTCCCGCCACTCGACAAGCCGCCAGCTGCGGGAAAGTCAAGGACTCCATCTGAGAACCGCGCACCACATTCCAGAGACAGCAGCTGCAAGAGAAGCCTCAGTAGGAAAAGGTCACCATCACGTGAGCGAGTCAGCTGGGCTGAAGCAGCTAAAGGGAACAATATAAGGAACGCGCATAAAATCACCGAAGCCACGAAGAAAGACGATATAAACAAGATGCGAGAAGCCAACGAGACATTAAGACAAGAGAACGCGGCGCTGCGCACGACCATCAACAGCCTCACGAGAGAGATCGCCGAGATCCGTAAGTTGCTGCAATGCAACAACGAGCCTCCACAGAGACTCACGCCAAGCACAAGCACGACCGACGAAACAACCATGAACACCCAGGAGACAGCCGTAGAGGAACCGGCACCTAAGAAGCGAGCCGTCGAGGCCACGCGCAAGCAAACAGAGAACAATCGAATCGACAACCCCGAGGCCAAATTCGAAGCGACGTTCACCAAACTCGAACAATTAATCACGGCGAACATCGCAGCAGTGACAGCAATGAAACAAACAATGGAGATCTACCAAGCCGAGAACACGAACAGATTCGCCTACATCGAAAGGACCCTACAGCCGATAGTGAGCCACCCGACGTTTGCGCCCCTCTTCGCGCAACACCCACCCAACCAGGGAACCGCGTACACACCAACGCAACCATGGCTGCCAACGCAACAGCAGCAGCAGCCGTAACAGCGTGGCAGTGGAACTGTCGCGGCCTCGGAAGGAAGAAGGCAGTCATCCAACAGCACATCGCACATGCCGCGCGCAAACCAGACGTGATCCTATTACAAGAAACGCTCACCGACGCACCGTCCCTGCCCGGCTACAGAGTGCACAAGGGCCAGCCCGACGGGAGAGGCCTGTGCACCCTGGTCAGGAAAGGAATCACGTTCGTTGAGCACGAGCTGCAAAGCAATATGAAGATCGAGCACACACTCACCGAAATCATCCCGGGCAAGAAGAGAAAAGGAAGCATTTTTCTGCTCAACATATACAGCAACCCATCGCAGAGAAAACAGAGATTCAAAACAATACTACACAGAGCTAGCACCGCGGCAGGCCGCAACACGCTAATCGTCTGCGGCGACTTCAACGCGATGAACCCAGCCTGGGGCTACAACAAGTACACAGCAAAGGGCCGCGACCTGTACCAAGACGCCATGGAACTCGACTTCACCCTCATCACGGACCCGACGCACCCGACGAGAATCGGTAACTCTGTGTCCCGGGACACCACTCCGGACCTCACGTTCGTCAAGAACGACGTCCGGGGCGCGATCACCTGGCGAAACACGGGAACCGACCTCGGCAGCGACCACACCATCGTGGAAATCAGCATACCGGAACACAACGACACCAGCATCAAAACACACAGATGGGTAGACTGGGATGCCTTCCGAGACGCCAGAAGCCAGAAGACAGACGCTGACGGCGAGATCGAAGACATAGAGACGTGGACGGCCGAAATCACCAAGAGCGTACGCGACGCGACCAAAGAAATTGAAACGGACGCTGCGATTGATAAAGTAGACAGCCGGCTGGCGCATCTTATCGAAGCCAAGCAGTCGATACTCAGTCGCTGGAAGAACCAACGGCTCAACCGCAGACTCAGAAAGAAGGTGGCGGAGGTCAACCGAGCGATCGAGGAGCACTGCCGCGCTCTATGCACGCAACAGTGGAACGAGATCTGCAACGCGGCAGACGGGCAGATGCATAGCGGGAAGACGTGGAACCTGCTGCGGCACCTGCTCGACGAAACGAAGACCAAGTCGCACCAAAGGGATAGACTCGCCAAGCTCATACATCGGGATGTCTCGGTACTGGGTGCTGATGCAGTCACCAGGCGCATCAATGACAAATACCTGCCCACTACGCCCACCGAACAACACGCGCCGTACGGCGGCCTACCCAACGCGAAGCTCGATCGTGACATCGACGTCGAGGAGGTCCGCGCGGCCCTGCACGCCCTCAACAGCCGGTCGGCAGCTAGCCCGGACCTCGTCACGAACAAGGCGCTCAAGAACCTCGACGACGGCTCGATTGAGAACCTCGCAAAATACTTCAACAAGTGCTGGAGAGCGGCCGCGCTACCAAAGCAGTGGAAGACAGCCAAGACTATCCTGATACCCAAGCCGGGGAAGCCACCGGACACGGACAACCTTCGGCCCATCTCGCTCACGTCCTGCGTGGGCAAGGTGCTGGAGCACGTCCTGCTCAACAGGTGGCAAGACTACCTGGAACGAGAGGGGCTGTATCCGGCCACGGTGATCGGCTTTAGACAGCACCTCAGCACGCAGGACGCGATGCTGCAGCTCAAATACCAAATCATAGACAATGGCGGCAGCGCCCGCGACAACAAGGCAATCCTGGGTCTCGACCTAAAGAGCGCCTTTGATAATGTGAAACACTCGGCGATTCTGTCCCAAGTCTCTAAGCTCAACATGGGCGAAAGATCCTACAACTACATCAAGGACTTCCTCACGGACAGGACCGCCCAGCTACGAGCAGGCGACCTACAAACGCAAGAGAAGAAGCTCGGGAGCACCGGCACACCGCAGGGATCGGTCATTTCGCCGATGCTGTTCAACCTGGTAATGATCGGAGTGGCCGAGAAGCTCGCGGACATCGAAGACGTCAGGCACACCATCTACGCGGACGATATCACACTGTGGGTGACCGGCGGCAGTGACGCCCACATCGAGGGCGCTCTGCAAGCAGCCGTCGACGTGATAGAAGACCACCTGGAAGGCACCGGCTTGAGATGTTCGCCGAGCAAATCGGAGCTCCTCATACTCCCACCTACCAACAATGGCAGATGCAAGAGCAGACAACGCGAATGCGAAAAAATCAGAATCGTAACCAAATCCGGCAACGTGATCCCCGAGGTCAGCAAAATCAGGATCCTAGGCATGGTCATCGAAAAGCATGGAAGAAACGGCGAAACCATCGCCCGTCTCACGGCAAAAGCGGCCAACGCTATGCGACTCCTCAAAAGAGTAACTTCCCGGAAGGCTGGCATGAGAGAGGAGAGCCTAATCAGGCTCGTCCAATCCTTCATCATCAGCCACGTCGCGTACGTTGCAGCCTACCATAGATGGCTGCAACACGAACGCAACAAAATTAATGTAATCATCAGGAGAGCGTACAAGGCGGCGCTGGGCCTGTTCGAGTCCACGAGCACGACCCGCCTCTTACAACTCGGGATCCACAACACGCTCGAAGAAATAGCCGAAGCGCAACGGACCTCTCAACTGGAGCGGCTGTCCACGACCAAAGCCGGGAGGAAGATACTGGACGACCTGGGAATAGGACACTCGAACGACGCGCAGACGAAGCTCCCCGTCCCCGAAGAGGTCCGACGCCAGACCAGAATCGACCCCATACCCAAGAACATGAACCCCGAGTATAACAAGGAAAGAAGAGCGGCGAGGGCCAAGGCTCTCATCGACCTGCACGCCAACGACGAGCACGCGCGGTACGTGGACGCGGCCGAATACCAACGGAACGCCTTCGCAGCGGTCGTCATAGAGGCGTCGACCGGCGCCACGAAGACGGCAGCGAGCGTGAGAGGCGCCGGAGCGGAACAAGCGGAGGAGGTGGCCATCGCCCTGGCCATTGCCGACGCAGACTGCTACACGGTGCTGAGTGACTCGAGACAGGCGGTGCGAAACTTCGCCAAAGGCCAAGTCTGCAGGGAGGCCGAGCGCGTACTACGAGCGACTAAACTGCAAGACAGAAGAGTAAGAATCAAGTGGTTTCCGGCGCACGCGGGCGACGCGTCGGAACGCAGTGCGAACCACAATGAGACGGCACATGCAGCGGCGCGAGCGCTAACCAACCGCGCCCCGGCAACAGACCGTCCGACGTGGTTCGGAGCCAAGGACCGCATGACCGACTACAGCGAAATCACGAAGGCCTACCGCCTGGCTCGCAGGACTCTCCCACCCCCGCACCCGAGGCTGAGTCGAGCGGAGGCGGTACTACTGAGACAGCTCCAGACCGGATCGCTACCGAGCCCGAGACTGATGCATCGCATGTACCCCGAGACCTACCCGACCGATACGTGTAGAGTCTGCCGGAGGGAGCCGGCAGATCACACGCACATCCTGTGGGACTGCATCAAAAATCCAAAGGAAGCAAGATCAGGTACAATCCCGCCGCGGCTGGAGGCAGCCGCGAAGAGCAACGACCATGACCAACAGCTATGGGCCGTCCAGCAGGTCCTCGGGGCGCTCGAAAGGCAGGGATCCAGCGAGCCGGCAACGGCGAGCGGAGACCCGCGCCGAGTAACGGCAGCCTCGTAGACGACGTAGGCCCTCGTCGGGGCGCGCGAGCGTCCAACTGCAGGCACAAATAAAGTTTACTCCAATCCAATCCAATCAAAGCCACTCCAGACCATATCCTTTTCCTCTGCCCGGCGGATCCTCCCCCGCGGGGCCTGGAGCACCTTACCACTTGGGAGGCTTGGGAGACCCTACTGCGTTCTGAGGACCTGGCCAAGCAAGCCATTGCCACCGGCCGGGCTGCCAGCGTCATGAGCTTCCGGGACATGAACGTTTGAGTGCAGTGGGACCGTGCGGGGGCCCACGGACCTGTGTGTCTCAAACTCCCCAGTTGTAAACAAAGTTTTCACCACCACCACCTTACGGCACGGTTCGGGTGTCCACCGAGATATGAGAGTTTCCTGGTGCACTGTTGCTTATTTATTGTTTATTTGTGCTGCGTGTGACGTCACTCGGTTTCGTACATGCGCAGGTGCGACAAATCTTCGCTCCGATGGCTCACGCGAAGCGCGGCTGTGGTGCGGGTACTGGAGCTTTTCACTTCAAAAACCAACCTTTGCTCTCACGGCGCAGTTTAGGGGTCCACCGATCGAAATGAGGCCGGTCGGGTTCGAATCCGGCCGCGGCGGCCGCATTTCGATGCAGACTAAGCGCAAAAGTCGCCCGTGTGCTGTTTGACGTCAGTGCACGTTGAAGACCCCAGCCGGTCGAAATAATTCCGGAGCCCTCCACGACGGCACCTCTTTCTTCTTTCACTCCCTACATCATCCCTCTCCTCACGGCGCGGTTGAGCTTTCCACAAAGAAGAGACAGTTACTGTGCCTGTACTTTGCGATGTTAGTGCACGTTAAAGAACCGCAGGTGGTCGAAATTTCCGGAGCCCTTCACTACGGCGTCTCTCATAGCCTCAGATGCTTTGGGACGTTAAACCCCATATACCAATAAGCCAATTACTGCGCCATTTTATTTCCTCCAAAAAAAACGATTCAAATATAGCACGAGGCAGCTACTGTGCGCTACCCGTCTTGATAGCTCAGTGACTCATCGCAACCCTCAGAAAGTAAGAAATTTCGTTATTGGTCGGTACAGCGGACACTTCAACCATGCTTTAAGCTAAGTGGCGGTAGTCACCGGTGTGCGCTGCATGCGTCGGCATTGACAACGTTGTCCCAGAAACACGGCGCTGAACACATAGGCCGTCGGCATTCGTTGTGTTCATTGGCGTTGGCATTGACAACGTCTTACTTTGGCGTTGGCATTGACAACGTCTTACTCTCTGATCATGTTAAGGAAAGGAAGTGCGGACAATGGCTCCCTGGGCCAGTGGACGCCTGAATCGTGCTTATAGGTACATGGGGTGATGCGAGAGAGATGTGGGCTGCAGGAATTGATAAGGTTGGGCCAGAAACGTGGTGCTGAAGCCATAGCCCGTCGGCGTTCATTGTGTTCATTGGCGTTGGCGTTGTCAACGTTTTACACTCGGATAATTTTAAGGAAAGGAAGGCGAGCGCGCGCGGCGAGGCACGCCAGCTCTGCGTAGTGACGTCACTTGCTCCTCGTGCATGCGCAGCATGGCTCTCCTGGAGCCACTCGGAACTGCTCAACCTCGGCCAGTGTAGCTCACGCTACAAAACATGTTCTCGACCCGGCCGCGGCGGTTGAATTTCTTTGGAGGAGAAATTCGAGGCCCGTGTACTGTGCGATGTCAGTGCACGTTAAAGAACCCCAGGTGGTCAAAATTTCCTGAGCCCTCCACTACGGCGTCTCTCATAGCCTTAGTCGCTTTGGGACGTTAAACCCAACCAACCAACAAAACACATTCTACTCTATAACGCATTTCAATTGACCGCTATGAGCTTTCGAACACACCGCCATTATACAGATTAAAGTAAATGCATATAGCTTGCGCGACTCAGGATATGAGGGACGCCGACGCGCCGCGGTGGCCCAGTGACTGGGGGTGGTGGTGGTGGTGAAAACATTTATTCAGAAGGGACAGCAGGTATGTTTGGATCAGCCCGTAAGGGACTGATCCTTACAAACACTAGGTGGAGGTCCCTAGTTTGGGACCCCAGCGGCGGTGGCCGCCGCCCGGGCGCGCCCGACTAAGGCTTGTTGGACCTGTAAGTCGCGACAGCCGAGCAGGGTCGCCTCCCGATCCTCCCGGGTTGGGTTGGGGATGGAGGGAATGGCCGGGTTGAAGAGGCAGGCGCACACCATGTGATAGGTGTCCGAAGACACCGCGCTACATTGCGGGCATTGCCGCTAAAGGAGGGGTCGCAATGTTTTAGTGCTGCCGGGCACAGCAATGTATTGGTGAAGAGGCGGAGAAGGAGCCGCTCATCCGCCTTCTTGAGGCCTTTACATGGGCTAGGGTAAAGGCGATGGCTATCTTGATAGTAGGTTGTGATATCTTTGAACGTATAGACCGGATTAAAATCGGTTTCCCGATCAGGTGGTGAGAAGAAAACAGCCCGGTGAGAAAGAGCGCGGGCGGCTGCGTCTGCTGCTTCGTTTCCTGCCAACCCCTGATGAGCAGGGGCCCATATAAGGCAACGGTGGGCGGGGTCCGTATCCCGTATGCTATTTTGGTATTCGATAGGCTAGGAAGGGAGTGCAGCCTTGTTCGACGTTCCGACAGGCCCCTCGCGAGTCGGTGATTATGGATTTTGAATCGGAATCGGAGAGCAATCGCGACCTCTTCTGCTTGTGTTGCAACTGCGGGCACTGAAAATGAGGCCGTTAACTGTGTTGCTGTTGTGAACTACCGCGGCCGTGTACCATCCCCCGTGGTGAGGGCCAGAGGCGTCCACGTAGTATACACCTGTTTTGTTGCCATAATGTCGGGCTAGCGCTTCCGCCCGTGCCAGGCACCGACCATTATGGTCTTCAAGTGACATGTTTGCTTGAAGAGGCCGCACGTGGAGGGCACGTCTCCACAGTTCTGGGATGTGAAACCTCTCTTCCTTTGGAGGGGTGTGTTGGATATGCCGCTGTCGAGCGCAACACAGCAAAAGAAGGATTTGACGCAAAAGAATTTGACAATTATTGGTGACGTTGTTGTTCCGGGGTACGTTAGCGATATTTTGAAAAAGGCACCGAAATTCAGCAAAGAACCAAGTGTTCCTGCACATGAGTTGCTCGCTTTGAACCGGCAGATTGCAAGAAAAGCAACGAATGGAAATCAAGAACGTTGTCTGCTTGATGGAGTAGATGAGGTGTTGAAGACTACGAGTGGGACCACACACTAGTCGTTCCAAGGACGGGTTGGAAAAAGTGGTTACCTTCTTCCAACAGAATCATCTGCGACTGCTTCAATCGGACAAGGAGGGAGGCTTTGTTGTACTGGCCGAGGAGGAGTACCAGAAGAGAGCGGAAGAGGCTATCGTCAAGAACTTCAGGACAGTGAAATCTAGCGCGACTAGAGTGAAATGCAAGGCGGCGGCCATGTGCAGGGAATTAAGAGCTGAACGGCTTAGCGAATAGCATTGTTGACTCTAAGTTTAATGCCCTCACTGTGTTTTTACAGCTAAAACCCAAAGGAAGATGTACCGTTTAGGTGTATAGTAAGCGAAAACGGTACATGGCAGCATGTCCTCAGTATGTACCTGCAGAAACACCTAGGGTCTCTACAGGTCCATGACCCATTCACTGTAAAAAACTCGTTAGAGTTTGTACGGTTTCTCGAGGGTAATTGTTCAGTTGGTTATATGTTCTCTGTAGATGTGGAAGATTTGTTTTATTCTGTGCCCCACGAGGATTTGTTCGGTGTTGTTAGGAGTGCGATTGAAGAAAGCGGAGATGTGGATTTCCAGAACTCATGTGGGCTTTCTGTGGACAATTTTATGCGCGTTCTTGAGTTTTATTTGGGTATTACTTTTATCTCTTTTGAGAATAAATTTTATCGTCAGAGACAAGGGATCTGCATTGGGTCCTGCGTAGCCCCCGTGCTTTGTAACCTGTTTTTAGCTTTTATTGACCGCGCCCTTCAGCAAAGCTTTAATGGGAAGGGAGTGCTGAAAGTTTTTAGGTACGTAGACGATTTTCTCATTGTTCTGAAAAAACTAGACAACATTTCTCACACCGGCGCGGTTGGCAGCGTCTTGGAAAGCTTTCAGCAGAACGGGAGGGGATTGAGGTTTACGCACGAACTCCCTTTACAAGGATCGTTGCAGTTTTTAGACGCCAATTTTACTTTAGGGGTTGATCATGTATGCTGGGAGTACGCTCCGCGGGCACAGAAAGAGCTTTTACCTTTTGATTCTGCTCACTCAAAAACTGTCGAGAGGTGTATAGCCAGCCAATGCCTTGGGTCTGCTCTCTCGAAGCCGTGCCCGCATGCTATGCAGTGTAGCTTTAATAAGCAAGTACACCGGCTACTTACGGCCGGGTTCCCCTGCGCGGTCATTGTTTCTGTGGCCGAGGCCCTACTTCGGAAAACCAAGCAGGTCATGTTCGGCAAAGCGAAAACACTGGAAAGGCACTCGGTTAAACCGGTAGTGGTACCGTATATTCACAAGGTTGCCCATCATGTGAAAAAAGGGGCAGGCCGACACGGCGTTCCTGTGCTGTTCTCCGCACCGAAGAAACTTGCCCAACTTTGCTCACGCATTTCGTGCGCGGAAAAGAAGAGTGGCTGCAGGAAGAAGCACTCAAAAAAGTATATCGACTGCTGTACCGGTGTCGTTTACGAGATACTGTTGACCTGCGGGAGGGCTTACATAGGCCAGACCGGGCGGTGTGTCAATGACCGGGCGGGGGAACATTTGCGGGCGTTAAGGGGCGGAGGGACACATTTGGCAGAGCATTGTGCGAACTGAACAGCGTGCAAGCCGAGGCTGAAAGAGACAAAGATACTTGGCAGAGGCGGTGATAAGACGGCACGTGAACTATTAGAAGCCTTTCACATCATGAAGAGGGGCATGACTGTGTGAGTGACACGTCTGTTAATCTTTTGCACGCAGAGTAGAGGTATCTCGAGCACGCATTGCGAACTGACGATGTGGTTCTTTACTGCGCATGTCTCCATTTATGTATATAATCTGCTCTCTTACCTGCGAATAAATCAGGTGAAGTTAGCGCCTGTCCTGTGTCTTTCCTCTCTTGTGTGCGTGTTGTTGTGCGTTTGAATTCATTTCAAAATAAGCTATGCACCATCTAGCCCAAACAGAAGTTTTGTTAAAATAAGAAAGAAAAAATCAAAGAACAAATAAATCCAACAGTAAAAAGAAACAAAAAGGAAAATAAAATAACACCAAACAGCGCACCAGGAAGCGCTTTCGCCTCGCAGCACTTCAGAGAGCCTAAGCGCCCCCTGAATTTTAACCGCGCCGATTTCCGTCTCCTCCTCCGCCTCCGCACAAGCAGTGTGTGGGCGGCCGACCGCCTCCACCGTTATCGTGGTGCTCCCAGTGCATTGTGCGCCAACTGCGACAGCCATGACGTCAAACCAAGCGTAACTGAAGCTTTTCGCTTGTATGTCCAGGCTTAACCAGAGCTCAGTCACTGCCTAATTTTTTTTTTTTTTTGCGTTTCGCTTCCATCCAAACGGTGCTGCCGCGGTCGGGTTCGAAACCGGGCACTCCGGCGCAGTGGTCGAGAGCCCCAAAATGAAACGGAGCACTGCGCCAGGACGGGATAAGGCCACCGTCAAGCTTTTGACGAACCTGCCCGACTTAGCATACCAGTCCCTCCTGGAATACGTCAATGCGATTTGGCGAGGGGACACCCCCTGCCAATCGAATGGAAAACGGCTCTGGTCACTTTTATTCCTAAAGCTGGCAAACCAATTGACACAGATAACCTCCGCCCCATCTCTCACCTCCTGTGTGGGCAAACTAATGGCGACGATGGCGGGGGATCGGTTATCTACATATCTTGGACACAAACATGTCTTAGCGAGCACCATGTTCGGATTCCGCCCACAAAGGTCCGCACAGGATGTCCTCCTGCAACTCAATCGGGAAGTCCTTGACCCCCTCGAATGCACCCATAATGACCTGGTAGTACTCGCCTTGGATCTTAAAGGGGCATTTGACAATGTAACACATGAGATCATACTCCCTAACCTAAAACACACAGACTGTGGCCTCAACACATTCCGATACATAAGCCAATTTTTAATGGATCATCAATCCTACATTCGAATACAAGATAGAGAGCATAGTCCTTACCTGCTCGGCACGCGGGGAACCCCCCAAGGCCCTGTACTTTCCCCGCTGCTCTTCAATCTGGCCATGATGCACCTGCCGGCCCAGCTGAGTGGTGTCGCCGGCGTGCAGCACGCCCTGTACGCCGATGACATCACCCCGTGGGCCACGCAGGGCAGCACAGGGCAGCACAGGGGACATTGAAACCAGCCAGCAAACAGCAGCGACGATAGTAGGCCGCTACGCCCGCCGCAGCGGTCTTCAATGTTCCCCTCAAAAATCGTAATTTGTGCAGCTCCACCCCTCAGAGAAGTGCACAACTAAAATATCTCTCTCTTGAGAGTGGTCCCGTACGCGAAAGTGATGAGATACGGGTACTCGGACTCTACATCCACAAACACAGGCGGGCAGACACTACATTGGCCAAACTCCGTAAGGTGGGGGACCAGGTGGGCCGCATGGTCCGCCGGGTTTCCAACAAACGCGGAGGGTTACGAAGTAAGCATGGCGTGCGGCTGGCAAACGCCTTCGTAACTGGTAGAATTCTCTATTCAGCTCCTTATCTCCACCTACGGAAACAAGAGAAGGACGCCCTTGAGGTCATCCTTCGCAAAATTTTTAAACGTGCCCTTGACCTCCCCATCACTACTTCAAACAGCCGGCTTATGGCCTTTGGGGTGGTGAATACTTTCCGGGAGCTCCGGGAGGCGCACCTTACAAACCAGTACACGCGCTTGTCGCTAGCGGAGTCGGGTTGCCGCCTTCTTGCTCGACTCCATATCCAACACACCCCTCCGAAGTAAGAGAGGTTTCACATCCCAGAACTTTGGAGACGTGCCCTACACGTGCGGCCTCTTCAAGCAAACATGTCACATGAAGACCATAATGGTCGGTGCCTGGCACGGGCGGAAGCGCTAGCCCGACATTATGGCAACAAAACAGGTGTATACTACGTGGACGCCTCTGGCCCTCACCACGGAGGATGGTACACGGCCGCGGTAGTTCACAAAAGCAACACAGTTAACGGCCTCACTTTCAGAGCCCGCAGTGCAACACAAGCAGAAGAGGTCGCTATTGCTCTTGCTGTCTGGAGAAGAACTGGCAAATCTGCGTACCGGCACACGGCTCACGCGAAGCTCGGAGTGTAGCTTTTCGCTTCAAATGGCGCCCGTGTGCTGTGAAACAAGTGCACGCTAAAAAAGCCGCCGCGGTGGCTCAGTGGTTATGGTGCTCGGCTGCTGACCCGAAAGACGCGGGTTCGATCCCGGCCGCGGCGGTGGAATTTCTTTGGAGGAGAAATTCTAGAGGCCCGTGTACTGTGCGATGTCAGTGCACGTTAAAGAACCCCAGGTGGTCGAAATTTCCGGAGCCATCCACTACGGCGTCTCTCATACCCCCGTAAACCCCGTAAACCAACCAAAGATCCCCAGGAGGTCAAAATTATTCCACACCCCTCCACAACAGTAGCTCTTTCTTCGTTTCGACTTTCGCTCCCACCTTCTGCCCTTCCCTTACGGCGCGGTTCAGGTGTCCACCGAGATATGTGAGACACATACTACGCCATTTTCTTTCCTCAAAAACCAATTTGCTATAAAGGGCGCCGTAATTTCGACCACCTGGGGTTCTTTAACTTGCACTGACATCGCACAGTACACAAGCCTCTAGAATTTCGTCACCATCGAAATTCGACCGCCGTGGCCGGAATCAACCCGTGTCTTTCGAGTCAGCAGCCGAGCGCCATAACCACCGAGCCGTGTTCATGAAGTTTGTTCTAAAGCGACTGAGGCTATAAAGGACGCCGTAGGAAGAGATTCGGTAATTCTAGCGACCTGGGCTTCTTTAACAGGCACTGACATAGCAAAGGGGTTGTGGATTTGAATTTGGAGGAGCGGCAAACGAAACCTTTTTAGACGTCAACTGATCCGAACGCTGAGTCCGGTGATAACACGGCGATTTTGGTTTGGTCTATTGGTTTCTTGGGGTTTATCCAAAGTGACTCAGGCTATGAGGGACGCCGTAGTGGAGGTCTCCGGAATAATTTCGACCACCTGGGGTTCTTTAACGTGCACTGACATCGCACAGCACACGAGCCTCTAGAATTTCGCCTCAATCGAAATTCGACCGGCGCGGACACTGCGGGTGACAGCAGCGCCTGTAATACGTGTGTGCGAGCTGTCGTGGTTAACAAATGAGACGTCAATGGTGATGTGGAATTCCATTACAGCTTCTCTTTCTGTCTTTTCTCTTTCCTTACTTCTCGCATAGCCTCAGTCGCTTTGGGACGTTAAACCCCAATAAACCAATCTTTCCTTACAAACTTCCTTCCCTCACGGCGTGGTTGAGGTGTCCACCGGTATGAAAGACAGTTATCGCAGCTTTCCTTTCCTATAAAATCGCAATCACAACGACCTCATTCTTCCGTCCTTCGCTTTCACCTTGCGCCCTTCCCTTTCGACGCGGTTCAGCTGTCCACGAGATCTGAGAGATACTGCGCCGTTTCCTTCCCTAAAAAAATGGTGCGTTGTTGGGGACTTTAATGCCCCCATCTTATGGGGGGTACATACATGAAGGAAAACGAGGACGCAAGCTGTTGGAACTTGCGTCAAAGTTCGTCCTTACTCTTCACACAGACCCTGCACAACCCACTCGCATTAGGAACTCCGTGCCACGCGACACGTGCCCTGATTTCTTCTTTACCGAAAATATTAGATATGCAGAATGGCGCAACCCCGAGGAAACGCCGGGTAGCGACCACTGCATTCTTGCGACCACAGTTTTCACCAAACCCATTACAAGACCTCACACTAAAGCAACCCTTCCTGACTGGACCAAATTCAGATCCAACAACACTAACCCTACCCCTATAGCGGATCAAGGTTACACTACCTGGTCACAACACCTCATCTGCCAACTCAAAGATGCCGAACAGTACGTTCAGCTCTCAGAGGCGAACCCGGTGTTGGAGAACCACCTCCTTCACCTCTGGGAGGCCCGGAACAGCCTTGTCCGCCGATGGCGCTGAGAGAAGCGTAATCGGCAACTCAAAATCCGCGTCGTGGAACTCACCCAACAAGCGGCAGAGTATGCGGCCCAACTCGCCGACTCGAACTGGGTACACCAATGCAACACCGCCGCTCGACAAATGTCGAACCGGAGCACGTGGGGCCTTTTCCGCGCCCTCACTGATCCGGCACAAACCCGCACCTAAACCCAAAAACAACTTCACCAAGCAATTCACACCTTCTACGCAGACACAGCCAAACTGGCTGAAGCGCTCCTAGACAAACATCTGTACACAGACCATGATTCGCGTCGTTCGGCGCACTCGTATGGAGGTTCTGAGAACTCAGAGCTAGATCGAACGTTCCAGCTTCACGACCTCAAAGCGGCCCTGGACAAAATGAAACGAGGGACAGCCCCGGGCTGGGACAAGATAACTGTGAAACTTCTCGCTAACTTACCCGAACCGGCCTACGACAGACTGCTCGAATATTTCAATACCACCTGGACGGGAGGAACGCCTCTCCCGGTGGATTGGAAGACGGCTCTCTTCACATTCATACCCAAACCAGGCAAACCTCTCAACACCGACAACCCCCGGCAAATATCTCTCACTTCTTGTGTGGGGAAGTTGATGGAGACCATGGTCCGTGACAGACTGTCCACCTGCCTAGAAACGCACAACGCCTTTGCATACACCATGTACGGGTTCCGCCCACACCGTTCGAACGTTCATGATGACACACTAATGATTTCGCCTTCAAAGCACGTAAGTCGTCTTAAGTGGCCTCTGAATTATATGCTCCCATGACGGTGATCTCATTAAAACGCTTCACGGCGTCTCGTCGACGCCGCAGCAAAGAGGGTGCGGTGCGGCCTGGAGACCCTGTTGTGTGTGCCGCCGAAGTTCAGGCAAGGATGTTACCGCCTCAAGTATCCACAGTGAGGGTTCCGCCGGCCGAGCAAAAAGGCATCGAAGGCTACAGAAAGCCTATGAGCGAAAAAGGCGTTTCACAAGCTGCGCGCTTGGTAACAGCTACTGTGTGGGTGACCGTCTGCTCCGTGACCTTAACACATCGTCATCGGCTTACCATACTATTCCGGATGGTATTTCCGACTGCCTACATTGCTGCTTTTCAGTTATGCACCAGGGGCAAATTAATTTTACGTTGCATAGCTGTAGCCTTGAATACCTTGACGCATGTACTGTACAAGTGCACGGCATGTTTAAGCGGCGCGCGTGCACTGAGTTGCCCTACTGTATCCGTGGACGAGATTGTTTTAATGCGAAAGTGTTTCTCGCCTCATAAGTGGCATGTACATGGCCTGTTGGCACAGCGTGTCCACACGAACTCTCAATAATCCATTATAGAGGTAATTAATAGAATATTTGATTAAATAATTATGTAGTAATATAAATGTATAATTAGGGCACAAACAACTAAATGGGCAATTAATCAACTGGAAGGAGTAATTATTTCTTGAAGTAGTTCGTTACTTCACAAATTCATTGATAATTTAATCACACCGTAAAACAGCGCGCTTACACGGGACGAAGAAAGAAGACAAGCACACACACAGCGCTGAACTTACAACTGCATGGTTTATTGCATTGCTCGCAATAAATACCGGAAAGGAAAACAAAAAACAACCAAAGGAAGGCGAGCAGATATCCTCCTGTCGCATCATGTCGTCAAAGGTTATTCAAGATATTGAATCTCTTTTCTTGTCAGTGCCATCGATGGAGTGCTAACGCATGACGCGCCTTTCCTGTCTATGATGAATGCTTCATATAGTTCACGTTTGTGCTGATGATTGTACCGCCTCAAAATCTGGCTTCGTCCAAGGTTAGGTGTGCAATGACAGTCAGATACGTGTTTTGCCAGCGTGCTGCCGTATCCCGTGCGGATGTTAATGGCGTGCTCTCGTAGACGGTCGTTTATGCCGATACCGCTGTCATGCGGCGCATCTTATGTGGGCCAAAGTGGACGCTGCATAAACGACCGTCTACGAGAGCACGCCATTAACATCCGCACGGGATACGGCAGCACGCTGGCAAAACACGTATCTGCCTGTCATTGCACACCTAACCTTGGACGAAGCCAGATTTTGAGGCGGTACAATCATCAGCACAAACGTGAACTATATGAAGCATTCATCATAGACAGGAAAGGCGCGTCATGCGTTAGCACTCCATCGATGGCACTGACAAGAAAAGAGATTAAATATCTTGAATAACCTTTGACGACATGATGCGACAGGAGGATATCTCCTCGCCTTCCTTTGGTTGTTTTTTGTTTTCCTTTCCGGTATTTATTGCGAGCAATGCAATAATAAACCATGCAGTTGTAAGTTCAGCGCTGTGTGTGTGCGTGTCTTCTTTCTTCGTCCCGTGTAAGCGCGCTGTTTTACGGTGTGATCATGTACCAACTGGCCCGGCAACTATCCTTAATGCAGATAATTTAATCGAATTGATAAATCAGTTCATCACTGAAATGACTAGAGTTAAACTCAGTCACAATCAGTTATGTCACCAGAATAATTGCTTAAATGGTTTTATAGTTTATGGCGGTTTGACGTCCCAAAACGACTCAGGCTATGAGGGACGCCGTAGTGAAGGGCTCCAGAAACTTCGGCCACCTGGGCTTCTTTAACATATTACTGACATCGCGCAGTACACGGGCCTCTAGAATTTCGCCTCCATGAAACTTTGACCGCCGCGACCAGTGGGTAATTAACTGCCCAAATAATTTGTTCAATTAGTGAATTATCTCACACAACCATTGGTAATTATACTTTGAATTGATGAATTAACTGCTGATTAGTTAATAAATAAGTACTTTGGAGTGCTTACTATATGGTCTAGCAACAGGACCAACGCCTCCGGAACCGGTAGAAGGGAAGTTAGAGCGAAAACGCGACTTGGAAACGGAAAAGGCATTAAGAAATGAACATGCAGCAACATAATCGGCAGCAGTAAGAGAAATGCTTTCGAATTGTTGCACCCAAGCAGACTTAATTGCAGTCCTAAATTTTTTTCTTTCACAGCTCATTCTCAGTGGAGCGAAAGCTACATGTGAAAGTCAATGCCGTCTACAAATGTGCTGTTCTCAAGCTACAAACGGTGACCACTGCCCTCTACAAGTGCGCTGTTTCATGCGCCAAGGAGGCAACGTGGACCAATCTAGACGAAACGCTAGGCAGCAGCCACCACATAATCAGCAACTTCGTACCAACCACTAAGGTCCGTCGAAACCTTGCCATAGCCAAACTTACGGATTGGACCCTGTTCCGAAACTCCACCTTAGGAACAAGCCGACCAATAACATCCATAACAGACTGGAGTGATAACATTCGTAAAGAACACCAAAAGGCTACGGAAACCATACAACGCACTCCTGATACACCTGAAATCGACAAGCATCTCGTACAACTCTGGCAACAAAGATGCCGTATGATATGTAGATGGAAGAAGCGAAAGCTCGACAGGCATCACGGAATTAGTACAAGAATACGTGTCAGAGCTAGCTCGCAACAATTAGCCGCAATTCTGCGATCCACTCAAAGGAACATTAGGTTCTTCCAAAACATGGACAGTCCTAAGGAGCATAACTGACCTCGCTAAACCTAAACATAAAGCGAAAGGAGCTCTAAAATGCATTGCCCACACCTACCCAGTGGATGATGAAGCATTACTCAAAAGCCCTCAAAAAGATACATACGTTGGGACAAACGGCACAACCGTTTTGCCCTGCACATTGCCTTAGGGCGGACGGACTAACCCGGAATTGGATGCCCGCATAACCGAATCCGAAGTCTACGCAGCAGCACGCGCATCTGCCAAGAACATCGCAGCCGGTGCTAACCAAATCAACAACCCAATGATTCAAAACCAAAGTATAATCATCATCATCATCATCATCATCATCATCAGCCTGACTACACCCACTGCAGGGCAAAGGCCTCTCCCATGTCTCCCCAATTAACCCTGTCCTTTGTCAGTTGCCTCCACTGTATCCCCGCAAACTTCTTAATCTCATCCGCCCACCTAACTTTCTGCCGTCCCCTACTACGTTTGCTTTCTCTTGGAATCCACTCCGTTACCCTTAAGGACCAGCTGTTATCTTGCCTTCGCATTACATGTCCTGCCCAAGCCCATTTCTTCCTCTTGATTTCAACTAAGACATCATTAACCCGCGTTTGTTCCCTCACCCTCTCCGCCCTCTTCCGATCTCTTAACGTTACACCTATCATTTTCCTTTCCATAGCTCGCTGCGTTGTTCTTAACTTAAGCTGAACCCTCTTTGTTAGCCTCCACGTTTCTGCCCCATAGGTGAGTACTGGTAGGATACAGCTGTTGTATACTTTTCTCTTCAGGGATATTGGTAAGCTACCATTCATGATCTGAGAGAACCTGCTATATGCGCTCCACCCCAGTCTAAGTGTAGAGCAAATCAAACAGCTCACCGAATTCCTTAATGATTCCTTGTGGCTGGAAAACAAGATGTCAGAGGAGTGGAAACATGCGGAGATCACTGTCTTACCCAAACCAGAGAAGCAACCCACGATCGAAGCACTACGCCCCATCTCTCTAAAGTCATGTCTGGGAAAACTCTACAAACGAGTAATTCAGACAAGACTACAGAGCTACATCGAGAACAACGTATTCCCCCCATCTATGATTGGATTCAGAGCGGGCTTGTACATACAAGACGCCTTCCATCTCCTTAAGGAAGAAGTCTTAACCAACATTCCAACAGGCGGGGAGCACTTAATCATGGAACTCGACCTCAAAGGAGCCATCGATAACGTATCGCACCAAGCAATAATAGAAGAGCTCTCCACCACCAACTGCGGAAAACGGGCCTAGGAAATGCCCAAACATTCTTATCCAACCGCACGGCAACCATAGAAATGGGGGAGACAAGATCGGGTTCACAAGCCATGCCGAAAACAGGCACGCCTCAAGGCTCAATCATCTCACCCTTCCTATTTACCATCGTCATGACAAGAGTCTCCAGGTCATTAGTCTCTCCCGAACATCGGATTCACCCTGTATGCCGACATCACAGAGTGGACAAGAACAGGCTTTCTAGCGGAACATGAACATTCCCTCCAACAAGCCGCCACCTGTGTAGAAAATATCACCAAGTAATGCATCTTACAGTGCTCTCCGGAGAAATCCGAAGTGATCTGCATCGAAGGTTACAACTACCGCATCCAAGAACCATTCCGAATTCTACTAGAAGAGTCAGAAATCAGAGAAGTCCCAATCATCAGAATCCTCGGAATCTGGCTTCAGTACGACCACAGAGCGTCATACACCATCAGACTTCTGAACACATCAACCACCCAAGCATCGAGAATGATACCTCATGATTATGCTGAGCTTGGCGAATTGGAGAGCATGCATCCTTGCTCTTTGTTGCGCTGTATCGGGAATGTACGCCGCGTCCTTTGAGAGACCCACTTAGAAGCAAAGTATATTGGACTAGCCGCTGCAGCTACCGGACGACACATACTCAGTCACCTAGACATCACTATCCCTGCAAACAATTCATCACTAAGAACGCTCCCCACCCACATTCACATTTTAAATGCGAAAACCTCTACCTAGGAACATGCACCCCAACCTTGACCAAGGTCGCAGGAAGGCGCGCGCGGCAGCTCTGCACAAATTACACGGGGATGAGCCCGATGCTGTCTGGGTGTATGCCACCTGCGATGAGCGCGGAGCCACTGCAGTTGCCCACAACCCACACATAATACCCCTAACTTTCGAGTTGCCTTCAGGCGCCACCTCTGAGGAAGCCGAGGAGACCGCTATAGCCATTGCTCTCGCATACCCAGAAGCCCGTTACATTATTAGTGGCTCAAAAACCGCCATTATAAATTTTACCAGGGGCAGCGTTCACCCCCCTGCACAATGCCTGCTGCACATGCCCGCCCCCCACCTCCCCTGACACGCTGAGCTCATCTGGGTGCGTCTCCGCTCCCCGTCGGGCCGGTGCCTCTCCGAACCTGGGAGGACTGGTAGACCACACTACGATCAGCGGATCTGGCCAGGCAAAAGATCGCCGTCAGCTGGGCCGCATACATCATAGACCAACACCACATGAACATTTAGACCGTGAGTGGGGTCGTGCGGAGACCCAGGAGACCTTCGGGCCTAGAATTCTCTTGATGAATAAAGTTTTTCCATCCATCCATCCATTCCAATCTACACAAATAGAACATTTTATTCCCAGAACCGGGGCAGCCGCGTTTCGATGGAGGCGAAACGCAACAAATTGGCAGGGGTTTAGCTTTGCTTAAGCCTGGTAGGTTGCGAAAGCGAGCGCAGTGCCTCTAACGGAAGGAACGCGGCGCGCCGCGTCTGAAGAAGGAACGCAGTGCGCCGCGTCTACAGGTCACGCGTGGCTACCGGCCGCCGCTGCGCGACGACTCGACTTGGTAGACACCTCCACAACAACATCTAAAAGTAAAGAAAGTATTGGTACGCTTAGGGATGTAACCGACAATCTGAAGAAAGAACGGAGGATATATCTGCCACCGGATAGATCCCTTAGTAAAAAGCAGTCGTATGACTGGAGAAGACTCCAAGCTCGAAATTTCTTCTCGCCCCTGTGGAGGAGTTGGACGGGTGCCAGAGGGCAGAAGAGGGACGGTGCAGAAACCGAAATTTGTAAATTTTGCGGCCACGTGGAAACATTAGATCACATGATATGGAGATGCATTCGTGCCCTACGGCGCAACGCGATTAAAGCTAGCGATGAATGGGAGACCACGCTAAGAAGCTCCGACGAAAAAACTCAGCGCTTCGCCGTCCGCCTGGAGGCCAAG
The DNA here is from genome assembly GCF_055824585.1 of Amblyomma mixtum. NCBI lineage: Eukaryota > Metazoa > Arthropoda > Arachnida > Ixodida > Ixodidae > Amblyomma > Amblyomma mixtum. Next base: position 161,976,884 of record NC_143012.1, read on the forward strand.
GCTGAAGACTTCTTCTTCTAGACGGAATCGGATGTCCTCCGGCCGCGGTGCGCCAGACTGCCTCCCCGGACGCCTGTGTGCGGACCCAGAGGTGGCTGCCGCGCCATATTCGGCGGAAATAAATGTTCTTCCTCCTCCTCCTCCATATCTCACCCTGGTATGACGACGTCACGTTATAACGTCACTAGGCATAGCATGACGTCAGAGGTGATTCTAAATGTCGCGCGAGGCTACCGGCCGCCGCTGCGCGACGATTCGACTTGGTAGCCAATCTCTCACCCTGGTATGACGTCAGAGGTCATTCTAAAGGTCAAACGTGGCTACCGGCCGCCGCTACGCGAAAGGCCGTTCATAAGCGTTCATGCTTTCGCAATAAAAGGCGCCCGTGTGCTGTGCGGTCAGTGTATGTTAATGATTCCAAGGGGGTCGAAAGTATTCTGGAGACCTCCACTACATAAAGCCTTTACCACTACGGCACCTCTTTCCCTCTTTATGCCTTCACACCCGCCTTGCTCTCATCCCTTACGGCGCGGTTCAGGTGTCCACCGAGATATGAGAGAAAGATACTGCGCAATTTCCTTTGCTCAAAAACCAATTTACCAATTTGCCAATTTTGTTTCCCAGAACGATACCGCCCCTCCTGCCCATGCTGCGACGGTCACCCCACAGCCTACCATATTACCTGGGGCTGCGTCGGATACAAACCACCTCACCTCCAAACACACAAAACAAATGAATAGTGGCCTGCAAGACCAACGCCAACTGGTTCGTCAGGTGAAGGCGGCACCGACGGCCGCAGGGGCGCTGAACTAAGGAAAAAAAAACCTGCTCTCAAGACCTTTGAAACTTTCTCTGCATAATTAATGGTTACTACTACTACCACTACTACATCTTTCAATCCACAACGATACGGATGGGAACTGGAATCTCGCGCTTCCTATTCTTCATACATCGTAAAAACGCGCTCTCTCAGCACTGACGCGAACGCATACATTCAGGCCGGAATGAAATGCGAACAGCGTCTCTGAACAAAAAAAAATTACCGACAATTACGTTACTTCCTAATGCGAAATTTGAGCGCAGCAAATAAGCTGTTTCACCTTTTCGATAGATTGAGGCAAAGAAATCGAGCAACACATGTATGCGCTATCACAGAATTTTTTTTTTATTTTTCACACGTATTCCTTTAACAAAGACTCCACTAACAGTTCTTGACAGTCATGAAGGAAGCTTTGTGGTCGGAGAAATAGACTGATATATGTTCGACTTGGTACACCAATGCTTGATTCTCAAAGACGAGATCTATACAAGTGCCTCGCGAGGTTGTCACAGCCGTGGGACGCGTTACGAGCGAGAGGAACGGGATGTTCTCCCGCATAAGTGTTAGGAAATTGCTGTTTGTCTTTATGTCAACATTAAAGTCCCCCACTACTAACATCGGTGTGGATCGATGGACGGTTAATGCGAGTTGCAGGAAGTGCACGACGTCTTTCGTAAGTGCGGTAGGGTGGTGGTGGTGAAAAACATTTATAATGCAATAAATATTTACAGAGAGGTGATTGGGGTAGGCCCTATTGGCCCTTTCCCTTAACAATACTAGGTGGAGCCCCTATTCCGGGGCCCCATTGGCAAGCAACGCCGCCCGCGTCCGGTGAACCAAGGCCTTTTGGGTCTTTAGGTCCTGACAGCCGAGCAGGGCCGCCTCCCGGTCCTCTCTGGTGGGGTTGGGGTTGGGGGGGATAGATGGGTTTGACTGACACGCCCAAACCATGTGGAAGGTGTCAGCCACCTCCCCACAGAACTGGCACGCGCCATCAAAGGATGGATTGAAATGTTTAAGCACCGCCGGGCACAGTACAGTGTTAGTAAGAATTTTGATGAGGAGGCGCTCGTCAGCGCGATCCAGACCCTTACAAGGGGCCGGGTAGCGCCGGTGCTCCTCCTTGTAGTAATCGGTGATTTGTTTGAATGTAATGGCCAGATTGTCTGATTGGGAGTACCCTTCCAAGGACAGGGAGATAGCCCGGGGAGAGAGTGCGCGGGCGGCCTGATCGGCCTGTTCGTTTCCCTGGAGTCCCTGGTGACCGGGGGCCCAAATCAGGTTGCGTGGAGTTGGATCTTCAGATCGACAGCTATATTTCAGTATGCGCCAGGCAAGCGGGGGAGCCCAGCCCAACTCGTAGTTCCGACAGGCCCCTCGCGAGTCGGTGATGATGTGTTTCGACTTGGGAGTAGTGAGAGCAAGAGCAATGGCAATCTCCTCCGCGTGTGTTGCGCTGTAGGCTTTGAAAGTGAGCCCGTTGACTGTGTTTGTGTTGTGTACGACTGCGGCCGTGTACCACACCCCGTGGTGTGGGCCGGCAACGTCCACGTAATACACATGTTGTTGGTTACCATAGTATCGCGCCAACGCTTCCGCGCGCGCCTGGCGACGACCGCTATGGTCTTCTCTGGACATGTTGCGGGGAAGGGGTCGGACCCGGAGGGCGCGTCTCCAGGGTGCTGGCACTCTCTCCCTTTCCTCAATATGGTAGTCATGTTTGATGTGTAGCCGGTCCAAGAGGCGGCGACCGGACGTGGTCTGTGCAAGACGCGTGTATTGGTTGACTAAGTGGGCCTCTCGAAGCTCCCGAAATGTGTTCACCACGCCTAAGGCCAGAAGTCGCTGGTTGGACTTGGTGACCGGGAGGTCGAGAGCCCGCTTGATGACTTTCCGGTGGATGACCTCCAGTTGGTCATCATCATGTTTGCGCAGGTGCAAGTAGGGGGTTGAGTAGAGGATTCTACTCGTTACGAAAGCATGGGCAAGCCGCAGTGCATCCTTGCTTCGTAATCCGCCCCGCTTGTTGGAGACCCGGCGGACCATGCGGCCCACCTGGTCTCCCACCGTGCGAAGTTTGGCTAGGGTGGTGTCGACTCTGCGTTGGTGGTGTATGAAGAGACCAAGGACGCGGATCTCCTTGGACTCCCGGATCGGTCCCGAGGGGAGACTGATGCAAAGCGGAGTTGTGTCCCGAGGGGAGGGACGTATGTGCACAAATTCTGATTTAGACGGGGCGCACTGGAGTCCGCAGTAGGCCGCGTAGTCGTCGACTAGGGTCGCCGCTGCTTGCAGGCAGGATTCCATGTGGCCCAGGTTACCTTGCGTGGCCCAGATTGTAATGTCATCCGCATAAAGAGCGTGATGTATCCCGGGCAAAGAGGACAATTTGGAGGGAAGATGAAGCATTGCCAAATTGAAGAGGAGGGGAGACAGGACCGCGCCTTGAGGTGTTCCCCTCGAGCCGATGGTGTATGGCCCGTGTTCCGCATCTTGTATGCGTATGTAGGCTTGACGGTCTGTAAGAAATTGTTTTATGTAGTTGAATGTTTTGTGGCCACAGTTGGTGTTACTGAGGTGGTCCAGGATTACTTCGTGTTTGACGTTGTCGAATGCGCCTTTAAGATCCAAGGCGAAGTAGGCAGCTACTACCAGCAAGCCGTTGGGCAACTTTGCGGCGCACAGTTCGCCAACTTCATGTGACGTGCCAAACATTTCGACTGGTATTGCAGAGAGACCTGTGCGCAAGTAGACAGCGACTCCCGCCGCTCTGTTGTGGTCTCTGCGAGCACCACAGCAGTATAGGAAATCTATGATTTCGAGAGGCTCTTTGGGATCCATCCAGGTTTCAGCAAAGCAAAGTACAGAGGAATGGCGCAGAATGTGATCGTGGTGTACGTCCTTGGCATGTGCGGCAAGGGAGCGTACGTTAAGAATGTGGTTGTTAATGATGAATCAAGTGCTGCCAGCGAATGACGCGTCCATTGGCTGTCTGCGTGTGTTACTGATGTGTGGTTAACATGTTAAGCTTCGCCTGTAAGAGTGGAACGCGACAGCGTCTTGCAACGCTGCCAGGGAGTCCACAGAACGCCATCGCCAATTCGGCTGTACGCCTTGCTGGACGGTAAATTTATTTTTTGAGGAAAGGAAATGTATCTCTCTCGCATATCTGGGTGGACACCTGCACTTCGCCGTAAGGGAAAGGGGGAAGATGGGAGTGAACGAAGACGCCGTATTAGCTAGACGCGCCTTTGTTCATTCCAAATCATTCAGCTGGCATTACGGAGTGGCTAGCGTGCTCGTATCGCACTCCGGAGACCCTGGTTCGATTCCCCAACTCGACCAATTTCGTTCTCGGTTTTATTGATTTATGCGGTCTAACTAGAAAGGTTAATTAGGCTATTTCATATTTATATTCTTGTATTTCTATCCATCGTGTTCTGTCATTAACCTGTCAATTGTTGGAACTGTCTAGGATGTTCGACACAACGTATATGAAACGAGCAACGTCTTACTGAGTGGGTGGTAGAGGGTATCTGTTCTCGCTTCGGCGAGCGCGGCTTCGGCCGCTTCTTTTTGAGCAGCGACCGCTCCGGCGGACGCAGTTGTTGCTGCGACGCGCGTCTTTTCTTTCCTTTACTTCTTTTTCTCTGTTCTTTTAACTCTCCTCTATCTGCACGTGGCAGCGGTGGTGGCTTGGCTCGAGCCAGTAGCAGGCCCGTGCAATTTCCTCTTCATCCTTCTCTCAGTCACAACAACAACAACAACAACAACTGAGTGGGGAGTGCGTGGTGGTGGAGGGAACGCGGCTTCGTACTTATCTGTTTTTTTTCAGCAGCGTCTCCTTCCGCGGACGCTGTTGTCGCTGCGGCGCGCGTCTTTCTTTTCTTCTGACCTCTTCATTCTCCTCTATATTAATTAGGCTAATTGATTAATTAAGCAATTAACTAAACTCAGTCCAACTTAGTTGCAGCATCACTATACGATCCCTTTGATTGGTTGCATGGTTACTAGCCAAAGTACAATTGGCCCCATTTGAAATTCGCGCACTGTGACGTCACGAGCATTTCGACCAATTGAAAAGCGTAACATTGGGGGCGGAGCTGGTTACGAGGCCGACGCCGACGCCGACGCCGACGACGACGCGAAACCCAGGAACGGACGCCAAAGAGCTGCGCTCTAAAAAATGCACACGTACACAAGGCAGCCCAGCGGACAATGCGCGGCATGCTTAAACAGATTTCCCCAACCGCACTTTTGCTATGGAGTTAAGATTTTGCGCTCCATGAAGCCTACATCACCGTGCCTCACTAAATTTTGTCGGTGCGGACCTTCGCACTTTGTCGCGTACGCACCAGACTGGATGACGTCCAGAAGCGTGGCGCCCATGCTGGTCTTGCGGCTCTTGAGTTTGTAGAAGACCTCCTTGGTGAGGTACTTCTTGAGCAGGGACTTGCAGTCGTTGGCGCTCTCCAGCTTGGCGAAGCCCTGCTCCAACTTCAGCAGCGTCGCCTTGTCTGCCATGGCCTGGAGGTTGCTGGCCGACCGTAGGAACCGTAGCCGCGATATTGTTCACCGGCGCGCCTGTGGCGAGGCAAGTGCCTCCCGGTGGGAAGGTGATCACGCTTGCTCCGAGAAGACCCAGTCCGCACTGAAACGCTTCGGAGCCGATGTGGCGGCAGAAAGATCGGGGAATGGAACGCCCGTCTAGTGGTAGTTAACAGCAAGCCTGGAACAGCAGCGAGCACACCAGGACACGAGGTCTCGTGCACGTAGGCGCGATTATAGTGGCGATGGTGCTCGAGGATGGTTAAAAGAGGAAAACAGGGATGGAGGCGAACGCCCCGAAGGAAACGCAGACAAGGTTCCCGGTCGAAACGTAGGCAAAAAAAAAACATTTGACGAGGGCACTGATACTCGCACTCTTTAGACACATAACTCTTAACAGCCAATTCCAAAGTACACATCTACAAAGACAACACTAGACAATCCATTAAACTGCAACAAGAACCAAAACCACATATACTACATCCCTTGCAGAAAGCAAAAACTATGGAAGGAATGAAGAGCAACATACAACAGCTAGCAAGGGACTAACTACATGAAATACTATTCAGAACTGAATGCACTCTCACTGAATATGAATTACACACCCACATACTTTAACCTCCCATCAGGGGGTCCCCAAAGGTACTGCTTCTGCGGCCCCTAGAGCAGGTATTAAGGCGAAAGCCTTTAATGCCTAATACTGTCGTTAGCAGCCGTGTCGACAGATTTGTTCGCGTTTCGGCGTCACTACTTAAAGAATAAAAATAAGAAAAGAAAAATAAAAACAATAAAATAAGAAAAGAAACCAAAATCAAAATGAAATAGAAATGAGAAATAAAAAAATTAAATTAAAATAAGAAAAGGAACAAAAATAAAAATAACATGAAAATAAAAAGTAAATAAAAAACAAACGTGCGCCAGGGAAGGCTTTCGCCTTGCAGCACTTTAGAGAGCCAAAGTGCCCCCTGAATTTTTCAGGCGAAAGCCTTTAATGCCTCATCGTTGTTGACAGAAGGCTGTCAGCAGAAGCTTGTCACCAGAGGTGCCACGCTTTTGACAGGTGTCCACCGAGATATGCGAGACAGTTACTGCGCGATTTCCTTTCCTCAAATACAATTTTCATTTTCTTCATTACCACCCCTCTTCTTTCACTCCCACTTCCTCCCTTCCTGTACGCTGCGGTTCAGGTGTCCACCGAGATGACAGAGAATTACTGCGCCATTTCCTTTCCTCAAAAGTGTTGCGTTCAAAGGAAAGGCGTCGCGAAGAACGGGTGGTGGCGTTCCGTGGACTCCCTGGCAGCGCTGCAACATGCTGTCGCGTTCCACTCCTAAAGGCGAAGTTGAAGCGTCATTAATTAAAAATTAATGAGTATGCAGTCATGATTTACTAATTAGCCGTTAATTAGTGATTTTCCATTACTTAGTGATTAGTCATTAATTGTGCGTGACTTCATCCAGTGGTGACGTCACCAGTGCCACAGAGGCAGTCAAAGTGGTGCGGAAAACGCTTTCGCCTCTACACTTTTTAGACAGTCAAAGTGCCCCCTGCATTTTTTCACGCAACTTGCCGTTGCATTGACACTTATGACAAAAAATTAGCTGCGGTTTGGCTTCTGCTGAACCTGGTTAGAGTGTGAAAGTGGTGGCGTATCGGGCAGCTAGACGCGGCTTGGCGTCTGTAACGTTGAGTGCGTTCAGGACGCTGGATAGGCAGCGCGCCCACCCGGCCATCCTGGTAGGTGGCAGTTAATGGTTAAATTGGCAAATTCGTTCATTGGTTATAGAGGGAAGAAAATGGCGTTGTATCTATATCAAATACTCGGTGGACACCTGAACCGCGCAGTAAGGGAAGGGATAATGGAGGGAGTGATACAAGAAAGGAAGGAAGAGGTGCCGTAGTGGAGGGCTCCGGAATAATTTCGACTACTGGGGAGTGGGGGGGGATCTTTAAAGGTCATTCACATCGCACAGCACACGGGCGCCTTTTGCATTTCGCCTCCATCGAAACGCTGCCGCCGCGGTCCGGTTCGAATCCGGGTGCTCCGGCTCGGTAGCCGAGCGCACTAACCACTGAGCCACCGCGTCGGGGAGTTAACGGCTGGTCGCTAGATTTTGCTTACCCAATGGGCGCCGCGGTCTATTGCTGCAGTGCCGCGGGACTGCCGCAACATTGCCGCAACTGCTGCTGTCGCACAGTTCCCATAGCCGGCCGACAAGAAAGCTGTGTGCAGATTCCTGTGGCTTTCCACATATTACCGACGATTTGTAAACAGATTAGCGCTCATATCTGAGCCCCTGGCCCAGCTAAAGGACTCGGATGGGCAATTCCAATGGGAAATCCGCAGCGTGAAACATTCCAAAATTTCAGCGTTGCTTACAGTCGTATCCCTTGCTTGGACATTTCGAAAACCCTGAAACCGAAATTCATGCCGACGCAAGCAATATGGGTCTAGACACCGTTCTTGACCACAAGCAGCCAGGCCGTGAGAGAGTCATACCGAACGCCAGGCGCTCTTTATCTGAGAGAGAGGCCAGCTTTTCCACGACGGAGAAGGAGTACCTTGCGATAGTGCGGGCCAATTCAAATTTCGCCCTCGCTTGTACAGCAGGCTTTTCAAAGTTCTGACTGACCATAACGCGCTGTGCTGGCTGGCCAACTTGAAGAACCCGTCTGGCGGCCACACCCTTTTCCCTTGTTAGATACGGTTGGTTTGGTTTACGGGGTTTGACGTCCCAAAGCGACTAAGGCTATGAGAGAAGCCGTAGTGGAGGGCTCCGGAAATTTCGACCACCTGGGGTTCTTTAACGTGCACTGACATCGCACAGTACACGGGCCTCTAGAATTTCTCCTCCAAAGAAACTCAACCGCCGCGGCAGGGATCGAAACATCGTCTTTCGGGTCAGCAGCCGAGCGCCGTAACCACTGAGCCCCCGCTGCGGCTCTTGTTAGATGCCCTCCCGGTGGTTCCCATGGCAACCACCCACCGTTTGCGCCCTCTTAAGCTCTAGCCGTACCCTCCTACAACCCCGGTAGCCACCTTCCGGTTGGAAATTAATTCGCTTTCGTCACATCCCCGTCCTTCAACGGTAGTCACCATCCGGTTGTGGATTCCTTCCCTTGTGTCACAACCTCCTTGTTCTGTGCTAACCACCATCCGGATGGTTCCAGTGCCAACCACCTACTGGTTGCGCCTTCCTGCGCTCTCGCCATACCTTACTCATTCCACGGTCATCCTCCCCCTTCTTCAAGGCTAACTGTCCACGGGCTGGTTCCCATAACAACCACCCACTGGTTGCGCCTTCTTACACTCTCGCCATACCCTTCTACAACCACAGTAAACATCTTTAGAATTGGGATTCCTCCCCTGTCGCGATACCCTTCTCCTTCCGTGGTAACAACCCTTAGGTAAATTGGTAAATTGGTTATTGAGGAAGGGAAATGGCGCAGTATCTGTGTTATTACAATGTATACTACAGGTTTTTGTTTGCTTCTTGTTTTGTTTTCTACATGTGCTTTTTGTATTTATGTTTTGCACCTTGGTGCTTGCTCATTCTTATTTTGCGTTGTGTGTCATTGCTCCCCCCTATGTAATACCCTCGATTGAGGGCCTTTAGGGGTTTCTTGAATAAATAAATAAATAAATAAATAAATATATATATATATATATATATATATATATATATATATATATATATATATATATATATATATATATATATATATAAGAAATAAGAAAATCTTCAAGGCAACTGACTAAATATATAATAAGTTGGGGAAGTCACATTGAAAAACTTAACAGATTTATTCAACGTTTCGACCAGGGACTGGTCTTTTTCAAGAGTATATATATATATATATATCTGCGGACACCTGAACAGCGCCGTAGGGGAAGGTTGGAAGGTAGCAGTGAAAGAAGAAAGGATAGTTTCAGTGCTAACCACCTACTGGTTACGCATTTCTCCGCTCTCGTAAAATCGTCCTCCTTCCAGGGTAACCACCCTCCCATTGGTTCCCATAGCAACACACCCACCGGTTACGTCAAAAGCTACGACGTACTACCAGTGCGACGACTCGGAACCCAGGAACTGGCGCTCAACGACTGTCGCTGTAAAACGAAAGATAAAGAGAACAAAAACGAAGACTACAAAGAGGCGATAAGCATTATGAGAAGGCAGGTATGGCGTGTTTCTCTCTTGTGCCATTCTTGCTCTGACCAAGCGTAAGACGTAATTAAAGGATTACGTCAGGGACGGAATATACCTGAAAGATTCTAAGCTTCCTTAGCGCTCATGAAAACTCTCAAGGTTAGATCACCTGTAAACAAATACCCCCGAAAACAGATTTGAAAGCAGTCGCCGTAGCTCAGTTGATGGAGCACCGGACGCCTAATTCGGACGTCGTGGGTTCGGTTCCCACCGGCGGCATGTGGTTGCTTTTCTTCTTTGCTAAACAATTATCTTTAATCGATAACATATTGAGTAATATTCTCCATCGATCAACACCACAAAACAAATAAATCTAAAAAATCCACTGTGTTCCTTGGTTTCTGCGGCTGTTGGCTTCTCTCATATGTACTCGTATAACGAGCCCCTCATTCCTCTCCTGTTAGCTACTTAATTGCTTAACGAGGGCGTTGGTTCTGGCAGCCTTGATGTCATAGGAAGCATAACAGGGTTCTCACACAGCTTCCAACCTCGCTGTTTGATGACGTTTCACGTCACACCAGCGGTAACTCAGGACGTACTGCATCCGCCGCTTACGAACGTGGGTGGCACTGATGAATACTCTCAAGGTTTAAGTCGCTTGCGAACATAAATACCCCCGAAAGCAGATTTGACAGCCGTCACCGTAGCTCAGTTGATAGAACACCGGAAGCGTAAATCGGACGTCGTGGGTTCGGTTCCCACCGGCGGCATGTGGTTGTTTTTTATTCTGCTTTTATAATCAATTATCTTAAAGCGATAACATATTCAGTAATATTTTCCACTTATCGATACCACAAAATAAATAAACATAAAAAATCCGCTGCGTTTCGTGTCCGACGGGCAGCTCATTTAGTCATGACAGGCTGCTCGAGAAAAGCAGCCTGGCTCGCAACCCAAGTCCCGCCGCTGGCAGCACGTGCTATGGAAGGGCAGTGGCACATCGCTTGACTGCTGCACCACTGCGCCAGGAGTGGTAGGAAGACTCCCAGGGATCTATGAATGGACATAATGAACAATTAGGTATATATCGACATTAGCCAACTATCGCTATCCGAACGACTGCTATCCGTCAACACTGGATCTGTACACCGGAACCGACGTGAAAACCGCAGTTTTAGCGCACCTAATTAGCATCTGGCATAACTACTAAAATCGATCATAATTTTTTCTTCTTCTTGCACATCTGACGCCTGAATGAAGAATGTGTAATTCACTTTTTACCGAAGTTATGGCCACGTTGATTCCGCAGCTCTATTTGGGAGGTTATTTCCTGAGGCAAGAAAGGCTCTGTGTTAGGTCGTCCGGTAATTGTGATTAAAGTTGTTGAAGGACGGAGCTAAAATTGGAAGCACTAAGGCTGTAAAGTTGTGCACGTCGACGAACTGTTCCTCTAAACTTTTTGTAGTAAATGATCCTCCAGATAAGTCAGTGATACTATGTTGCGTTTATTTAATATCAGCCCGAAGTGCGCTCGTTAATCACATGAATAAAAACACTTCAGAAAAACTTGCTAACCAGAATATCAAACTTCACGCATAGGCCCTGACAATTAAAGCTACTTTGCAATATGGCTCAGTCACGTAGCATTCTCATCATGCTAACCTAAGGGATATTCTTGGAGGAGTGCAGGATGAAGCTCCTAGCTTCGCCCACTTTCGTCCTCGCATCATCGAAGCATGATGGCCCTTAAATAAGCCCTTCACGTCCGACCCCTCTCCACGTGCCTAAAACTATGCCTGTTGTCATTTGTCCATGCTTTTATGTCCAACATTCTCGAAAAAGAATTTTGAATACTTAAAATTTGTAAGATACTCTTATGGAAACACTGAAGGTACCGGTTCATTCTTCTGATTTGTAACAAAATCTTTCTTTTAAAGTGTTTCCATCGAAGGCATCGAGCCTTTAAGACTTCCACAGGAAGCCAATGGGGTGCGCTCTTCACAATACCAAAACCGTTAATAGGAAAAAAAAAATGCGACGGCCTTCTGGTGGTCTTCGGATATATTTTGTTACACTGAATTCTTACGTTGTACATAAGAATTACGTTCATAAACTCTTTCCGGCTCAAAATTCTTTTATCCAGAATTGTTATGCATATCGCTTTGTATCTCAATTCACTCACTCCTTTATCCATCCTAATTTCCCCACTTCAGCTGGAATGGACCACCTGAATAAAGTCTGTTTCACCTTTAAACATAACACTTTAAGAACTCACCTGTTGTGCTACCTACAACAGCCATAGCAGACACATCTCTGTTCACTCCGTGGTTATTTTTCAGGTTATGCCTCATGTGCCCAATCCACGATGTTTCATTTTGGCTTGCACGCAGCATTTCATTTAATATGTGCTGATTATTTTGGGTTATTATTCTTTGTACTGCTTTCTTTAAACTGCAGTATGTGTAGGTATCGTACTGATATCTATTCCTCGCTGTATTTCTAACATCCTCCACCGAGTGTGGTGCTATCGTTACGGCCCCCAGGGCAAATCTTAATTAAATAACTGCTCTGAGGATTCTTGAATTTTGCTTAAGCTAGCGTCAATATCTTTCGCATTCTTTGTGCTGAAGTCCTAGCTTTCTTTTGACCCTCTTTCATCTCCTCTTCCCTTTCCGCAGTGCAGAGTAGCAGGTAAGATCTTCCCAACCGACCTCTCTGCCCGTCCAATCAATAAACTTATCAATCTGAGCTTTCGCGCAAGTTGTACCCTCCTTGAACACAAGTTCTCTTAGGACAATTCACTGGTGCAGTTCAATCCTTCTCGCCTTTATTCCTCCTTTTTTTCCGGCTATGGACTCTCGGTTCCGCGCAGTGATCGCAAATCATACGGCGCTGCGGAGCTCCGCGAGAGCGCTGTTATTTCTGGGCCGTGTCTGCCTCCCCCCCCCCTCCCCCCGTCAGCTGGCGCGATGTCAAAGAGGACGACGAAGAAGGTGTTTGGCGGACCCCGGGTTGCGCGAGCGAGCGAGCTCTTGGCCGCGGCGCCTGGGTTTCGGAGGACGCGTGGGCGACAGCAGCCAGGAGTCCTCGCCCCACCGCGCGCCGTCTACGGGCCAGGCATTGGTCGGGGAAGCCGCCTCTCGTAGCGTCTGCGGCAGTGTCCCCACTTCGCCCTAAACAGGTGAGTCCTACGCGGCGGCTTGGCGATACGTCGATACGTTAGCCAAGCTTCGCTATCGCTGTTACGCCTTGGCCTCGGCGGTGATTTCAAACCTGAAACTTGGCCTTTATTTCGGTCGTTATGTGCTATATGGCTGTCGATGCTGCGTGCTACGTGACCTATTTGTGAATAATCGCTTAGCTCTAACTGCTGTTCCTCGTCAGAGTAATCGTGCGCACAGCCATGAAACAGGTGGTAACCAAGTAACGCGCTAACCTAACTTCGCCTACGCATATTAACCAAAGAAGCCGTCAAAAAACGCCTCGCTGTTTCCTCGTATTGCTCGCTTGTCCCCTTCATTTTCATAGCGTGACATTAGGTCCTGGTTCTGTTTTTGTTTAATTCTTCTCACTCTGCCGCAGTCTCTGCATTTAAGATTGGACGCTCCGCCCTGCATTTTTACTGTTTTTTGTCTATGAATACACCCTTATAGGACACAGGTTCTACATCTCAAGTTCGAGTTCTAAACGTTACAGCAAACACTGCATAGACACGTTGGCGCTTCATGCAGTCCATATAAAAGGAGTCAGGAGAAGTCAGTAAGCTATATATTGCACTGTTCTTTGCTGTCGGCTTTTAACGCACGACGTGTCAGGTAGTGTGCAAGCAGTAAAGAAAAGGGCCTACAGAGTGGAAACGTTAGTAGTCAGCACATGTTCTCAATGTGGCGATTATCCTCAGCTTGGCTATGAGCTTCTGAATAAGAAAAACCTAATACTCAAGGTCACAATGCGCCAAGGTCGCGTGACTGAATCACGGTAGTGCGGCGCCACAATGCGCTGAAGGGCTGTACTACCGAGTCAGGAACAGCATTCACGAAGGTGCTCGTACGTCCAAGCACATGACACGAATTTGTAATTCGCAGCGTCGGAGCAGTGGTTGATTTATACTATCGGCCCATGGAGTGGCCCTAAGCCAAGGAAACATTAGCTAGCACGCTTAGGCAGCCGCCAACTGATTTTTACGATATTTTGGCTTCCCATGTGCAGGAAATACGAAATACGTTCTTAATGAATAAAAAAGTGTACTTTGGTCTTGCATAAGAAAACTTCTAAAATTTCACATCCTGATTTTTTGCGTGAGACAGTCATGAATTATTGCGCATATCTATGAAGTAGGCTGTGATGTCACTAATACTTTTATGCGATTGACGTTTTAACTAAAGAGCATGATATTCGGTTTCGTAGTAGAACGTACGCCAAGGCTAACGAAGACCTGGCACTCAGCCATTTTCCCCTCTGACCTTCGAAACTGTCCACAGCAGTTATAACAAGCGTGAATCACTGAGGCATTTTCTGACCAACCACTCAAACGAAAATGTTCCGAGGAGTGACACTGATAATCGCTGTATTTTCCACAGCCCGCTAGAAAATGCGTGTCCTCGGAGATATGGGAGTCTAAAGAAATAAACCATGCCGCTCATTAGCTTTCTACTATACACGAAGCTTCTCTTTTCCGTAGGAAAAGTTCAAGAAAGACCGTAGATAAGCTTTCCACATCTACGCCGAGAAACAGTATTTTTTTCACTTAAATGTCGAGTTGCTTATCAATTCACCCTCGCCGTACCATATGATGTGCTGGCGGTCCTTGTCAGACAGGCGGTAGTCTCGGGTTCTGACCTCAAACAAGGATGAATTTTACTCCCATAACGAAGTTTGAACTCTGAATAGCTGTCCTCTGCAGCCATAGGACTGCTCTTGGGCGGGTGCTAATGAGCAATTACACCTTCATTACAAATGTACTCCCCGTTTGAGAAATTCCACTAAACTTTGAACCAAATATACGGTTTTTATTAAGAGAAGGTGCAAGATGCAACGCGCATTTTTGTGTTCTCTTTCATACAGTCTTTATAAGTCTAAAATTGTATGGGTACTACCAAAATTTGAGTTCTAGCAAACATGAATGAGATGAGGCCTCATCGGAATATAATCACAGCGCCTCCATTATAATATTCTTTTGTCCTACCCAAATTTCTCGGCGGGCCACGCATGAGGTTCATTCAGTATTATAATTTATAGTCTGAACATTTTATTTAGACACAAAAGCGGTCTCGAGTGATGGGGCAAAAAGCAAATATGGTGTGCCCTTAGACCCATGTCTTTTTCAGCGACGGTACAACATGTCCATTTAATACACATTGCTATTGTGCACATAAAATCAAATCAAACGCTCTTTGAGCTAATAAACCAAAGTCCACACTACGTAGTGCGTTATCTAGTTTATATCTGATTTTTTTTAATAATACATATTAACACTAGCCTGCGTTAACGGCATTGCTCAGACTGTTCTCGAAATCACTCCATTTTCGAATATCTAATACAATAATGCTAATTTTTGGGACAGTTGGTGCATATTCAGATCCGGAAGAAGGTACCAACAAACGCAAGGACATAGAAGCAAGAAATAGATGGTTCAGTGAACGCGGACACGGTTGTACGTGTCAGTCACCTTTTGTAGCTCCTGCGTCCTTGTGTTCGCTCCTCCCTTCCGAAGGACCTCGGAACTCCAGTAAGGAGAACGAATATGCATCCTGTGGTCCGTCACATGCTGCGCCACTCCGCGCAGAGAAAGGAAATATTTAAAACTCTGCTTCTATTACAGCGCAACATAGTATTGAGCCTGCGACAGAGGGAGAGCTCTGCTTCAGTTTTTCTTTTTGTTTACAAACAACTTATCGTCAGTAACTGCAGGTTATCTAAAAAGTAAGCGTGTATTGGTTTCGCAAACGATTCTCCGGTCACTACTGAAAAATGGGTGGTTGGTAAGTGCGGCGTCGCACAGGCGTCTCCACCGCCACATTGCTGCTTTCAACCACCAGCAGTTTGACTTCAAATTCAAATTTACCGTACAGCAGAAAGACTCCCGAGAATTGCTGCTGAACCCTAAAACTGCGCTCGACATGCGGCAGTCTTGCATTAGGCGCTGCTTTTCAAAATTTGTGTCAGACGCGTCGATGGCGTAGATATTTATAAACAACGTTTACAATTCGCCTTTTTCTTGTCCTTGCGATATGTTCCGCGGCATTTTTTTAATGAACAAAGCTCTGACATCTTAATCAGCGTTTAAGAGGCGTCAGTGGGCTTATAACGTGCATGAATTTTTCGGTCGTTATGACCGAGTTTGTGTAGCGATTTGCTTAGAACGTGCTTTCTTTTGTAAGTTAGTCGAGTGAGAATTTCTGAGCAAGACATTGCTAAAGGAGCGCTGTACGCTGCGCAGATGCTGAAAGCGGGTGCTTAACAGTTCTCGCTCTCGCAGGCTCTATCCCAGCGGCACAATGTTCTCCCGAATGTTCCTGAAGCACGCCGTGATCCCATTCACGGTTGGAGCATGGTAAGTGGAGGAATTTGCCCTCTCTCACGTTTGCCACCAGGTACCGTGAACTAGCTGAGGGCTCATTCTTAAAGAAGCCCAACTCCCGGCTCCGTGTTTGCCCATGAGAAAAGGGGAAGGGGGGGGGGGGGGGGGGGGGGGAGTTTGGTCAGGCTTGCACATTTCCTTAAATAGCTCTAATTCATATTTTGTTGACTGGAACCATAGCCGAGGAGTGCTGTGGTGTGTTTAAAAACTTCTTCGCCCTGTAAGCATTTAAAAAAGAGCTTAAACAGCCCCTTGCGTGCTGGTACGGGCGGACAGGCTGCAGCAGATTGAGTTCAAGAAACTTAGCAACGCAACTAATGGCGCGAAACAGGATCGAAAACATACTCGGGTGCTTACGGGCGCTTCGTTCTGTTCGCTACGCTGTCAATTTCAAACCTACCATTTCACAGTAATCCTCGAAAGGCTCGGCTTGTCCCATCTAAATGTCGCGCCCAGAAAGCATTATATCGGTGCTGCCAGAAACTACCTCATCATGCGGTAAAAGGTATCACTGCTTGGTGTAGCGCTCGTTAAACCACAGAGGAGATAATGCTCATCAAGAAGCAAAGTACCCAACGAATCGTGCCAGGGTGTCAGCCGCAGGCATGCAGCAAATCTCAGAGTGGTTGCTGCGCACAACAGTTTCATGAGACTGGCGCAATGGGCGATGTACGAAAGGCCGATGTCGCGAGCGTTACCTTATGACTTCCTTGTGGCTTCACTTCGCGTGTGGTGTATAATTTTGGAGCGCAGTTCAAATCAAAGCTTTTTTTAGCATCGAAAGCAACTGAAATCGGCTATAGTTTATCAGGTTTGGTTTGGTTTGGTTTATGGGGTTTAACGTCCCAAAGCGACTAAGGCTATGAGAGACGCCGTAGTGGAGGGCTCCGGAGATTTCGACCACCTGGGGTTCTTTAACGTGCACTGACATCGCGCAGTACACAGGCCTCTAGAATTTCTCCTCCAAAGAAATTCCAGCCGCCGCGGCCGGGATCGAACCCGCGTCTTTTGGGTCAGTAGCCGAGCACCATAACCGCTGAGCCACCGCGGCGGCTATAGTTTATCAGAAAACAATCTTATTTCACGTACTAGATCTTGGGCTAGAGTGACATAACGCTTGTGCCCAAGATCTAGTACGTGAAATAAGATTGTTTTCTGATAGTTTATCAGAAAACAATCTTATTACACGTACTAGATCTTGGGCACAAGCGTTATGTCACGCTTTCCACTCTATGTGATAGCATATAGCTTCACACCTTGCGTTCTTATACTATAGTATGTCCCGATGTATCGCACTTGCTTTCCTCACTTGGCTTTTATACAAAGGTTCCTTAGAGTTCTGTAAAAGCGTGACTTGCAATCACTGCGTCTACTGCTCGGGACAGGGGCGTCTCTCAGAGTGGCGGCAAGGGCAAAGGAGGCAAGGTAGACCAGGCGACCTTGGACAAGCTCGAAGCCGGCTTCAAGAAGCTGCAGGGCGCCAAGGACTGCCACTCGCTCCTCAAGAAGTACCTCACCAAGGACGTCTTCGACAAGCTCAAGACTCGCAAGACGGCCATGGGCGCCACCCTACTTGATGTCATCCAGTCCGGTGAGTGCGTGCGCTTCTTCAGCTTTGAAATTATGTAAAATCAGCTGCTTCCCAGCCGTCATGTACTTCGTTTACTGCAGGTTTGGCTTAATTATATCTACAAGTATTTCGCTGTTTTAGCTCTTAAAAAACATACTCAGGAGCATAGTAGTTATAGGGCATATCAGCTTTTTAGATGTATGATATCGTGTCGTATAGACACCAACTATCAATTTCCTGAGGGACTACTTGCAGCTAAAGAGAGCACACAGTCGATCCCATTTGTCTACAGTGCTAGGACGGTGTGCTGCGAAGCAAATGAACTGAAATCTTTTCGCAGCTGCTTTGCTGGCGGTACGGCGCTGGTGCCTGTGCGCTCACGTCTCTACTGAGCTGCTCTCCAGCGCAAGCATTACCAATGAAAGTCAATACCTGCTTCATAATTTCTCTTCATTCCCCCGGAACGGCACTTTTCCAGCGCTCTAGACAAGTGTGATCGACTCTGTACAGCGGTGGGCCCTTATATGGAAAGTATCACGCAGTGATGCATGGCACAGTAGTGGCAGTGCAGATATTTCTGCCAGGAGTTGTTTCCAGTTTACAGACAACTCAGTACAATGTGTAGCCCTTCACTCCGGCAGGTGTTGAGAACCTGGACAGCGGCGTGGGCGTGTATGCGCCTGACGCCGAATCCTACACCCTCTTCGCCGAACTGTTCAACCCGGTGATCGACGACTATCACAAGGGCTTCCCGCCCAGCGCCAAACACCCGAAAACCGACTTCGGTGACATCAACACCATCGTCAACGTGGACCCCAAGAACGAGTTCGTGATCTCAACCAGGGTGCGCTGCGGACGCTCCCTCCAGGTAAGTTTTGCTAGCTTTACATCTTTACATGTCGTTACGCGAAGTGAATGTCAGCTCAACCTCCGAGAAAAGCCAGACCTCTCTTTGCTTATGTTCTAGCCATAGCCTCTGAGAAGTGAAGCTGTTGAATCTGAAAGAAATATTTCAGCTGCTCTGCTACTTTTCTTTGTGCCATCATAATCACAGGCAGGCCTAAGGAATCCACAGAACAATACCGCATCACTCAGTTTGCATGCAGCAGAGCCAGTGTGCTATACGCTATTTACAGCCGGGCCATCGATGGGTGCTAATTGACACGTTGCGGGCTATGACGCATATACATTCCCACAGCGCTATGTCCCTGTGCCACTGTCGCATAGGCTTCTGTGGAGTGCTAACAGTGTCCCATTTTGGGGCGCTTTTTTGCAGGGCTACCCGTTCAACCCATGCTTGACGGAGGCCCAGTACAAGGAAATGGAGAAGAACGTCAGCTCCACACTCACCGGCCTCACCGGAGAACTGAAGGGCACCTACTACCCGCTAACCGGCATGAGCAAGAAAGTGCAGCAGCAGCTCATCGACGACCACTTCCTGTTCAAGGAGGGCGACCGCTTTCTGCAGGCTGCAAACGCATGCCGCTTCTGGCCCACCGGTCGGGGCATCTACCACAACGATGCCAAGACCTTCCTGGTGTGGGTCAACGAAGAGGATCACTTGCGCATCATCTCCATGCAGAAGGGCGGTGACCTGAAGGAGGTGGGTGCGCCGTGTTCATTCCAGAGAACTACTGCGCGTCCAAGTATAGCTAATGCGTAGAATGCGTTCAACTCCCGGCAGCCTTCTTAGCAGTGGACGGCATATGGCAGTCCCGAAACGAAGAAATTCGGCTCATTGCAAGCAGACACTGACTGAATTCACAATGATCTCGCTTCGCTCCCCGAGCACCCCAGTTCATTTCAAATTAGATCAGACAGCCGCAAGAGACAGGCGAGCTACGATGACGGCTCGACGGATGAAGGTTCGAGTTTGAGTGCTCGACAAGTGACGCGCTGTCAGATATGCTGCGAATTTCAGTAGCATCTGTATGCCTAAACACCGCTGTCATCAGCAACATCATAGTGAGAAGGGGATGATCACAGAGCGATCAATGCAAATCGCAGCATATGATGGTTGTCTGGCGTTGTTTATCACCTCTACGTGCACAATACTGCTACGCCAGAGTGTTTGTCTTTCCCGGCTAGTACGGTATCCAAGTTTATTTAGTTTTGCCTTAACACTTGTGAGGCTAAAAACAGGTGCACAAGAGACGGTCACCATGGACAAGAGTGCCATCGAGTCTAATAAGTGTTACAACACACACAAAAAGCTCAAATCTTCTTCGAAGCGAACGAAAAGGAGGAAGCTAACAAGATAAAAAACGCATGCGAAATGGGATTTTAGGCATATAGCTGTGCATTAAGCTGTAATACCTTTCATTAGTATATACCTTTCATTTACACAAACATCAGAAGCATTTTATCAAAATCCGATTCTTTGCGCAGCCTTATTGACACCACCGAAAGTAATAATAGTGGTAGTAACGGAAACTTGGCTGTATCCTTCCGTTTCTAACTCTGAATTGTCTTCCATTTTCCCTAATTATGATATCTTCCGCCACGATCGCGAGAACAGGCGTGGCGGTGGCGTCTTAATTGCCACCCATCAAAGCTTACTCTGCTACCCCATAAACGTCACCTCGTGTTTGGAAATTGCATTCGTTGGCTCCAAAGCATTTAACCCGCCCGTTATCATCGGCTCCTGCTACAGGCCTCCTGACGCTGATGCCTCTTTTGTCGTGCACTTTCACGATGCGCTCCAGTCCGTAACCACCTCATATCCGAGCACACCTTTGCTTATATTTGGCGACTTCAATTTCCCTCTCATAGCGTGGAATGACCTTGCAACAACATTAAACAAGCATACTATGGAGAGCGATTTTTTGAACTCGTGCCTCACATTTGATCTGTCTCAGCTCGTCACCAACCCGGCTAGGCAGGATAATCATTCTTCTAGCATTCTTGATCTCGTGCTCGCTACTCATCCTGAGAGCATTTCACCGCTTACGCACCTAGCAGGCTTGAGTGATCACTCGGTAATCTACGGCACCTATCACCGTCCTTTATTACGCCCTGAAAAATTAACGAAAACAATGACGCTCTACGACAAAGGTGACTATGATGCCATGAATAACGACCTCACGGAATTCTGTAGCTCTCTCCTCTCAAACTTTTCAAATCGCTCTGTCGAAACTAACTGGTCTCTGTTCACTGATAAAATGCGCAAGCTCATCCACACCTACATCCCTACTAAAACAGTCACCACACGGTCATCATCGCCCTGGTTCAACGGAAAGTTAAAAAGGCTACTTAACAAAAAGAAAAGGCTCTTTCGTTCTGCAAATCATTCCAATGACGCCCGCGCATGGGAAAGGTATCATACTGCTGAAAAGAACTTTCTTTCTCACGCAGCACAAGCCAAAAAAACCTTCTTCTCATCCACATTACCTGATATGCTTCACAACAACCCCAGGCAATTTTGGAAAGCTATAAACCCAAAAGCAACCCCGCCAATATCGCTTTGCGACGAACACGGTTCACCAATTCCACATACTGACACGGCTGAAGCATTAAATTATACCTTTTCATCCAATTTTACCCACGATCCTGTAGGAGACATGCCTGACTATCCTTATTTTGATTACCCCCCTATGCCTGACATACGTTTCGACCCTAACGGAATAATCGCGTTGATCGATTCCATGAAACTAACCTCATCTGCTGGTATAGATGATATTAACACAAAAGTTCTCAAGAATACTAAAAACGTTGTAGCTGTTCTTCTTTGTCGTATCTTCCAGCAATCACTCGAGTCTGGTATTGTACCCCACGACTGGAAAGTGGGGAAAATCATCCCAGTACACAAAAAAGGCCCCCCATCGTCTAGTAAGAACTACCGTCCCATCTCCCTCACTAGCGTTCCCTCTAAATTAAGGGAGCACGTAATTTACTCACACATCATGACCTTCTTGCAGTCTGTCAGCTTTTTTGACCCTTCTCAACACGGATTCCTGAAAAACCTATCCTGCTCTACCCAACTGGCCCTCTTTACTCATGACATCAGTTCTAGTATGAACACGAACACACCCGTCGACGCTCTTTTCTTAGACATTGAAAAAGCTTTCGACAAAGTTTCCCATCAACGCCTCTTATTTAAACTTTCGCGCCTAAACCTCCACCCACTAGTATACGATTGGCTCCGGAATTTTTTGACTAACCGCCAACAGTTTGTATGGGCTAACAATCATGCATCTTCCATCTCCCCTGTTACCTCCGGCGTACCTCAAGGCACGGTTTTAGGACCTCTACTATTTTTAATTTACATCAACGACCTCCCAAGTAATCTATCTTCCACCGTTCGTTTGTTCGCCGACGACTGCGTCATCTACCGGAGCGTCACTTGTAACAGAGACACTTACCATCTGCAGTGCGACATAGGACTTGTGGAAGAGTGGTGCGCAAACTGGCTGATGTCTTTAAACGTTAATAAAACAACGCTAGTATCATTTCATCGTCGTCAATCGTATCCTACTCCCAATTACACCCTTCGCGGTTCCATGAAAACACACGCATCTTCATATAAATATTTAGGTATTAGCTTTACACAGGATTTCTCTTGGACCACCCACATAATGAACATAACCAACGAAGCTAACCGTGTTCTTGGTTATCTAAAGCGTAACTTGCGTTTGGCACCTGCTTCCGTAAAACTGTCCGCCTATTTAACTCTTGTCCGTCCTAAACTTGAATAGTCATGCTCAATCTGGGACCCCCAACAAATTAACCTAGCCATACCCTTGAGTGCGTCCAGAGCCGCGCGATAAATTCGTATATTCTGATTACTCATATCATACGAGCGTAACAGCATTGAAAACAAAAGCTAACCTCCCCAGCCTTGAATCCCGTCGAAAAATAGCCAGACTCTGCCTTTTCCACAAGTTTTATCATTCGCATTTCAGCCAATCCGTTATCACCCCTGCATACCGCCTTTCACTTCGCATCAGTCATCCGAAAGCTGTTCATACACCTCTAGCATCTACTTCTGCGCACCTAAAATCATTCTTCGCCCACACCGCAAGAGATTGGAACGACCTCCCCGCTGAAGCTTTCATCCATCCTGGCCTGGAATACTTCAAATCATTCATCACTGATTTTTTTTTTTCAATGATATGTATGCCCACCTCTCATGTAATGCCCCTAGTGGGCCTTTGAGGTACTAATAAATAAATAAATAAATAAATAAATAAATAAATAAATAAATGCTAAATGGCAGCATCGGTGGGCAGGACACGTAGCAGTGTAGAGTTCTCCATCACCCCTTTGGTAATCAGTGACCTGAAACATCAGATCAGTCTCACCAACAATCGACTCACTGCCAGAAGCGCAACAGTGACTGAGAGAGGAATGGCGACGTTGTTCGTTTTTTTATTTCTCAGAAGTACAACTTGATCCCCTGGGGTATTGTATTTGCCAAAAGTGACCGATCAACGTGTTCTGCTTGTTAACCACTTATAGCCGCCCTTAAACTCCGACTGTGCAAGGTAAGGAGGACCCTTGTCCTTGCCATTCAGGAGCTTTTGTTTGTAGCAGTGCGCTAAGGACACCAGAATACGGCTTAGAACCGAACCCAGTCGATAGGTCGCTTTTGACAAAGGGGCTACGTGTTCGCACATAATTTGGAAAATATATATGCCACACCAGCGTAACAGAAAAAAAGAAAGCGGACGTGCTATATACATGCACTCTCTTTTAACGTCCAGACATGAGTTCTTAAACTTTTCTTGAAGTAGCCATAGGCTCAAGGCTTAGATGGAAAGCTGTATTTAGGTTCTTTCTTCCGAGTGGAGGCAACTTTCTCGGGGATGGTGGTTCCGAACTGTGTGCCGAACAATTGTGTGTCGTCTTCTGTTGACGTCTCAGCCATCCTTCAATCGAAGAACTTTATTTCGTAGTTATAAATTCGACAAGGTCAAGTAAAAGTAAGCCAAGAATCATCTTGTAGCTTAGTATGGCAGCTGCCTGTGTGATTACATGGTGTCATTACTAACTGCATAACCACTGAAAACTTAAACTGCCACTCACTGCGATGAATTATACGTATACAAACGCAAATATACATTTTTGGTGTGCGGAGAAATGATATGTGCTGTTTTAATTCATCCCAGGCAAGCTAAAAGCACCATTGGCAGAAATGCTGAGATTGCTGGCGGAACGTCAAAAGAGTAAGATTTTATGAACGATACGTAGACGTGTGTTTTTGATCGCAAGAATGACTTCAATACGAGAAAAACTGGTCGCGTGGCACGAATCCAAGGAGCAGAAAAACAATGTAGGTGTGCATAAGGTTCTTGAACGTCCGTTGCCCCTCATGTTTTTCCAACCTATACAACGTGAACCCAGGTACGCGCCGTTTGCCACCGCTTAATGCGATTTCCGTTTATCTTTCTCTATTTAGGTCTACGGTCGTCTGGTCAAAGCCGTTAAAGCCATCGAGAAGAAGCTGCCCTTCTCCCGAGACGACCGCTTCGGCTACCTGACCTTCTGCCCCACCAACCTGGGAACCACCATTCGAGCCAGCGTGCACATCAAGTTGCCCAAGCTGGCCGCCAACAAGGCAAAGCTGGAAAAAATTGCGGCCAAATACAACCTACAAGTCCGAGGTACGTTGTGTGAAGCACTAATGCGTACGGTCGCCAGTCGACACCTTTGTACAGTAGCCTGCGTAGTAATTTCGATGAGTACTGCACGCTAAAGCGTATTGTTAGGTCTCCTTGCAGTAGCACATTTGGCATTGATACTTACCTACACCTCGCGCTAAAGATGTACAAAACTGACCTTGTCGGCGCGGAACGTTCCCGGCAGGACTAACACACCAGGCAAGCAAGCATGCTGGTGTCGCCATCAGCGCGGAAAGGACTGCACAGACGCAAAAGCGGCGAGTAGGCCGATTAGGATCTCATGATAGATGACAACATCGTTCCTTTCCGCTCACTCGCGCGTCCAGGGGCTATCCAGCAAGTTCAGACGGTTCTGCATTTATATTGCAAGCGCCCTGCTAATATACCGACGCCGAATGCGCTTGTGTACGATGCGGACACAAAGATGCGATCTCGGGGTGAAATTCAGCGCAGAGAAATGAGCCCCACATCAGAAACAATTTCCAAAAGGTGTCACAATGAAAGCGGAGCTTGCTGCGTCTGACTAAAAATGAACCGTTCTAATTAAAACGCCCTTGATTCGACGCTCGGTGTGGTTGGTTTGGGAAACGTCGTGGCGCCGATATGATATCCACCGCTTATCGACAAAGGATATCTTAAGATGAATGGACAGCATTCTGAAGGTGATGCCGACCATCTCGTCTGTGTCCCGCGTGTAGGGACAGACGCGCAAATATTAAATCGCCACGCTGCAGAGACGTCTGCCCCGAAACAAGGATATCCTACGCGTCAGTAATGACGAAAAGAGTGCTGAGAATGAAAACCAGCTTATGGCTTGTCACCGCTCTTGTGAGGTGGGGCATGCTTTGGAATACTCGCGTGGGGGCATTCGTAAGCTAAGTGCCGCTAACAAGTATTGCGGGTCCTGACTTGCTTTTACAAGACGAGGTATTGGCCTTGTCAACGTCACCGCATTACTCGCAGAACTCCATGCCTGCCTGCCATGGAAATGAATTATCGTGCGTAAGCCAAGTCCACCTGTTTCGGCATACGCGTGTCTTTTCGAGCGGCCACTAAGCGGAACAAGGGGGTGACATGCAGACACAGCAACGGCGAAGCGCACTTGCAGTTAGATCTAATGCAGTGATAGAAAATGCAGGCATTTTACTTTATTATTCATCGAGTGTATTATGTGTCCTGTCACATACCACCCAACAGAAATAGGCGCAATATATAAACATACGAATGACAAAATTTCAAAGCGATGAAAAGACGAAATCGCGTGTTTACACCTTTCATTGACCGACGTCAATTCTCAATAAATTATTAACTGTGCAAAATGAAATTCCATTGTGCGCAAACATGGTTCCAATAGAAACGTGCTTTCGTGATGGACTATCAAAAGAAAGAAATGCCAAACACTGAAAAGGCAAAGCAAAAGAAAAGGTGAACGAAGGACAGACACACAGAAAGAGGACTGACGAAATATGGGCCCTCTATACTGGAGAACAAAAGCTAATCTTGCGCAGTAAACAAAGAAGTGAAATGAGCTTAAAGGGGAGGAAACACAAATAACACAAAGACACGATATATGGTAGGGTTTTGATGTAATTAATGGAGTATATGTGCGATAACATGTGTTTAGACTCATGCGCTCATGGTTTAGCTTTGCTGGGTCGTAGGCTCGTCTGGCGACAATGTTACTCAGGTTAAGCTCTGATCGAGGTTATAGGCTGATCTGATCTGTTTGTGCCGCAGATGGAAGTTGATGAAGACGACAATGTGTAATGCACAACGCGCGAGTGCAGTTTAACACGAGGCGTTTAACACGAAAGTAGATTGACCTAGCTCTGCTATGTGGTGAGACGCAGGTCTTGGATAGCATTCGTGTCGAAAACAAAGGTACAGTCACGAGCAAAAAATATTAGCACAGATCATTGGCGATCAGAATTCGTATATCTCAGCACGCGGCGCTACGGTACGCAGACCTGCCTAACGGGCCGTTTCCATGTTTGCAGCGTAGGGGGGGGGGGGGCATGAAGTAAGCTTTATCTAGCGTGCACCGCCCGAGCGTTGAAGTGCCGACCCTACGTGACTGTGCTTGCGGCATATATTTTGGCTCGGTTATCATGAGCAAAGATGGCCTCTTCTTATTACTGTTTTTTGTGTCCGCGATGGTTTGTGAAAAGGAACTCGCGGGAACAATAGATGATAGCGCTGCTTTTAGCCAGTAATTCTGCTGTCCGTGGCAGTCCGCTGAACCTCCCTAATACTGTAGAATGGGAACGGCCCGGCACTCTCGTTATCAGCCTCTTCGCCAGCCGCAGCGCCACGCGTTGTCATTCCGGCGTTCTGGTGTTCCGTCATGTGTGCTAATCTTTTTTACCCGCGACTGTACGCCTGTACGCGACTGTACTGTACGCGACTGTACACTTATCGCCAGAGGCGGTGATGATCGAGTGCATAGCATTTCTGAAATGCTAACTGCGAGCTCCTCAGAACTCTTGGAAATGGTTTGACACTGCTGTGCAGCATTCATTCCTCAGAGCATAGGATATTACAAATTTTGTCACCTCCGAGAGCACGCCCCTGCCACTTACTCGATACACTTAGCATTCCATGGTTCGTAACCTCAAATGTTTCTTTATTACATTCAGCGCGACGCTTTCTCTGGCATGACTTCTCATGATGTTGTCGGCCGTAAACCTAAGTGCAACGCGTTCCGAACAGCTTCATGCAATCGGCTCACATGATGGTTCACTTGTTCATCGCAGGCACCCGGGGCGAGCACACCGAAAGTGAGGGCGGCGTCTACGACATCTCCAACAAGCGTCGCTTGGGCCTCACGGAGTACCAGGCCGTGAAGGAAATGCAGGACGGCATTCTGGAGCTCATCAGGCTAGAAAAGGAGGCCTAGGCAAGCCCTCACCAGCTGAGACCGTCGTCACGGAGTATACATGCTCGAATGTGCACTAAGCGCAGGGCCCAAAATTGTCGTGTAAATAGAGAGACTGTAATAAAGACGAGAGGAGTACATTTCTTGAGCGGACAGAGAACACTTCACTGTACATTTTCCGACGAGAGCAATCGCATCGTGCCATTTTACAAGGAATACTAAAAAACTTCGTTTTTCCGCAATATCCCGCCGAGAAGGCTCTTCAGTTGCAGCGGACTATAGGAATCATGAGTAACAAGAAGGGTTGGTAGGCTAATTCATCAGCACTCAATTTGGAACGCCTAACCTAGCCGAAGACATGCATATACTCGTAACATGGCATAGGAAAGAGTATGGCACGGACATGAGCTTGCGCATCTCCTGCTAGTTGGCTTGTACCAGCTCGGCTGGCATGAGTTCCTCTTCGCAATCTTCTCCCCTTTTTAACGTGTCCATGCTCAAAATTGTCGCAAAGCTGCAAGAACTCTAACGCGACGTCATGCATTGGTACCTTTGAAGCATCAGAATCCGACTCCACGCCTCTGCTTCGTACAATGTGGCTTGAGTAGTTTCGAGCAAGTAAAAGGCTGACTGCGAGCACCTCAGAATCCATAGCAATGGGTCGACATTACTGCGCAGCGATGTGAAGGCACAACTCTGAAGTGATCCTGGTGAATCCGAAGAGCTGAATACGCATTTGGTCAATGAGTAGCGAGCTCTGTAATCGGTGGTACCTAGACCGCTGTGCACGGTTGGACACAGGCTGCGGGACCGTTACCGCTGGCGGTGCGGCATTCATATCACTTCGCTTCAACGCGCCTGCGAGACCAGGCGGAACAAGGGAACAAGGCCTCAAACCAGGGGCTCTTTGGTGAAGAAGACATTGACATCTGGCGAGATTATACCTGTTAAGAGAAACAAAATCCTAAATTCGCAGTTTGGTACTGCGAACAAAAATAACTTTATTCGTTAACTAGAGAGACCACAAGATAGTGGTTCTATTTTTGTTGGGCTATTTCATTATGAAGCAGCACTGCCATTGTATGTATAACCAAAGATGTACATGATGTACGAGTTGTGTCTAAAGGTAGCCCCAAAGCTGGAAGAGCGTTGTGAAGGGCTTGGACATGATTTCTACCACTTGGGAGTTTCTTTAGCAGAACTGACCGAAAATGCTGTCACTCTTTTCAGTTAAAACTTTGGACTATTTAGTACTGGCGTGGATTTTCCAAAAACATTCTAAATTTTTGACGTGACAGAAGACGGCCCAGAAGCTGCATCATGAAATGCCATGCGCTTGTGAAGGTGAACAGCATAATTCTAGCGTTGCTCTCGGTACCAGGTGACGCCATCGGAACCACAGAGCTACCCCAGCCTTCTCGCATGCCTCTAAATGAGCCGGCCACACGATCTCAAGGAGCAGAAATTGGTAGCAGGAGCCCCTCGGAAACATATTCATCTCTTCACGAAGTGGCTTGGGAAGTTTAAGGGGCAGAATCTTGACCCTTTCTTTATACCGAATTTATACAGGCCAAGCACCGGTTATACGTTAGAACACAAGAAGCATAAGTGAAGGCAGTGTTCCGAAGTTATCTTGCTTAATCCGACGCGTCGGATACGCATTTGGTAGAAGAGTAGCGAGCTGTCTGCTTCCCCGCGCCGCTGAAGAATACTTTCGCGGGTATTCTGTTCCTCCTCCTCTTCACGTTTCGTGCGCCGACAACAGGACATGCTTCAGCGCGGAAGCAGCTATTAGACATTTTTAAGATCGAGCGACATTAGAGTAGACGTACACCGATTCATCGGACGCTGGCTGCGCATGCGCAGTGGTCCCGCCTCGCGGCACCCATGCCATTGCACGCGCGCAGGAGGCCTCCGGCAAACCGTTATACGTCTACGGTAATACGTCTCCGTGTTGCTAAAAAAGGCCTTTGTTGGGTGGGAACTACGTTGCGTTTCGTGGCGTACCAAAGTAGATACAAACATGTGGTTTATAATGCTTTAACGCCGAAGGCGACACAGGATATGAAGGACACTTTAATGAAGCAGTGTGGATAATTTCTACCACCTCGAGTTCTTTAACATGCGCTGATATTGCTTAGTGCACGAGTCTCTAGCATTTAGCCTCCGTCAAAATGCAATCGCTGGGGCCGGGATATAACCCGCGTCTTTGGGGCTCGGCTGCCGAGCACTATAACCACTCATCCACCGTGGCGCCTAAACAAACGTGTTAGTCTGCACACTATCCCTCCTCAGAACTTTTCTTGAAAACTGTGGAGTCAGTGAGAGGGCGTTAAAAGTGGCTCAGTGGCGCGGATGGTTCGTGCAGATATCGAATCACGCAATAGATAACTGATTGCATAAATTACAACGTGCTGCCCACTGAGCCTTCAGGTGATAGCTCGCTCAAGACGCAGTACATATTTTAAGCAATCAAGCCCTGTTTTCCTGCAAATTTCTAACTGGCGCTCTCTATCGGCCACCAGTAGCGAACACCGCATAACTCAATGAGGCATTTGCATCTGTAAGCATACTATAGAGCGTAGTATGCTTATCTCCTTGTTATCTTTGTCATCTATTGTTATCTCGTACTGTTCGCACTGTATGCAAAATGCGGCATAAAATCATTCCTGCGCTTACCACGACTAGTCTCCGATGCCGTAAGCAACTAATAGGACATACCAAACAGCCAAATCACCGCATTAATTCTGAATGATCAGTGCCTTACGGCACGCTGCGGCAGTTGCCGAAGCTAAATGCGTTTCTCTAGATATCCTCGCTTGGTGATGTGCCCCTGAAATTTTTGGAACAGTTCTATCAGGGAAGATTCTAAGGCTTACACCATTGTCATTCTTTACTTGTCTAACGGAAGAATCGATCAAGTTGCCCGTAGCCGTGAATGCGACAATGTGAGTGGTCTGTCCAATGAAAATTGCGCTCAAAATAAATACACCATTTGTTGCAATGTGGTTCTCAGTAGTGGATGGCGGTCGTGCAAACCGGAAAATAGACCCTCTTTAACAGGTGGTGGTGAGTTCTTCTTTATCGGGAGCAGCAAAAGCGAAAGGAAAATGTAACAAGATTGACCAGCACAGCGAAAAATCACGAAAACTGCCGACAGCTAAACCGAGATGTGCCTCTTCGTCTCTTTTTGTCACTGTGAAGGAAACAGCGAATCGCAGTTTGACGTTCCTGAAAGTTGGGCGCAACCTCAATGAGCTCGCAGCCTCGATAGTTTAATAATACAACTTACAGCAACTTATACAGCAAAACGTAATTAGAACGACAAATATCCTAGCTCGTGATCACAGTTGAAACCAGCAGCCACAAAAATAACTGCGGTTGATTGCACATCACCGCTCTAGGTGAGGGATGACTGTTAACATACCCCTTATCGGGGCTTCTATATATAGGCAAAGACCATCTCTAACCGCTCTGCCAGCTCTTGCTATTTGTTTCACCCTGAGGTAGGTCAACCGCTACTCTCGTATAGCGGGGGGACACATCACAGCATATTATGAACCAAAAATTTTGCGAAACAAAAAAACACAGCAGAAACATATTAGTGCCAAAACGCATCAGCGCAAAGTAGACGAGTACAAGGCAGAGCACAACACGACCGTTCAAATCTATCTCTGTTTTACCGGGCTTCGCTTTATCCCTGCATTCCCTCTTTCTCTTTAACTCGCTCTCTCTTTTGACCTTGCGTAGCACTGGGGGCACAGCAGTGACGAGGTTTCGCAGCAGTGCGTATTTGCTAGCTTCTTTCAAACAACACACCTTTACGAACGAGGGAAATGAACGCGTCTCAAGGTGCCTTCCCGCTGTTTCTGAACCACACAACAAAGCCGCAGACATCGAGTTCCAGTATATAACAGCGTCAGCTGCGTGCCTACTGTGCGGTCAGCGCACGCACTGCTGACGCTGTTCACAAAGAAACCCTAAATCACAAAGCTGTACTCACGAAAGTTCAGTCATGAACAGAAGATACTACACCACTCTTCGGCGATCAAAGACTTCTTACTTCTTCTTGCCTAGCGGCAAGTAATGGATGTTTGTTGCATATTCAAGTAATTACTCTTGTCCTTGTACATCAAGTCCGAAAAATTTCTTTCAGTTACTGAATGCGACAGAAGAGTTTAAACGCGGAAACATAGTCCATATTATTCAGACCACGACTGCACATTTTATTTGGCTGACGCCCACGCGGTGACCAATCACAAGTGCAAATGATGTAACTACCAAGCCAGTTGTATTTTATCTCATCGTCGATATTGCGTGTAAGCATGAAATGCATTGCCGGAAAGACGTAGCCCAGGAGGACTAATATAGATGATGGTACCTACACTCGGATTCTGGTGGGGTCCTCTGGTTGTTCAACGTGATTGTGCTTTCGCCCGCTTCTGCTCTTCAAGCTAGGCAGCGCGCATGGTCTCTCTCCCCGCCTTCGAAGCTTAAGAGGGCATCCGATATCGGCCGCTTCACTTAACTGGACGATGCGCTCCACACCAAAAGGCTTTGCTCTCTATCGGCCATAGCGACGGCTTCGAACACCTAGGTCACCTTTTCGCTTTTATGTGCGGCTACACAATGCTTCCATGACGCATATGGCTTTATATTACGGCCAAGGCGGCAGCGCACTGGCGCCAAACGTTTGGAAGCATGGAACAAACGGTTGGAAGAACAAAACAACGTCGATTTACCAGATGTAGCGCGGGAGTCACCAATTAGAGCACTTTACGCGTACGTCGTTTCATTGCAAGCAAGCGCTTTTTCTCGGTGCAGCACTAAGCATCGAAGATATCCTTCACTGGTTCCACCAAGGCCCCGTGATTTGCCAGCTGGTATGTGGCTATCAAGGCTTTCAATTAAAGTGGAGATAAGTATGGATGCAGAGATTCAATGGCAACGCTACAGAAGCAAAGAGAACGTTCCGCATTAGCATAACGAGCGCGGAAATCGGAAGGACGGAAACAGTAGAGGAAAGAACTGGCAGGGGTTAGGAGAGTAAAAATTCATAGGGGAACCTAACTACACTATGCGTTGGAAATGCTAAAGCATTAGAAGCCATTCATGCCTTTATGGGAAGTGGCATTACTTCCGGTCTGGTGACATGTGCCGGACGATGTAAGTTTGCTGGGAATTATAGCTAAACACAATGCTTCGAAAATGCCTCCAAAAGCTGTCCACAAATTTTTGCGTAATTATCTCCCGATTCCGCCCCCATGTTGGGACTTTAATTGTGATTCAGTCCGATCCCTATTCAAATTTCAGATAAGCTCAGCATGCAGCGCTCACGCGTGGTGGAACTCAATTATAATAGACAACTTGTCATGCTGCATGCTAGGAGGTGCAGCATGCACAAATAATTGCATAAATTGTTACAAACACTTTCATTCTAAATCGCATAAAGCTCAAAAAAGAAACCGTGCGGACGCTTATTTCACCTCAAGAGTGGAACGCGATAACCATATATTTTACATTTGTCGTAGCTTCTATTGCAACTTCTGTGTGCCTTTGAGTCAGTTTCTTTGCAATTGTCGGTCCATCAACCTCCATATTCCGCGTGTTATGCTGCTAGCTACCCTCCGCATCTTCCCGTGGCAGCCAACCGCTGGTTGTTCATTCCTCCTGTTCAATATAGCCATGTCCCCTCTCGCCCACAAGCTTTCCACACTCTCCGACATCGGATACACATCTATGCGAATGACATTACCATTTCGTCAACCCGAGGATCCCCCGCCGCCGAACGGCAAGGCCTACAAACAGCCATCACTATGGTTGAGCATTCTGTTCAGGCCGGCGGTGTGCAATATGCTCCGGGCAAATTGGAAATCATCCGTACTCACGGTCCCCGAAATCGTTTCTATGGCCCAATCACGGTCCAAATTCACTACCACCCTACAGAGGGAACATCACTCATCCGAGTGCTTGGCCTCTGGGTCCAAAATGATGGTAAGCCCACCCACACCATTGCTACGCTACACAAGTCCGTCTGAATATCGCCCATATGGTACAGCGTGTCTCTTAACATCGCAAGGGCATGCGTGAGGTTGACACTATCCGCCTCGTCATAGCCCTGGCCATGACTGTAATTCTAAATGGCCTCCCCTACAAGAATGTTTATGCAATGCCTTATGACCTCGAACGTACCAGAAGCTTGGAAGAGAGCTAACATTATCTTAATTCATAAGAAAGGAGACGTCAAGGACTTGAAAAAGTACAGAGCGATCAGCTTACTGTCTGCTGCCTACAAGGTATTTACTAAGGCAATCTGGGATAGGATCAGGACAATCTTAGACTTCATTCAGCCAAACGATCAGGCAGGCTTTGTAAAGGATACTCGACAATAGACCATATTCACACTATCAATCAGGTGATGCGTAGAATATAACCAACCCGTATATATAGCGTTCATTGATTACGGGAAAGCATTTGACTCAGTAGAAACCACAGCAGCCACGCAGGCATTGCGGAATCAGGCTGTAGAAGACTCTTATGTGAAAATACTGGAAGATATCTACAACGATTGCACAGCTGCCATGGTGCTTCACAAAGTCAGCAATAAAATTCCGAAAAAAAGGGTGCCAGGCAGAGGGACACATTCTCGCCAATGCTATTCACCGCCTGTTTACAGGAAGTGTTCCGATGCTTAGAATGGGAACAGTTGGGGATAAGAGTTAATGAAGAATACCTAAGTAATCTGCGATTCGCTTATGAGATTGCCTTGCTAAGTCACTCAGTAGATGAGCTGAAAAGAATGATCAATGAGTTAGACAGGCAGAGCAGAACAGCAGGTCTGCAATATAAACATGCAGAAAACAAAGTAATCTTCATCAATTGCAAAGAAACAGCAGTTCACAATGAGTAGCGAGGTGCTGGAAGTGGTAAGGAATTATTTCTGCTCAGGGCAGGTAGTGGCCGCTGATCCGTATTATGAGCGGGAAATAACTAGAAGAATAAGAATGGGGTGGAGCGCATATGGCAGGTTCTGTCAGATCATGATTGGCAGTTTACCAATATCCCTCAAGCGAAAAGTATTCAACAGCTGTATCTCACTGGTACTCACCTACGGGGCAGAAACGTGGAGGCTAACGAAAAGGGTTCAGCTTAAGTTAAGGACAACGCAGCAAGCTATGAAAAGCAAAGTGATAAGTGTAACGTTAAGAGACCGCAAGCAGGCAGAGTGAGTGAGGGAAAAAAACGCGGATTAATGACATCCTGGTCGAAATCAAGTGGAAGAAATGGGCAAGGGCAGGGCATGTAATTGCGAAGGCAAGATAACCGCTGGCAACGGAATGGATTCCAAAAGAAAGCAAGCGGAGCCGGAGGCGCCAGAAAGTTAGGTGGGCGGATGAGATTTAGAAGTTTGCGGGATACGTTGGCTGCAGCTGGCAAAGGACAGGGTTAAGGAGAGACATGGGAAAGGCTTTTGCCTCTTTGAGGCTGATGATGATGCTGAAAATAATATTCATCGTACGTTCGTAGAGTAGGAACGAATCCTTACTTGTACCCTTTTTAAATCAGGTCATCGCCTCGCCGTGGGTACATCTGCCATTCGCCTCCTTGCTGCTGCGGCTCACAACACGTTTTCGGAAATCCAGGATGCTGTTTTCAACTCCCAACGAGCTCGTTTCCTCACCACTTCGGTGGGTAGGGCCATCCTTTCACGAATAGGCGACCCGCAAGCCACCAAAGCCCTATCCCTGACAGGGATGCTCCCCACCACTATCCACTCCGACCTTTACGCGGACCCTTCCCCTCGTCATATTGCCCACGGGTCCCAGGCCCATTGTTCTCAGGCCCTTATTTGAAGCCTCCGTAGGCGATACCTCCCAGAAACCACCGACACAACCCCATAGATGTGCCTGCGCAGCTGTCAGCCGCGCCAACACCCGATTTATTGGAGCGCCCTTCGCGGCACGGGACCCGGCGGCCGCAGAAGCCATCACTATAGCCACCACCACAAAAATTAGTGACACCCAGCACTACGGCTTCCTTACTTTTACCGGCTCCCAAGCCGCCTACAGAGTTACACCAGTGGCCGTGTCCCGCGTACGGCTCTCCGCGTTCTGGGCGGCCACCTACTACATGATCACGTCGTCATCTGGATCCCAGGACATGCAGGTTTCGATGGCAATAATAGAGCCGACGTCCAAGCTCTAGAGTGTACTTACCGAGAGGAACACACCAGCTGGAGCCTTTGCCCCCTCTCAACCCATTTTTCAAGCCTCCTAGAGACACTACGCCTAAATCGGCGTCCCTACCTCCCTCATAAGCAACTTCCCCCGGCGGACTCCTACCACTTAAGACGCATCCAAGCACTTACTTTCCCCGATCTCCACCACCTGCACCACATTCACCCAACATTATGCGCAGATACATGTCCCTGGTGTGGTGACGCTCCTGCGTTCCCACACAGTGCATCGGCTTGCTGAGCTAAACCAACCATTTAAAGCCGCCCAACGTTACGCTGGAGCCGTGGGAGGTGACGCTGGCCAGCGGCACCCCCCGGAAGACCAGGAGGCGCTAGTCGCCATCGCCAAACCGTCGGCGGAAGCTACTAGTCCTGGACTGAGGGCCACACCCACAATCCGCTCTCGTCTGCTTTTATACAATAAAAGTTTATTCTCTCGCTTCATTCTTCCGGTCTCGCCTTTGCAGGCGGCGTTTCGCAATGCTACTGCCTGCCACGGTAGTTAGGTGGCGTGTTATGCAGATAATGCCAACGCCGACGACTACGACGCAGAATCCAGGAACGGCGGCCTAAGAGCTGCGCTTTAAAGTGGCAGATGAGGCACATCTCGTTGTTGTTGTTGTTGTTGTCGTCCTCAAAATAATGGCGTGTACCCACTGCGGGGGATTGGCCAAGACACAGGCGGCGACTGACATGTGCTCAAAATGGGAAGCAATGAAATAAATGGCGTCCTTGATGTCGGTCATGCGCCATGTCGGCGTTTTCAGCCTGAATAAATACTAGGAAAGCGCAAAAAGTTGAGCTGATATATATACGGCGGCCCTTTTATCAATACTTCGGTTCTGATCCCCATCACTTTTATGAGTAAAGACTTCAAAATAAATACCATTTCTTTGTTCACATCTGAGTACACTATGGCTGCAAAAGTTCAGCACGCTTTTCTCGGAGATCCCGGCGACTGGATCACTGTAAGTAGTACATCCTGGCGTAATTATCGCCCCACTGTGCGTGTAAGCTCTCAATTAATGTATACCATCTTTGCCGAAAGTAAGCAAGCAGCGACGGTTTGTGTTTTAGCCGTGTATTTAGACCCTTACCCATATTAGACCATTAAGGCCT
Organism: Amblyomma mixtum; assembly: GCF_055824585.1. Taxonomy (NCBI): domain Eukaryota; kingdom Metazoa; phylum Arthropoda; class Arachnida; order Ixodida; family Ixodidae; genus Amblyomma; species Amblyomma mixtum. The sequence goes on from NC_143012.1 coordinate 162,013,400, forward strand.
TAAGCCTTAAGGAGAACTCACCTTCAGCTTTTGGTCTTTAGGGGCGCCGTAAGGGCTTCACTCTACGGCTAAGAAGCAAACCCCGATGGTTCGTTACCTTTGGCCGAGATTGTACCTTCGCTCGCGGCCATCATCGTCAAAGAGCTAGGCCACTGCCACGCTGATGACGATGGCCGCCAGGGAGGTCAACTTTGTAGATATTGCGGGAGCCTGTGAACATAATATAAACCTACAAGTGGCGTAGCGAAGCACGTGCTAAGCCATCCCTGCCATAGTACTGCAGCTTGAAGGACAGCATTACCAACCAAAGAAGCTGTATATGAAAACCTGAAAGAGAGTAGACTTCTGAGCAAGGGGGAGTGTGGTACAAACGATATCATTTCGGGCCATATATGCATCAGAGTTAGATATTTAGTTCCCCACGTTCACAGCGACCGAGGAGGCTAGCGAATCCTTGGTTATGTGTCCCCGTGCCATTAGTGAAGCGCCCGTCCAGTTCTCGCATTCTCTGTGTGCTGCCTTCACACGACGTTCTTCGTTCAAACATTTATCTACCACCTCGACCTGCGGCAAGTGGCCGTGACTACACTGCCCTGAGAGACGACAGAGAGAGAGCAAAATGTTTAATTCATAGAGAAAATAGCAGTTGGGTGGGCCCTCACTCCAGGAACCCATGGGCTTTTGCCGCTTCTCTTGCCCGGTTCACCGAGAAACCTGGTCTTCCGGTTGTTGTCTTATTGATTATTGGAACACTTGGATTCTTCTGCAATGCCGGTATCATGTGGTGAAAGTTAGCCACTGCACCACAGAAGGCGCAATGCGGTCAAATTCAGTTCTATGCTTCCTAATTCGGACGATCCCTGAGAGTCGGCAGTGACTCCATTGGTGGTGCTCGCGATGGCACTCAGGCTGAGAGACGCGATTATGAGGATGGCGGAGACGACGAAGCACCGTTTTGAGCAAGCGTGGAAAACCCGCCACCAGGAACCTCAACGTTTAGGGACCCGTGGACAGGAGCACCGCATTCATCAGAGAACAACTAAGGTCTTTTCATTCTCGAGCAGCAGTTTCCTTCTAAACAATTTTTCACCTTCATGACCCGGTTTAGTATCCTGTCATCCCCGATAAAAAAGGAAATGGCCGCATCGCCATTAGCACCGGCGCTCGCGACTCGCGCTTCGTCGAGGAGGGCCAGCCCACGGGAGAGCGGCGGTGGCTGCAACGAAGAAGGCGGCGCCGGCCACGCGTTTGTGAAGGCCCCGGGAGGAAACCTCGCTAGTCGGCGCCTGCGGCGGCCAGGTTCGAGCGACCAGCGGTGCCCCGAGGAGCTCACACGCGGCGGCGGCAACCATGAGCGGCTCACGGTGAGCGAGGAGTAGGAAGTAGCGCTGAGCAGCCGGCGAAATCTTCTCGTAAGGCCATATGAAAGCGTTAGAATCGAAAGAGCTGTTTAGCCATCTTGGTTCAGATCACGGTAGCGCCTAGTGACAGCATCGCTTTGGTCAAAGCGCTCTAGTGTAAAAGCGCTTTAAAGTACAATCAGCTGCAGTGCAATGCGCAACTTGCACTGGAGCCCACAAAATGAAAATACCGTTTGGAATAGTGTTCCCGAAAAGTAACCTAACGGGAGCAATCTTCTGCGTGGTGTCATGACAAGCGGCTGACTACCACCGCCTGCAGGAAGCCCTTGCAGTCTAGCAGCATGTCTTCGCTTCTGAAATGTTTAGCCATAGAATTCAAGAATTGCACCCCTGCAAGCCTGATAAAATACAGGCCTCGTAACAGTGTGCCAACGCTGGAGAGTGCTGTAAAGTTCTACAGTTCACCCAGCGTAAAGTGGACTTCATACCCTGTTAGGCATATGCGTAGCTCGGTGACACAAATGTTTTTCCAAACATTGGTAGATGGCACAGGTCTTCTGTAACCGGTCAACACATTTCCTCTCATTTGGCTGAAGAAAATTACCTTGGCAGCTCTTTTATTCGGGCCACTCTGAAGGCTTGCAGAACCCCACCAAGAAAAAAAATACCCTTATGCAACTATGCATGCAACTATGGTTACCACCCTCACCTGCTTAAACATCACTTGACCTTCAGGGTGGTCACGTGATTCACCGGGCTAATACGCTAATGCGGACGTATATAGGGTGAATGATCGAATAGCAGCTACGCTGAAAAACTAAATTCCTTCACTGGTGATAAAGCATATTTTTACGTATTACAGCAGCTTTTGAATTGCCTTTAGCACTTTTTTATAACCTCGCGAGATGCAGGTCAAATTTTCAAGACAACACAGCCTCGCCATCGCCAAGCATCAGGCAGATGTACCCTTTTCATACAGTGAATACGTAGTCTGCTGTCATTTTCGATGCTGCTGGTGGCCGAAAGTATTGAAAAAACAATCCTTAGGCAGGCACTGACACTGTAGGAACGTCCCCCGGTCTGCTTTTGGCGATGTTTTTCGAAAGCTTTATAAGGCTCATCGACAACGTAACCCAATGTCCAGGAAAAACGACTTCCTGAACCCATGCGTCCGGCAAAGAAAAAATCAGGCCCAGACGCTTAAGACACCTTATGAGTGAGAATCCAAAAGCATTATGCGTATAAGTGCACGAGGTAGATGCACAAGTTAGTGTTCCGCATGCTTCCGATACTGCTGTGCCCAGTGACCGCGAAGCCAGCGTGAGGCCAATTTATGGCTTGATTCCTCTGTGTCGCCACCTGTAGTCCCGGTGGAGAGTACTGCGCGCATGCTGACGTATAATGATGACGTAGGCACTGTCAAGGGTCGGACGCTGGCGGACGAAAACAGTGAATGGGGGTCACACGCAGGGAGTCACACATGTCCAAACAATCAATGGTGGTCATGCGCTGATGCGTTGACCATGATGACGCGGCATTGAAATGAAATTCGGCGCCCCGTAAAAAGACTTTCTGACATCCTCCGAATTTAGTGCCATAGACGGCGGACGGCTGACGCCGGCTTTTGAGATAATGTGGCATATAATGATTTCGCATTCAAGAAAGATTTCATCCGAAGCTGCGGGGAATTAAATTGAGGACATTCAAATTGCGAGGCAAGCGCGCAACCCGTACACAACAAAACCGCTTTGCTTCTTGGCGAATGAAGGTGAAACTAGCATATACAGGGTCTGTTCTGAAAGTAGTAGGACTGATTTTTTCCTGGGTGAACGGGAGGACGAAAGGTTGTCTGCGCGCGTAGGATCGGTGAAGGGGGATATTGGGAACGCTGGGGAAAATCGGCAGTCTGCTCTCGGTCGTTGAAGAGAGCAAGTCGCTTGTATTGTGGACCCCTGTCGAAACGCCTCGTCACGCAGAATCATGGAGTGTTTACTGGATCAGCGATATGCGATCAAATTTTATGTAAAGCTTGGTAAAACGGTAAAAGAGACTCACGACATGATTAAGGAGGCCTACGGTGATGCTGCCATGGGTAGATCAGGTGTTTTTGAGCGGCACAAGCTGTTCCAAGAAGGTAGGGAAAGAGTGGAAGACGACGACCGCTCCGGACGCTCATCGACCAGCAAGACCAACGAAAATGTGTCGCGATGAAAAATTTACTTAACATTGATCGCAGGATGAGTATCAAAATGATTGCTGATGATTTTAGCATTCCTCAAACCCAAGTTCTAGAGATCATGACCGAAAACTTAGCCATGAGGAAAGTGTGCGCGAAGTTGGTGCCGCGAGTAGTATTGTCAGAGGAGCAAAAGGACAGCCTGAAAGCGATTTGCCAGGATCTTCTTCATCACGTGAATGAGGACCCCGATTTTTTGGATAATGTAGTGACCTGTGGCGCGACGTGGTTGTTTGAATACGACAAGGAGAGCAAGCGGCAGAGCTCAGAATGGCCCACCCCTTCCTCCCCAAGCCCCAAGAAAGTGCGAAAGAGCAAATCCAAGGAAAAGTCCATGCTCATTTGCTTTTTTGATCGACATGGAGTCACCCACAAAGAGTTCGTACCACCCGGACAAACAGTTAATGCAGTTTTTTACGTGGAAGTCCTCGGAAGACTGCGAAAACGCATTGTTCGTGTCCGCCCAGCCATCGCCAACAAATGGCGGCTGCACCACGACAACGCGCCGGGCCACACAGGGTTCCACGTAATGAAGTATCTTGCCCAGCACAAGGCGGCAACGCTGCCTCGCCCCCCCCCCCTCCCCCGCCCCTAGAGCCCCGACTTGACCCCGCCAGACTTTTTTCTATTCCCGAGAATAAAGTCGACGGTCAAGGAGAAGCATCACGGATCGGTAGAGGTGGTTCAAAAGGCCGTGACGAGGAAGCTAAACAGCATTCCGGTCCAGGCGTTCCTGGAGGTGTACGAAAACTGGAAAACTCATTGGCAGCAGTGTGTAGATGCGGAAGGGTGCTCCTTTGAAAAATGCTAATCATTCGTACTATTATCATGAATAAAATTTAGAAAAAAAATCAGTCCTACTACTTTCAGAACAGACCCTGTACGTTGCCTTACGACTGTATGCTAAAGAGTAGACGTGTCATTAGAAGGGCAGAAAATTTTAATTAAAGTAAATAAAAAGAAAACAAACGAAAACAATGCCTCCGCATTCAAAGCACGTAAGTGCCCTACGCAATTTCAATTTTAGCCTAACCACTCTTCATACTTACTCAAGACCAGACTGGAATTAGGTCACTTTTGCGTCCACAACATAAGTACGTATATTTCGCTGTCAGCTTGTAATTTGGTGCTAACCTACGCAGAGCTTCAGGATCCCGTCCTTGCTGGTCAGAAACACTGGGTTCACTGTGCCAAATTAAAATTGACTTTAGTTGGCTCTTTTATGACGTTTCCGAGTTTTTCTGCTTTGTCTTAAATTGGTGGCGCCCAAATTAACGTTATTTCACTAAGATCGTTTACCGCTACAAGTACCATACGCACTAGCTCCACATGTGTCTCATGCGCATGTGCAGTTAATTCCTAGCGGGCGCCGCGGTAACGCCAAGCTGAGCGATATCTAATGTGCAGTGCGACATTGGCCGAACACGTATTAGACACCTTTAGCACACCGCGTACCGTGTTACCGCTACCATTGCCGAGGTAAAAGGAGCCCTCCCACCTACCAGTGCATTCGCACTGATTAGCCCCAATGCGGCAGACGTACGCGCGGCTGTCGGGTACCTGACACCCTCAACGCAACTTGCACATGCGCACTGGCGCTGCGCGGGCTCCCGGTATTCCGGTAACGGTAACAATGTGCACGGTATGCTAAAGGTGTCTATTGTCGTTTCTTCCTTTGCGATACAGTTTTTGGCGACCGGGGTTTTACACGTCTTGAAACTCAATAAGGGCCAGGCGCTAACCGACGTAGCAGATCCCCCCGGCGCTCTCTTTTCCAATAAAGCAAACTAGCATCAAAATAGAGGAAATTCGCTTTCGCCAGTCGCCACTTAAGCGGGATGTCATCGAGTGCTAAGGACCCGCTGACCCATGCAATCTTTCGAACGATGTAGCATGCTGCTGTAAGAAACTCCTTCTTGACTCTGCGCTTTCTTCAAGCAAAGGTGCCGCGCTGTATTTTTACGGATCTTACTGGCACCGTTAACATATCCATGCACAGTCCCAGAACGTTACCAGGCCCTTAAGGCGCGTTTATACTCCGACGTTCTCGGCGCGCGGGCGAGAGCCGGTTGTCGTCGGGTACGTCAGATCGGCGATGCTACGCCAGGCGCATTTCGGGAGCTCTACAGTCCAGCCGCTCCGACGCGAGGCAGCGCATGCGCAGAACGTTCTTCGTTCGAAAACCGGCTGGGAGAAGAGGCGAGTGGCGGAGGGGGTAGAGGGGAGGAGTGACGTGGGAGGCGTGCGCGGTGCATTCTGGGTGGGCGACGTGACGTCGCCGTGCCGCGCGCGCGCTACGTCGGAACGCGCCTTTACTGTGGCACCGCCAGTGAAATCCAGCCGTCCGATTGCCCACTGGAACTTCACATGCGTGAACACTGTTGGGGGCATAATGTCACGTAATCTCGTAGCCTACTCAAGCTGGCGATGGCATTAAATCACCACAGACACCTAATTTCAGTTGCGTGTTTTCTTCTTCCAAATTATTCGTTACACATCAGAATACACGGAGCCGCCGTCGTAGCTCAGTGGTTATGGTGCTCGGCTGCTGACCCGAAAGACGCGGGCTCGTTCCCTGCCGCAGCGGTCGCATTTCGACGGAGGCGGAATGCTACAGGCCCGTGTACTTTGTGATGTCAGAGCACGTTAAAGAACCCCACGTGGTCGAAATTTTCTGGAGCCCTCCACTATGGCGCCCTTCGTAGCTTAAGTCGCTTTGGGATGTTAAACCTCGTATGCCATTAGAATACATGGATCACCGTGTGGCATTCGCCTGTGACTGCCAAATAATTAATAATTCAATATTTTCGCTCATGCAGTTCCGGCTTCAGCAACTGAACTATGTCTGTGGCGTGTAGTTGGCGTTTAGATCACGTGAGACTAGAAAAAACCTGCAACGTTGTCACCTTCGCGCACTTGTCGAGTGCACTGTAATTCACCCTTAGAGCGGGGGGGGGGGGGGGGGGGGGGTAGCGGTCTTAAAGGAGATGCCCTCCACCCCTCTACTCAGCGTGGCAAGCTCAGCCCGAAACCAGCTACCAAGTGAAAAGAGGGGGATGTCGTTTGGTGCCCAGCTTTCGCCGGTCGCAAGCCAGAGAATGGGTCGGAGCCAAAGGTTCACAAATAAAACAATGCTTATACAGCAATGAGACGATACAGAGGAATTTCTAATCACTCATAATAGCACGTACAAAGTGATTCCACAGAACAATGCAGCATGTGCTTTGTAACACAAGAGAGAGGTTATAATGCAAGAAAGGTATTGCATCTAAAGTGCACTGATACAAGAGATACACACAGAAATTACCGAACACAATTTGGAAATTCTAAAGTGTGCTTGGCGAAAGCCTTATGGTCAACCCACTGCCGCTTCCCCGAACCGCTTGGCACGGAATCACTGGGCTGCTTTGGAGCCATGCGTCTCACTCACTCGACTGCAACGAGACGTCTGGCGAAGGAGCGGCGGTGCAGCTGCCACCACCGACGCTCGCGCGCTTGTTCTACCGCTACTGTGTGACGTCACGGTCACTATGCACAGCTGCGCCGCCCACCGGCGCGCCGGTTGCTAAGGAGGGGAGGAGGTTGCGCCGCTGCGCGGAGAGACCACAGTTGGCACGATTCCAGCGCACGGACGGACACCGCGAGCATGGACGGACACCGGGAGCACGAGCCATTAAAGGCTTTCGCCTTAAAAAGGACACAATTTGCTCACCAGGCACTGAGACAGTCCAACGACCGCAGGACCACGATGATGCCGTCCCGAAGGCTGGCGCGCGCTGCCTCGCTGGTCCATGGCTGGGCGAGTGGTGCTGTCCCGGGAGTCGAGCGGGCGCACTGCTCCGAAGCTTAAACGGCGGCTCGGGCTGACAGACCGCGGTCAACGTCCTTCATATATGGGCGCGCACCGCGTCTATTCGTTTCTTCGCGCCAAGGCAGGCACGCACATACATACAGTATTAACCATACATTGCACTCTCATCCTGACTTTAATCCTCTCGCCTGAAGCGCGTCCCCATTGGTCACGTGCGGAGACAGGTTTCCTGAGAATTTCAGTCTCTTCTTTCCGAACCGCCGCCGCCTGCGTGCGAGAGAAGTGGAGAACACATCACTCAGCACGCCCGAGGCTAGGCACTCTCTGTCGACAATGTATAATATCTTCTCCAAACTTCTCTAACGATCGACAGTGCCCGCGGACGTCCTTCCTTTCGTGCAGCGCCGGCTGGCGAAGTGCAGAGGGCACCAACACACGCAAGGTTACGCGCTTTGCGCAGTTCGTTTCTCCAATATTCGAGAATTGTCTACGGCTCGCGCTGGCGAAATTGCTTCCCCGCCGCGCCGGCTTTCCGTATGTGCGCCGAATTTTGTGGCAAACATAAACGCCGATACGTTGTTTAAATTCAACACACCGCTTAAACTAGCCTCTTTCAAGAGATGGAATGACAACAAACGACGTATAAGCAGTTGTATTGCACATTATCCCTGAATCGCGTGACCTAACGGTCAACTTCACGTTACAACCATAATTCGGTTGATGAAACCGAAACTCCCTCAAGAAGAAATTCAATTATAAGTTATTTAGCGGGTCGTAGGCGAATGTCACGCGATTATGAATGCATATTGATGTCTAATGCGTCATTTAAAGGAAGAAAATAAGCAAGAAAAAATTTGGCGTCTTTAGTTCTTCAACGATAAATTGCCCTCCATAGTTAACCCGCGAAAAACTTCAAACCTCTGTAAACTACCACGCCCTTTAGCACTGGCCACGCGTATTTGAATGAAATTCACCCTGTTCTGTTCAATTTGCAGCGTTCACGTCGACATCAGCTCACAGACTCGAGTCAATGTCAGCAAAAGCAAAAGCAGGCAAGTATCAGCGAATTCATTACCTTTTATAAAGGAACAAGAATTGTATACTGATCTTTTGGCACGCTGTAGCAGGTATAGTATGTCAGTTCGATTAGCTTAATGGTTAAAATATGTTCAGTAACTGTAAGGATTTATATATAACACGTTAATCTCTCTAAAAAAAGCTCTCTAAGTTCTCATGCAAATAACACCAAATAATTTTCTAACTGGTGTAGCAGATTCATCGCTTTATGAGGCAGCCGATGTTAGAGCTGTGTACACTTTTCACTGCCACCAGTGTGCACCTAACTGGGAAAATTCTGAAACCCCGTCGTAACCTCCTACTGGACAAACTTTACCTAAAGCTAGGATAGAGCGCTTTGTTCAAACCGTTCATCGGACTTCCAATAGGTGTCACGTTCCGAACTCCGGCACTTCGAACATTTTGAGCTGTGTAGTTTGTCGCACCCACTTAACTGCGCATCAATGCTCTGAAGTTACTGAGCGCCGCTGATAGCTGATGCTGTGGCTGACATGCAGCGCCTCCTTGTAGTTGATTCCAGAAAGGAGGCGTAGTATATGGCTGCCCTTTCACAAGGAGTTCTGTTAGCGGCATGAGTAAAGGACTTTGGAAGTAGCCATGCCTGGTGGCGGGAGTGGATACGACTTTGACCGCGTGGGCTGTTTGCAGTGGCAGCCAGCCGGAAATGCGTCCGGCCAGTCCTCCCATGATGTACCAGCCGCCGACAGCGCCCTCACCTCCGCCAATGATGTACGCGCCGCCTCCGTCACCGCCGCCCATGATGATGGCACCTCAGCCCATGATGGCACCTCAGCCCATGATGGCACCGCAGCCCATGATGGCGCCGCAGCCCATGATGATGCCGCAACCTATGATGGCGCCGCAGCCCATGATGGCCCCGCAACCTATGATGGCCCCGCAACCCATGATGATGCCGCAGCAGTTCATGCAGCAGCCAGACCCCATGATGTACGCGCAGCAGCCGCAGATGGGGTACTGCCCGCCGCCACCTCCTCCAATGATGTACGGAGGTCCCGGACCTGCGTACGCCAGCAGGAGGTAGGCGCGAGTCCGGCTCCGTCGAGCACGCTCCAACCAGCCGCTGCAAACGCAATCAGGGCATCATAAGCTAAGGCGGCTGAACAGCTAAATACGCAGTCAGCGCTCAAGGTGACCTTCAACGCGCAATTTATCACCGGAGATCACTGCACTAGAGCCTTAAACTCAGGGAGCTGCCTGCACGTGACCGAACATGCAGGGCGCTGGAGGCACCAATTTGCGAGCGCCTTTTTTCTCACAGCGCATCGTTTCGGCCTGAACGCTAGTTTCGGGTGACGCTGTAGTGCTACTCGTCATTTCGACCGCTATTTTACGTGTGCTCGTCTTAGAGGCTATTCTGCATGTGGAGCCCAAGCATGCAAAACTCGCTCTATTTTCATGCTTACGAAAATGCCGGCAAAAAAGCACGCAAGCAAGCCTAGTCGCACAGTTTTAAGCCGAAATTATGAGAGACCAAGAAATGATTTTTCGTTTGCCGTTCTTTTTTGCATTCTTGTAGCCGTCCTCATTCCGATAGCGCATTGGCAGCGCTTTGTTAGTGAGCAGAGGAAAAATTGACTACAGTATCAGGTCTTTATAGTTTCGTGGAATTTTCCTACACATTCCTCTATTTTGGGTAAAGTAAGAATTTCAAGAAATTTGAAACTCCCGCTGTGTACAAAATGACATAATGAATCGCGAATTGCGGAAACGACCAAAACCGTGGGTCACTGCACTGCAATGCCTCAGACACACAGTGCGTGTTTGTCCTGAAGGATTCTATAACAGGAGAGCTGGAAGAATAATTCCCTGTCGGGGACCAAACACACTCACCGCACATGTTTTGGGCACATCTTTCCTTTAATGCCGTGAGCTCCGGGGCAAGTTTCCCCGAGACTCCTAGCACGCTTTGCTTTCATACCCAATGTAGGTACGTAAGAATTCATACAAACATTTCTATGAATCTGGCTCCGGTACTCTGCGCTGTGGCTACTTGAGCTACCAGAACTTTGCACGTACCTGTGCCGGTGCAGATGACTTTCGTAGCGTTAGCTTCGCGTGCGCACTGAATGCCTCACGGGCGATCTTGTGAAGGTCGTCCGGCATGACGTACTATGGGGCGAGCTACAGCGAAGGCGGCGAGTACCTCGACAGGCGAGACAGTCGCGATTGGGGTGGACGCCGGGACAGACGCGGCTCGGACCAGCCGTCCGATTACCTGCCGGCACGGAAGAAATCCAGCCGCGGAAAAGGAAGGTCCGTGCGTCGGGGCACCATCTTCCATGCACCACTTACTACCGGCATTAATTAGACACCTTCAGTACAACGTGTACGGTGTTGCCGTTACCGTTACCTAAGTACCGAAGCACCAGGAGCCCGCCCACCGCCAGGCGCACGCGCAGATTGGGTCCGACATTGCAGGATCAGCGCAGCTGCCAGGTACCTGGCGCCATCTAGCGCCTTCAAGGCAATCTGCACATGTGCACTTACGGCCCGTGGGCTCTTGGTACTCCAGGACTTCGGTGACGATAAAGGCAACACGGTACACGGTATGCTAATGGTGTCTAACTCGTGACACCGATCTAGCTGCGAAGCATGAGAGGGCATCGCGCGGCAATCGAATAGTGCTATAATAATCAGGCACAGAGAAAACTGTTGTTTAGCTGCACCAAAGAAGCATCTTTATGCTTCAATTCCTGCGCCCTGTTGAGTAGTTTGCTCGGTTGCCCTTCAGGATGAGAAAGGAAGTTTTAGTGAATACAGACAAACTTTCCTTCCCTTTCTATGTTCTGCGCTAAGATCGGCCGCATTTTATTACTCTCAGGGTTGTACCTACCACGCAGGAGCAGTTATGCTCGCACATGGAACGCAGGACTACCAGTGGAAGGTGGTGCCTATGCGATCCTCTGAGAGGTTCAGTCGACAGATGTCCGCTAGGAGATAGCGTACCTATATGAGGTCCTTAATGTCTCAAAACAATCATGCGTTTTTACCCACCTGCCTTAGGAAGCTAGGCTACGATAAGGCGTACAAAACTTTTAGCGACAACGTAGAACAAAGATGGCATACGCCACAGCAACATAGCAGACACACATATCAGCCTGCCGAACTGCTAATTAAAGACTTCAGAACCAAAGCTTACTGGACTTTCCTGAAGTGCCTGAACTGCCTGTTAAATTACTTCCGTAACGTTTATTACGGATTCTACTCGTACGTGGTGGTATGCTTAAAGCAAACTTCTCAGGCTATTTTTCACCTCTCATTCAGCAGTTCCATTCTCTGCCTCCGAACCCTTTCCTAAAGGCAAAAGGTCTCGGCACAGCTATTCTTTCTTGGCCTCTCCCGTTGTGAGCACGAGGGAATGAACCTGAAGTAGGCGGCTGCGACTTGTTGTCGAGTCCAAGAAGTGCACCCACGATACGTGCGTGATTACTTTGTCTGCGACTTGGCCTGAAGAGTCTGTAAACACTGCTAGCAGACGAAGGAATAGAGTCTTGCAAAAAATTGAAAGTCATCATTATTCTCGTCCAGGCAATGCTTCGTATGTCGACAAATGATGTGGCAAACTACACTCTTAAAAACAAAGCTGAAATGTTAGTCGCCCATCATTCAGAGAAGAGTCTTCAAAGGTGATAGGCAGCCCTTCTTTACATATGTTCCGTATTACAATCTGTCACTGAGAAGCTGGATCCTCTGGCATACCCTCAGATTCAAGCAGAGGCACTGAAAATTATTTAGGATGATACACGGAAATAGTCTTCTGAACTGACTTCCGGAACTGAAATCATGCGCCGCTACAGAGCCCGAAATAATGGTCATTACGCCATCTCATGCTTCGTAGGCAGCTCAGCTATAGCCGTCTCAGCACCGCCGCAGCCCTGGCAGTGCATAACGCTCTTTCGTGTCGTAAAAGCTCGCGAAATGTGAGCAGAGCATCTCGCATATGGCGACGCTACGCTACGAAAGTCGTCTGCACTCGTGTATGGCCGCACAGATTGTATGGTCTCCATGATAAGATATGTTTGTGGTCGAATACTTAAGCACTGAAAATGGGTTTCAGTAAGTGCCTCAGTGGTTTAATGTTCTTAAAATGCATATCTTTCGGTGTTAGGTGTGCCGTACGAAAAAAAAACAGCTAAAAAATGCAGCGTTTGCTGGGTTGAACATACAAGAAAATTTTTTAGTACCATGAAATAGTCTCCGGTAAATAAAGGCTCCTCGGTGTTGACACGGACCGGTACTCCTCAAATCGAACATTGTTTTCATACTCCAGGACGTCGTAGAGCACAACTGAAACAGGTTTCAAACCGACTGCCTAAAATAAGCCTGACATATGCATTGCATCAGAGCTAACGCTATGTGAGAACTGAGTCATGAAAAACTCTTTTTTGTGGCAAATGACACTTTCGTAGCGTACGTAGGACATCCTTCTTTTCGATATTAGTAATTCGAATACTGATAAAATTTCGAAGTCGCATCAGTTGAAAGTATATGTTGCGTGCTATTGTAGAAGTTATTTTTCAAGTCTTCGTTCCAGAAGATCAGTCGCCGCACAGTTAACTTCACACTGGCAAAGGTCAGGAAATTTGAGGACTGCATGGATCTCCAACTTTTCTTACCGTACACCTAAATTTGTCCGCCCGTAGCAATTTTTTGCACGTAATATTTCATAGCAGTCTGCAACCAGAAAGCGAAATTGAGCCAGATCTACCACACAGCAATCCTACTTGCAGGATTGATAGCGTCGCAGCCTGTCACGCGTTTATCCTTATTAACTAATCCTTCCCTCCGTCCTTTTTTATTGCCACCTTCCTCATGCGAAGCCGCACGATGATGCCTGCCGATACGGGGAAACGCTACATTACCCTTATTCAAAAGTAAGTACCTTTTTTGCCGTCCTATGGCAGCTTTGCATTAAGAGGATTACCCGCACTGCTGACTCATGAGCCACCTTTGATGTTTTTCATTTAAAGTTGGCTCCAGGAATACGTCACCGCACCGTCATGGACGTCAAATATTTTTTTTAAGCCTTCAACCCTAGTTTTCAAGGGCCTTGCGCATTTTGAGCCCACATACGAACAACCGCATGCAGCCACTAGTGCTACTGAGTAGACTGCACGTACGGCATTAGTGTTTACTCAGAGGAGTTGAGGTGTCCGTGAGGGCTTTGTGCTTCCACGCTCCAGAATAGTCGTGGGAATAATTTGCGGTGAGTGGCGCGACAAAAGCATGTTCTGTGAAGACGCAGATCCAAGATAACTGCGGGTGACAGCGCAAATGTTAACCAATTTAGCGATTTATGTTCGGCGCTATTCAAACTTGCAGCAACATTCTAAGCACAAATAACTCTGGACCAAAGTCCCGTTCTCCTTTCAAAAAACCTCCACGACCCGCGTCGCGCACTAAAATGTTCTCTCTCCTCACTGCAGGAACCTAAAAATCAGCGATAAATTATTAGCCATCATTTTAAACTTATAGTACCGAAAGTATACGTGGGACACCTAAAAATAATTTAGAACACCCCCCTCCCCATCGTGAAGTGCAGTAAAATAAGTAAGAAAACTGTGATAAAACACATGTAGGGGTGCGTTTATTAGGCGTCCTCAAGAAACCAAACCACGGTGTAGGATCTGGCAGCGTAGACAGGCGTAGCCAGCACCAAGAGAGCGGGGCAACTTCGTCGTCATCAGGCGCAATGTAGTGTCGGCGCGTGGCGGTAGCGGAACCCGTCACAGTTGGCACAATACACACAATTTCTAGCTATCAATTGACGAGGCAATGCGACTGAGAAGGGTTGTGGCTGTGATAATGTGTCTGAGGCAAGACAGTTTTCTTTGTAACTTCAGAATGATCTCTGTCATGGAGTTAACACCAAATTTAGCTTCATGCGCTTAAACCCAACCCAGCATAGAAAAGTTTGTCTCGTTCTGCTTCGGAACTCCCTTCAGGACGCACGATAGAAAAGCTCAAAAAATAATAGTCGCGAATTGCAAATCTGTGTCGTGCGACACCCTGCGAGGGCAACTGCATGCGGTCACCACATCAACCGAACACAAAGGCCGCTGGCGCCAGCCACTCTCGCCTAATATTGTGAGACATTCCAGCGGCTAAAAAGACAGGGACGAAGGTAGACTAGACAGGACGAACGCCCGTCTCGAATGTCTCACAATAGTACTACCAACCAACTAGCCCAACTTTCTACGCTTAATAATCGCCTAATATTACAGGACTGTTTTTCTGTGTTTTTTAGGGGGGGGGGGGGGGGGGGCGGTCTTCCAGAGCACATAGCGGTAGTACGTCTGCTCAGAAGAAGACAATCCGCCACCTCTGCCATGAGCAGAAGTCAATGAGGCAAAGGCGGCCAGAAAGAATACAAGTAATCATGTTCGTTATTTTTCTACTCGTGGAAGGCAGCATAGCGCTACAGTGATAGTTTTGCCCCACTAAGGGGTGTAATTGTCCAAAAATGAATTAGCATAAAAATGAAAAAAAAAAAAAGCTGAGCATGGTGGCAACTGCCGCCACAGGGTTTCAAAGGGGACGCTCCTATCTTCCATCCATTCCATCCATCCAGAGGAAGAAGACGTTTGTATTTTTCGTGCATTACGCGCATAAATGAATGAAGAAGAAGCCTTAGTAGTGTTTTGATGGCTGCGGAGGCTTCGGTCCCCTCCGAAGCTCCACTGTGACATGCCACCGAAATTCGGCGCTCCGACTGCGGTTGTTCCTCTTGGCGGGGCCTGAGTGCGCCGAACCCCGCGCCGCGGCCCGTCCGAACTCCTCTGCCATGCAGCATATCTTGGGACTTGCTCTGAGCTGCTGCCCCTGTCATAGGTGCATCCGCTCCTATGCGCCGGATTCAGCCAATAACAGGCACGTTCGTCGCTCGAGTCTTCAGCGATGCGTTTTTTAAACTCGCACTCAGCAATCTGCGGTGTAATTTGTGGCATCGAAAATTCCTTATTTTTAAACAATGTTGTTCTCCGCATGCCACGCAGGTTTTAAATGCGCAGATGGTCCTGCTGCCGCGCACTGAATCGGCAGCATTTCGAAAATCTTGAGACCGATGCATAACGCAATACGCACAAGACATTCGGACTTGAGTTACGTTCATCGAGCTACGTTCTCGAAAAACGCCTTGCACAAGTCTCATGCTTCACATGTCTAATCCAGTTTTTATTCTTAACAACCGAGCGCCTGTGTGTGAACTCAGCAAACTATAAAAGGCCGTGATTATATCGTTTTATTCACTGTTGCTGAACTTCAATGGATGCTGCCTTTGCATCTCAGACGCAAACAAACGTAAATTCCGTTTTCAAGAGTGAAGATTTAAGGCCTTACTCATTCGCACGTAGCTCTCTGTCTCGAGCGGCTTCAAACCACATACCCATTGACGTGTACAATGGTACGTTGACTCCCATATAATTACACCGGTATGTTACGGTACTGAATAAGCAGTCAAGCTGCAGTAGCATCTTTAAGCCTCGCTGATGGAAATTGGTTACATCTCGATCGTTAATAAATTTGATGCGATTTTTCTTTATAAAATATATCAGTGTCAGGAGGCGCACACATCCTGAAACACGTCAGACTCCAATGCGTATGGCAACAGTTTTGTTCAACCTGTCGCCAAGAGTGATTCGCTGCCTTTTTAATGAGACAGTGACACAAAATTCTGCTGTGAATTTACAGCACCACAGTAGGCCACTGTGATCACTGTTATTACCATATCTGGTATACCCAGCCACCCACGTTAAAATCTCCTTTGCCTTTCCTTTACAGCTTCCTCATTTGGTTGCCGTTTCTTCATACAGTATGCACATTTTGATGCACTCTTCTTCAAAGGCGACAATGATGGCATAATCTTGCACGCATATCGACCTTTTCAGGGCCCTCATGTGGTTTGTCTTAAATGTTCGATTTGTCACTATTATCGCCACATATCATTTCCTTTCCGGTTATTTAATCCCCGTGTTATCCCCCCACTTGAACGGGAGTGTCTTGTGTCCTTTTAAGCGTGAATTTATGGGAAACTGAAGATCGGAACTCTAAAGGCCGAACACTTCAAGAATGACTTTTCTCTTGCAATGAACTACGACCGTCTGCAGCCTAATTCGTGCTACGTTTTTAATAGGAGCGCCTTCATAAACAGTGCGAATTTTTAGGTCTGAAACCCAAGCTAATGCATGGACATCGTGCTGATAGCGGATCGATGACGTTTAATTTCAGCCAGTGTTACTTACACGTCCTACCAATGAGCTTCGTTATGATTCGACGTACTTGGGCTCAATAGCCGATTCCGCTCATCCCATTAAACTGCCCACAGCCACACTCTTGAGTCTCGTCTTTAAAATACAAAGAGCACGATCCGTTTATCCTGTAAGTGGGCATTATAATCGAAAGTCTCTGGTATTATCCAGCACTGTTTCTTAAGCAAGCGTTCAATTCCGGCTCGAGCGTCAAACATATAGAACAATACACAATTACCTGATCTAAGCGGGCTGCCATCGCAGATAATACAAATTCAACGGCATGGCTTACAAGCGTGCCAATTCGGCTGTAAAACAATGACATATGGGTGCAGTAAGCTTCTTAGCTTTTAAAACATCTCACGTCAGAGAACTTTTGTTCGAAGAAATTGATTATGTTTACTTCTTACATGGATTAATGCGGACGTCTACTTACGTACACTGGATGCGCATAGAGGTAAACTTTACAAGCCTCTTCGCTTTGCATAATGCAATTGGCATTGCTTAACATGCATCCAGGTTACATTAAAAACTATCACGCTCTCCTTTTCAAATCCTTATCCTCTCTATAGACCGTTCCAAAAGGCGCCCTTCATTCGCACGTAGTACCTCGCAGCACATTGACGCACCGCCTGTCGATTAATCTTCCCAGAATATCCACGGAAAACGCCAGGGGACGCGGAGGAGGCAAGGTAGACCAGGCGACCTTGGACAAGCTCGAGGCCGGCTTCAGGAAGCTGCAGGATGCCAAGGACTGCAAGTCCCTCCTCAAGAAGTACCTCACCAAGGAGGTCTTCGACAAGCTCAAGACTCGCAAGACCGCCATGGGCGCCACCCTCCTTGACGTCATCCAGTCTGGTGAGACTTGAACTGCGCATCAGAAAAAAAGAAGTAGACCTTCCATATTAAGTATCAGGACACCCTCTCTTTAGCCTCTCAGTGCGTTTTTAGTTAAAACATGTCATCTCAAGAATGGGCTGTGCGTTAGCGCGTGCTCTAGTCCCTTGACATTTGCTGGGATAAGCATTAGCGGTGTAGTTCTTCAACACAGAAAACACGGGTTCCAAATGAACGCAGTGCGTAGAGGAATAAATTATGCAACTTCATTTGTCGTTCATAAAGTCGTAATTTCATCACCGTCAACCACGGAAAGGCTTTATGAAATCAAATAACTAAAGCAATTTTATCACAGAAAATTTTGTTCACGAAAACATACCATGGCTTTCAGTAAAACTTGCACCATTCTTAGCATGTTACTTTAGCGATAAGGGTAGTTGCTTGAGCGATTAGTTGCCCATGACCATTAATGTACCGTTCTTGACATAGGAAAAAACGGCGTGCATGTCTCGGGTAGAACATCACATTAAAATGTCCAAGGCCCATTGGTGCAGGACAGCTTCTCAAAAGTCAAATGCCGCTTGCCGCCAATGTTCCTGTCGGTGACACCCTCATTCCACAGCGTGTGCTCTTAACAGCAGTGCCTTCAAATTAATCTCTTGTTACGAAGCAAATGCTTTGTGCAGCCTCCGTTTGGGATAGTTCGAAACAAATCGTTATTAACGCCACTGAACAAAAACTATCTATTCAGCGAGGCAAGTACTCCATTAATCATTCAGGATGTTACCGCAATGCCTGCGTTACTGAAATTACCATCAATATCGGTTGTGGATATCGATCTGCGCGCCCTTTTTGTAGCACAGATTTCGTGTGCAGTTCTTAATTTAGACGTGATAATTACGAATAATTTATTTTAACTAAATCTCACTAATTTTTTCACCGCAACCTATTATTTATTTCACATTGCTTGCCACCTTTTTGTCATTTTCCAGTAACGCAAAATGGTAATGCAAATTTTCGCTTTTATGTGCACATGCAGCCTAAAGCATTCTCTCATTTAGGAAAGCTTAGTGGACGTTTCGCACAATAGTGCACAGTAATAGACAGTAGAAATACAGCACTGAGCTATGTAAGCTGAACATTAGGCAGAAGCTGATCCTAACTTTCTATTTAGCCCTAAACAAGAAAGTTTTCTCTTTAAACGGCATTTCTGAGGGTTCGCTGCCTGTGAAATGTACGACCCGCCGCGGTGGCTCGGTTGTTACGGCGCTCGGCTGCTGGCCCGAAAGACGCAGGTTCGATCCCGGCCGCGGCGGCTGAATTTCGATGGAGGCGAAATTCTAGAGACCTGTGTGCTGTGCGATGTCAGTGCACGTTAAAGAACCCCGGGCGGTCGAAATTCCCGGAGCCCTTCACTACGGCGTTCCTCATAGCCTGAGTTGCTTCGGGACATTAAACCCCAATAAACCAACCACTCTTAAGTACGCTGGTAACTTACGATGTGGCTCTCAAGACGCGAAACATGGCAATATCACTGCGAACGAGCGCAGCGGTGATTAAGAGTGCCTTTCTCGAACACTACAAAGCGAGTTGAAGTAAGTACGAATGGGTGAGTGGGAGGCAGCTTCTAAGGGTACCAATAATAAGCTTCTGCGAGGAGAGGGAATAAGTGCTCGGATACTGACGCGGCAGAGGTGAAAAGCAATAAGGCAGCTTGGGGACAAAGGCACCTTGTGACGCCTGAAAACAAAGCGCCAGCTGGATAAGATGGATGACGGGCTTTGCTTTCGCTTTATTTTGTTTTTTAGGTTTCCGTCAATAAATAGTTTCATTCGCAGAAAATATAGCCGCAGAATGAGCCCACAGAAAGAAAATTACGCGCGGACTATTTGCTACTACGGATTACTACGTATTACTCCGCCTATGGCAGAGCGGCAAGCCGCCACGGGACTGGGTGAAAGGCACTCCATCCGTTGGTCAACTCCGCCCACCGTGCGGAGAGAATTAAAAAAAAAAGGCCGGAGCCGGACATTAGTCCGATTTAATTAGGGAAATCAACCCTACAGGGCAATAAATCGAAGTTTCTAAGAATGCTCGGAACGTGTAGATTGAGTTCCCGCGGCAAAAAGACGAGTTCAGATTCCTCTTCACTGCACCTTTAAGAAGCGCAGTTTAAATCAGCTATCCGAGCCAATCAGCATCACGATTACGGAATTTTTTGTGGCTTTAGTGCGCTATACACTTATAGTGGCCATTTCCCGCATTTGGGAGTTGTCTGTCTGTCTGTCCGTCCGTCTGTCCGTCCTTCTGCCTCTCTCTCTGTCCGTCCGTCCGTCCGTACGTCCGTACGTCCGTCCGTCTTTCTGTCTGTCTGTCGGTCTGTCTGTCTGTCTGTCCGTCCGTCCGGTGTCCGTACGTCCGTCCGTCTCTCTGTTTGTCTGTCCGTCCATCCATCCGTCCGTCCGCCCGTCCACCCGTCTGTCTGTCTGTCTGTCTGTCTGTCCGTCCGTCCGTCCGTCCGTCCGTCCGTCCGTCTGTCTGTCTGTCTGTCTGTCTGTCTGTCTGTCTGTCTCTGTCTGTCTGTCTGTCTGTCTGTCTGTCTGTCTGTCTGTCTGTCTGTCTGTCTGTCTGTCTGTCTGTCTGTCTGTATGTCTGTCCCTCTGTCCGTCCGTCTCTCCGTCTGTCCGCCCGTCCGTCTGTCTGTCTGTCTGTCTGTCTGTCCCTCTGTCCGTCCGTCTCTCCGTCTGTCCGCCCGTCTGTCTGTCTGTCTGTCTGTCTGTCTGTCTGTCTGTCTGTCTGTCTGTCTGTCTGTCTGTCTGTCTGTCTGTCTGTCTGTCTGTCTCTGTCTGTCTGTCTCTCTGTCTGTCCCTCTGTCCGTCCGTCTCTCCGTCTGTCCGCCCGTCCGCCCGTCTGTCTGTCTGTCTGTCTGTCTGTCTGTCTGTCTGTCTGTCTGTCTGTCTAGACGTCTGTCTGTCTGTCTGTCTGTCTGTCTGTCTGTCTGTCTGTCTGTCTGTCTGTCTGTCTGTCTGTCTGTCTGTCTGTCCCTCTGTCCGTCCGTCTCTCCGTCTGTCCGCCCGTCCGTCTGTCTGTCTGTCTGTCCCTCTGTCCGTCCGTCTCTCCGTCTGTCCGCCCGTCCGTCTGTCTGTCTGTCTGTCTGTCTGTCCCTCTGTCCGTCCGTCTCTCCGTCTGTCCGCCCGTCCGCCCGTCTGTCTGTCTGTCTGTCTGTCTGTCTGTCTGTCTGTCTGTCTGTCTGTCTGTCTGTCTGTCTGTCTGCCTGTCTGTCTGTCTGTCCCTCTGTTCGTCCGTCTCTCCGTCTGTCCGCCCGTCCGTCTGTCTGTCTGTCTGTCTGTCTGCCTGCCTGCCTGTATGTCTAGAGCTGGTTTTGTGGCATGCTACTCATCTTCCCACCGGGTGTTAGGCAACCTGTCCACGTGTCACGAGGCAGCCCATTTAATCGCGAGAGGCTGCTCGGGAAGAGCAACCTGGGGCGCAACCCAAGCCCCGCCGATACCAACAACTACCATAACGCCTGCCTTGTGCCTCTGCGCCACTGCGCACCGCGTGGCTTACATGCGAAGGTGTAGCCGGTGCTAACCAGGAGAGAACCTGGGGCGCTAATTAGTCGGCACAGCCTCTAAGCGCACCGAGCTAAGCGGAATGAGCAGCAGCGGTTAGAACGTTATCCGAATCATTCTTGCACAGTAGCTAAACGGAAGAGGCTGGGGTGGTTATTAGGTGGCAGCCTGGTACCACCTAGTAGGTCGTAGCTCCAACCGACAATTGACGTCATGCTAGCGCACATATCTGCATTTGACCTATTTACAGAAATCGACTGACATTTTTCTTGCAGTTTTAGTTCTTTGTTAAGAAACAAATAGAGATACTGTATGAAACCGCTTGTACGCGCAATAGCCTCGTCAACAGTTTCAGACCAAGACACCCTTTTGACTTGCCTAATACAGTCGATGGCACACCATGTCGTTGCTTAGCCTTGAAACTTGGCATTTGGTTTCAGTGAGCCGGCTACGCTAGAGCTCCATGCCAGTTCGTAGACATTAGCCCTGAACACATTCAGGGTTTCCCATTTTGAACACGTCCATTCTAGATACCCGTTAACGCTCAGCACTTATGTCGCAGGCGTCGAAAATTTGGACAGCGGTGTGGGCATCTACGCTCCGGATGCCGAGTCCTACACCCTGTTCGCCGACCTATTTAACCCGGTGATCGAGGACTACCACAAGGGGTTCAAGCCCACCGATCGGCACCCACCCACAAATTTCGGTGACCTGACCTCGCTCAAGAACGTTGATCCCACAAACGACTTTGTCGTGTCCACCCGGATCCGTTGCGCCCGCTCCCTTCAGGTGGGTGCTTTCGTTTTGTACTGACCAAAGAAGCCAGCAGCACTGCACGCTATACACATTCATTGGTCCGTTGTGGAAATTGAACGAAGCTCGCATGTTAGGCACACTGCCGTGAGCACTGCATGTACGCTGATATCCATGCAATCAATCCTATCATGCGCTCACCTCTCGGTGAAGAAAATTGTTCGCATAAAGAAGTGAGGGCTGAGATGGTGTCGGTTAGATTTCTAGGAGGGATGCTGTGGAGGGTAGGACCACAGTCTGCTTAGCATTGCCTCTCCTTTCATCAAACGCCCATTCTCTTTTACTCTGGTCGCATTTGAATGAATGAATGTTTATTTGGACTGAAATACAAAAAAAAAAAGTCTGTCGAGGAGGCTGTCAAAAAGGCAACGAATGCCTGACTAAGTGTCAGTCGCCTTTCTGAAAACACAAAACACTCGAGCAACACGGGGTAAGAAAACTACATAAAGTATATACATACACTTAAAATGGAAGGTAAGTAACATGCAATAAACAATAGAAACAGTGAAAGCCTGTTACACTTTCAAGGAAAACAATCATATCTGAATAGATAACAGGTACAAGTTCACTTTTTTTTAAGTTTCCTAGAGATGACGATTCGTTTACAATACTGAGGATGGTAGGATGATGATTTAGGAAATCTGGAATTATAAAAGATAGCTTTTGCATACCGTAGTTTGTCCTTATCTTGCCTGTGTTGTACGTAGGGTGTTTTGTATTATATGTCTGCTCTTTTGGAACGTATGTTTTGAAAAAGGCGCTTTCATTATGGCTGATCTATCGAAATATTACAATAGCTGTTTTTTTGTTAATAAGATTTTGTATTGTTAATATACTATTCTTCTTAAAAAGAGGCGCAGAATGACTTCTATAGGGCGCATTTTCAACGACACGTATCATACGTTTCTGTAAGGCTAGCAAGCTGTTGATGTTAGTTTTCGTCGTGGTACCCCAGACAGATAAACAGTATTGGAGGCGTGAATGCACTAGGCTATAGTACAACTGTTTTTTTTAATCGAGAAGGAAAGAGATCCTTTAGTTTATTAACAATGCCGATGGAACGTGCAATGTTGGTTTTTACGCTGTCGACGTGGGCGGTCCAGTTTAAGTTTTCTTCAAACGTAACACCAAGGAACCTATGCCAAGTGGAGCGCTGGACGACTTCATCACGGAATTTTATTACTATGTTGTCATCAATGCACTTGTTACGAGGGCGAAAGGCAACGTATTTTGTCTTTTTAATGTTTAGTTCTACTTATTTACTCTAAGCCATTCTGAAAGATTACCGAGCCAAATATTTGTTTCTTGTTGGAGAGCATACAAGTTTTCGCCAGAAAAAAAAATTAGTGTTATCAGCGTATATGATTATGTCAGGTGTTAGAGGCACGTTTGTAATATCATTAATGTATAAGAGAAAAAGAAGCGGCCCCAGAATGGACCCCTGCGGAACACCGAATTTAATTTCACCAAGTGATGATTTGTGATGACGAATGTCGGTATACTGCAGTCGGTTCGTTAAGTAGTTTTTAACTAAGTTAAGAGCGGTACCTCTCATCCCATACTCATTTAACTTTTGAAACAAGTTATCATGCTTAATAGAATCAAACGCTTTTTTAAAGTCTAGAAATATTCCTATTGTATACAACTTGTCTTCAAAATTACTTATTATTTTTTCTTTAATGTTTAGCAGCGCCGTTTCGGTACATTGGTGTTTCCGGAAACCGTACTGTTGGTCTGTTAAAAGGCTGTTTCGGGTGCAGAAATTTAAAATCCTGTCATTAATAGCTTTCTCTATGACTTTTGAAAAAACTGGTAGAACTGAAATCGGCCTGTAGTTGTTCATGTCGTTTCTGTCTCCCCCTTTAAAAATTACCGATACTCGTGCTTAACTCATCGGGAAATGAACCAGTACACATTATTAAATTACATGTATGTGCCATAGGCTTTCTAATAAGCGCCACCACAGCTTTTATTGGTTCTGCCTTTATGCAATCCACACCACAGGCTGTGGAATTTTTTTAACTTGGAGAATAAGCTACTTATTTCAGCTTCAACTGTTGGTGCAAGAAAGAGGGATTTTCTCATACTGCATGGAATATATGACTGATAAGTCGGGCTGTCAGAATCGAAAGCATTTCACGCACCACAGTTTAAGAAGTGCTGATTAAACTTATCTGCCAGCGCAGTCCCGGTGAATACACCTTTGTCCATAAGCTCAGAAACTGAGCTGTGTTCACTGTGCGGGAGCAGATTATTCAATGATTTCCAGACTTTTTTTGGATCATTAAGAATATGAGTAAACTTATTCTCATAATAGCTCTCACGCGCCAGCTTGTTGTCGCGGCTTAGCTTATTCCTGACCTTTTTTAATTCCGATAGGTATTTTGGTTGCCTTGTCTTTATGAAAGTGGTAAAAAGCCTATCTCGTTCTTTAATTCGTTTTAAAAGCGCGGTATCAACCCAAGGTTTCCTACATTTCTTGTTTCTTTTTGCTTGTCTAAGAGGAAATGCCTTGTAATAAAGTTCCTTGATTTTACTAACAAAAAGGCTGTACGCCTTAACAGGATCCGTCAATGTGTATATCTCGGACCATTCGATTTTGCTTACTAATGCATGAAAATCAGCAATCGTGTTCTTGTTTATCAGTCTGTATTTTGAGTTGCTGTCCTTTCTGAGCTGCGGTCGTATTTTAGTCTCACGTGTGAAAAATAAGAATATCGGCATGTGATCGCTTACGTCAGATGTGAGGAACCCGATTCTAATTCAGTTGTTCGCGTCGTGAAACATAAGTCAAGTAGGCTCTCAGAACCATTCGTCACTCTGGTTGGAACATTGATGACATTTTCATAGCCAAAGGAAATGAATGCATCCAAAAACATCTGTCTGGCACGTTCTCGAGAAAGCAGATTAATGTTGAAATCACCTGTGACAATGAGGGGATAGCCCAGTTGTGTACAAAATTCCAACATGCATTCGAGAAAATCTAGTAAGATGGATACAGCACCGGAAGGAGAAAGCAGATTTAAAAAATAGTTGCTGCTGTTCCTTGAGGCTGCTTGAAACGCGTTCCGCGTTGAGAATCAACGTGCGCAACTTTAGCAGCTGTTGTTATTGCCACCAATATAATGTAAATAAAAAGTTAAGCACAAAATGGTCAAATGTTTAGGGGAATCCCCCAAGGTGGAGTAGATTTCTAATAAGGAAGTAATTACTCATTGGCATCCACCCAAGCGCAGCCATACGGCTACAAAGGAAAGCTATACAGCTATACAGCTATACAGCTATACAGCTATAAAGCTATACAGCCTGTATAGCTTTCCTTTGTAGCCGTATACAGCTATACAGCTATACAGCTATACAGCTATAAAGCTATACAGCCTGTATAGCTTTCCTTTGTAGCCGTATGGCTGCGCTTGGGTGGATGCCAATGAGTAATTACTTCCTTATTAAGCACAAAATGCCAGGTTCACCGCCACCGTCCCAGCAGTTGCAGTCACTGTGTGTCCTCCGTGCAGCACGCTTCCCGAGAGGAAAATGCTCTAAAACGAAGTTTCTTCGAGGCGGCCGGTGATCGCTTTGCTTTGCAGGGCTACCCGTTCAACCCGTGCCTGACCGAGTCCCAGTACAAGGAGATGGAGAAGAAGGTGGTGGCCGTGCTCGAGTCGCTGGAAGGCGAGCTCAGCGGCACCTACTACCCCCTGACCGGCATGAGCAAGAAAGTTCAGCAGCAGCTGATCGACGACCACTTCCTGTTCAAGGAGGGCGACCGATTCCTGCAGGCGGCCAACTCTTGTCGTTTCTGGCCCACTGGACGAGGAATCTTCCACAACGATGCCAAGACCTTCCTGGTGTGGGTCAACGAAGAGGACCACCTGCGAATCATCTCCATGCAGAAGGGTGGCAACATCAAGGAGGTGGGCAGGACTTCCTCTTTTCGCTTGTAGGCGCATGTGGCGGAGCTACACTGCCTACAATTTTCCCCTTCGGGTTGTGTTGCAAAACAAATCTGTGCTCTCTACCGTCTGATCAACGTGCATACAGGTCGAAGTTGGGGTAAGCGACAGTCATGGCACACGTGATCAGAAGGATATGAGCCGCAGTGCTATGCATCAGCCCGCGATAAATGACTTTACCTTCTATGTAGTAATTCCCGTTCTCCAAAGCCGAGCTAGTGGAAGCATGTTTTGTGCTATTCTACCAAACGTTTCGGCAGCTACGTCGCGAAGTCATCATCCTTTGGGTAGGGCGTGTGTGCCGCGTGCACAGCGCGTCACATATGCAACATTAGAGAGATAGCTCCTTTCCCACTGATTATGTTGTATTTCACGGTGATTGCCGTACAGATAACAAGATAACAGACAACAGGTGCAGGTGAAAACAGCTGAGATAATATCCAAGCATATCGGAGCCATACGAGACATGTGAACCGGAAAGTAGGCTCTCGCGTCCAAACTCTGGGTATGAGCACCTCTCTCCATGTGGGATTGAAAGTGAGAGCTTTTGGAGGGTTTGGGGAAGGGTATAAGATTATCGCTATTCTTCTCCACGCGGAGACAAACTAGCAGCACCAAACCTTAGCCCTCCCCTATTAATTCGCTAAATGTCAGGCTTGCCTTGACCTCTTGGCCACTGCTGGCACGCTCTCTAGAATTACCCCACCTCGGCGGACACCTCTTCCACACTCTAAACAGAAAGTAGTAAAAATGGAAAAGTAAGCTCTCCTCTAGTGCACACCATTTCACAAAAGGGAGTGCCCCTTTTCACTCCCATATAGGCGTATTCGTGTTCAGAGTGCATGGCTCCGGCTTACCCGGGCAACACTGTGTGTTCGGCCTGAAGTGCACTAGCATTTTTCTACCGTAATCTAGAACTGCCACGAACAGGATGCACCATGAAGGAAGTCCACAACCTGAGTATTGTGTGCCTCGTTTTTTAACGCCGTAGCGTTAAGGGCCCTTCTCAGCGGAGAAACAGCCATAGTTGGCGTCCGCGCGTCGAGAAAATCGAGATTCGTCGAGAAAGCCGAGGCGTCACGACAACGCGGCCTTCCGCGTTTGATTCACACACCCCACAACGATCACACAGTAAAACAGTGATGACTTGACTGCACAGCTGTTTATTGGACTGCAGTTTCGAGACGGCTTTCCACCACCGTTATGTACTGCCTTTAAAGAAAGAAAAGCAATTGTTGCGAAAAGAAAAATGGCCGAGCCGGGACTCTAACAGCTGACCCTTGGGTCTTGAGCAGGGCGCACTGCCCCTCCCCCACTAAGGAACATTCGTGTGTCTTGGTTAAAGGAAGGCCTCGTGTGGCTTGTGCTAAATAAAGAGGTGGAAAATAACAATAAAATTAAAATGGAAAAATAAAAAAGTAGAAGAAAATAAATAACAGTGCCCATGTGTTCGAAATGATTTGAAAAGAACTCCGACCACAAAAGGAATTCATTAACGATATCGCGTCGTACACTTAAGGCGGAGCTTAGGAGTCCCCAGAATGCTTTTGCCCTCCGTGTTGTACTCGCATTATTCTCACTTCCATTCTGACGCATTCTTCCCTCTCATCTTTCTCTGACGTGGTCGCTGCAGTGACGTCGGAGCATAACCAAGAGTTTTATTGCAACAACATTATATTGTCACCGACAAACGCAGCAGAAAAGCGGGAAGCACAGCGTTTCCTAGGACGAAGCCCGCCGAACCGCGGAGCTCATGCAGAACGAAGACGACGCGCGGCCACGCGCCTCGAGCCAAGGTTCGGCCACCAGGAGGCGCCGGCAGAGTGCCAGCAGTGTGGCATTGCCCCCCCCCCCCTCTTTCAAGAGGCATCGACCCGATGCCGCATGGGCGGAAAAAAAATAATGAAGGGAAGGCGGAAAGTGAACGGCGCGAGTGTCTGCGTGAAAAGGGGCTAACGGGAGTAATATGGCTTCAGTCGCGCCACGTGGACTACTTCGGGCGTCGGTTGTCGTGAGGACCGGACAGTTCCTTGTGGGAGCACCTCGTAGGTCACCGCGCTGAGGCGGCGTAACACCTGGTAGGGACCGAAGTAACGGCGCAGAAGCTTCTCAGAGCGCCCCCGCAAGCGGATCGGGCTCCACACCCAGACTTGGTCACCGGGTGTGTAAATCACTTCCCTGCGGCGGAGGTTGTAACGCTCGGTGTCGCGTTGTTGTTGGTGCCGGATTCGCTGTCGAGCAACATGGCGAGCGGCTTCGGCGTCACGAGCAAATTGGTTCGCTACGAATGAAGAGGGAGCAGGATGCGGAAGAAGCATGGCGTCCAGCATGGTCAAGGCTTCGCGACCGTGCACCAAATGGAACAGAGTGAAGCGTGTCGTTTCGTGTAGAGCAGTGTTGTAAGCGAACGTGATGTAAGGCAGTATCCGATCCCAGTTCCCATGGTCATCGTCCACATAAATGGAAATCATGTCGGCAATTGTCTTGTTAAGCCGCTCAGTCAGTCCGTTCGTTTGCGGATGGTAAGCTGTAGTCCTTCGATGGCTGGTGCCACTGAGTCGAAGTACCTCGCTCGTAGGTGCTGACGTGAAGGCTCAATATCAAAGGAGAGATGGAGTTACCCAGCACCTCCACCAAATGTCACCGACAAACGCAGCAGAAAAGCGGGAAGCACAGCGTTTCCTAGGACGAAGCCCGCCGAACCGCGGAGCTCATGCAGAACGAAGACGACGCGCGGCCACGCGCCTCGAGCCAAGGTTCGGCCACCAGGAGGCGCCGGCAGAGTGCCAGCAGTGTGGCAATATAATCGCTGCGCAAAAAGAAAAATCGAGCTCGTTGAGAGGATTTCGAACTTTACTACTTATCATAAAATAATAAAATAAGCCTTATGTGCGTACTAGGTATCCAGCTCGAGCTGTATTTTCTTCCAAAATTCGACGTCCGTGCACTCGCGCGAGGTAACTTCATCCTGCAGTCCATTGACGAGTTGATATGATGAAGTTTTGTAAAAAAAGACGCTCATTCTTACTGCGCTACAAGTTCGCTTTTTTTTGTTGTTGTTTTCGCGGTCATTGCTGCGATCAGAAGCGACGACTTTCATGACTATAACCCGCTTACGCTTGGCTATTTTCCAACCCGGCAGGTATTCACTCGTCTAGTGAAGGGCGTCAAAACTATCGAGAAGAAGCTGCCCTTCTCCCGAGACAGTCGCTTCGGCTTCCTCACCTTCTGCCCCACCAACCTGGGAACCACCATCCGAGCCAGTGTGCACATCAAGGTGCCCAAGCTGTCCGCCGATATGTCAAAGCTGGAGGCCATCGCCGCGAAGTACGACCTGCAAGTCAGAGGTGAGTAGTAAACGAAGGAATTATGCACAAAAAATGACGGTCAGATATGGCAAGAGCTCCACGATCAAACAGCGCAAGCTGCAATTTTCTTGGAAGTTCTATAGCCTCGAGGATGGCCAAGTTGTCTCTCAGACTCTTCCTAAGGACAGGTGGCTCACCCAGAGAATCTCCGTAGGCGCGTTTTAAGTCTCGACGCACAGGGCGTCTTACTTCGCGTTGTCGCGCTTGCACTCTGCACTGAGAATCTTGACCGCAACAGAGTGCTGTGTGCTAGTGCCACCATGTGAGCACATCGTACTATTGTCGGCCGTGGTGCACTGGGGGTTACATTGCTACCTGAAACACGGTTGCCGTGTGCGCTTTGCTGAGGCGCGCCCAAATGATTTCATTTTAATGCGAGAGCATTACTAGTGCCATTGCGAGAAGAGCGTGTTAGTGTGTGTGTGTTATTGTTTGTACTCGCAGATGGTAGAGAAAATCTCCAGCGTCGGCATAAAAAATTTCGTGACGTCGTCAAACCGCCGTATGACGCACACAGCAAACCGGGCATACTTGGTGCCGTATAAAAGTGCCTTCCGTCCCGCAGGCACCCGTGGCGAGCACACGAAGAGCGAGGGCGGCGTCTACGACATCTCCAACAAGCGCCGCCTGGGCCTCACCGAGTACGACGCCGTGAAGACCATGGAGGAGGGCATCCTGGAACTCATCAGGCTGGAGAAAGACGCCTAGGCCGCAGCGGGGCATGTGAAGCTCGAAGCAGCACGCTTACAACAGCGGGTCGACCCAACGAAAGCAAAACATTTTCCGTTGGCCACTGCTTAATGCTATGTCTTACATGAATCGATCGGAAGCAAAATATTGCGTCTGGTCTAATGAACTGCTGCATGGTGCCGAGCCACGATCTGACCTACAGACTTGAGTAGTCTATCATCTGTGCTACGACACATCACGAGGCTGTTTGGGAGCTTGTCACGATGTCACAACCAGAGGCTTCATAGAGTCGGCGGTCATGGCTATTTCTTAAATATATTAATCTCAGTGTCACCATAAAAAAATTTCAATAAAACATTGCTACATTCTGGCGAATATCATATATATTGATGCGCTCTGGCATGTATATTTCATCTGATTCAGCCTAGTCACCAGTGGTCCTAACAGTAGAAACGCATTAGTTCAAACTACGCCTTGCCCCAGCGTATCATCATCGTCACTCTGACTACGCCCATTGCAGGGCAAAGTCATCGCATATTAGCCCTCTGCTTTGCCGCCTGCGGCCATCGTATCCCCGCAAAACTTAACCTCATCCGTCCACCTAACTTTCTGCCGCCCCTGCTACGCTTGCCTTCTCTTGGAATCCACTCCGTTACCCTTAAGGACCAGCGGTTATCTTGCCTTCGCGTTACACGCCCTGCCTAAGCCAATTTCTTCCTCTTGATTTCGACCACGATGTCATTAGTCAGCGTTTGTTCCCTTGCCCACTCCGCCTGCTTCAGGTCTCTTAACGTTACACCAATAATTTTTCTCTGCATAGCTTGCTGCGTTGTTCTTAACTTAAGCTGAGCCCTTTTCGTTAGTCTCCATGTTTCCGCCCCGTAGGTGAGTACCGGCAAGATACAGCTGTTTTATACTTTTTTCCTAGGATGGGACAGACGCGGGCTCGATACCGGCCGCAACGGTCGAATTCCGATGGAATTGAAATTCTATAGGCCCGTGCTCTGTGCGATTTCAGTGTACGTTAAAGAACCCCAGGTGGTCGAAATTTCAGGAGCCCTTCCCTACGGCGTCCCCCATAGGCTGAGTCGCTTTTGGACGTTGGGACGCTTTGGGACCAGAGCTCAGAGACGCAGGCACATGCTTGGAATGAAATTTTTGCATAATATAATATCCTGGAAAGTCGTATAGACCGCAACCGATATTCGTTCCAACCTGATTACATACTTATCAGCGAGAAGGGGTATCTCGTTGAAAGTGCAGAGCAGATGTGCTTTGCTTTTATGTAATATTCATGTTTTATTGTTTCCTACCTCAAATTGTTCTCCATTGTTCATTGCGCACTTTTTGTGCTCTCTTAACCCTACTGTAATGCCAAGCCTGGTGGGCGTTGCGGACAAAGAGAAAAGCAAATACTTAAAACACACTTCCAGTGTCAGAATCGTAGCACATGTACCAATCGAAACAGAACCCACAGTAATAATATATGCCTAAACATGGATCGGTTAAATTCGTGCATTTGCAACAGCAGCACGCCCTATAAAGTAAACAATAGGCTTATCAATACCAACCATTTTGCAAGCTTTTTAGAAATATAATAAGACAGGTTTGTCTGTATAAATACCACTGATTTTAAACACTTAAATAGTTTACAAGACTACTACTTTGATATTTCAAAATAGTTGCAAGGCTTG
This sequence comes from Amblyomma mixtum, assembly GCF_055824585.1. Taxonomy (NCBI): domain Eukaryota; kingdom Metazoa; phylum Arthropoda; class Arachnida; order Ixodida; family Ixodidae; genus Amblyomma; species Amblyomma mixtum. The sequence continues at coordinate 162,045,082 of NC_143012.1, forward strand.
ATGTGATTCGTCCCGAACCACTAACGCTTTTATTGTAAGCGTCCTTAATTGCTCTGCATTTATTACGAGATCTGTCGTCATTTTCAAAAACGATAGAAAGCCACTGTTGCAGAAGTTAGCCCTGCAGTACTGCGTTTTTAATATAAAAATATGACGAATCATACTTTATTCTCACCTTCAGTTTCAAATGCGCAATTTAAGTTGGGAATCTCACAACGGCCACAGAATCCAATCGTTCTTGATTTGCTCAAAATAATGGTGGGTCATGGTGGGACTGGCTGTCTGTCCTACAAAACGACACTGGACAACCTAACCGCCTTTACAGTAGCTTGCGTTTTCATCCGTTCATGTAAATTGCAACGCATTTCCTCGCTATGGAACTGACTTGGAATCCAAAGTGACTCGGTCTATGAGGGACGCCGTAGTGGAGGGCTCCAGAAATTTCTACCACCTGGGGTTCTTCAACGTGCACTGACATCGCACAGTACACAGGCATCTAGAATTTTGAATCCATCGAAACTCGACCTCCGTGGCCCGGTTCGAACTCGCGTCTTTTGCGCCAGCCGCCGAGCTCCATAACCACTGAGCCACCGCGGCAGTGGAAACTACGGTACGAGGTTGAAGTGAACTTCGCGCTATTTTTGAATAACTGACTAAATTTTCGAAAGCTGGAAAAAAATTAGGCTGTTGATATTTAACACCACCTTTTTTATGCGGCTTAGCTGAAACCCTGGAACTTTAGCTGGAACCTTTTTTATGCGGCTTAGCTGGAACAGGGACTCAGCTAGGTTCCAGCTCCACAATTTGCTTATTGCCACATGCAACAAATTTATGAGGACTCCAGAGCTGATCGCAACCTCAAGTGGTCGTTGTAGTCACTTTTTGTTCGTTTTTTTTTGCGGGATAACGGGACACCACAGCAGAAAATGCGAGCCTCGAATCTGCTAACCGCCGGTGTTGCTAAGTTGAATTGCCCTCGTTTTCCTAAGCGGCGCCAGATGGCGCAACGTGATTGGACAGGAGGAAGCCAATTGATGCACGGCGGCTTACTCGCAAGCAAGTATGGGCAAGTACAACAGGGCGCGGCTTGCATTATTTATTGAAGGAAGAGAGTGAAACTCCCGTTCTCTGGTGCAATACCTGCGTGCTGTTGGGATCGAACTAAATCCAATTACTTCCGCAGTCCCACGTAAAGTGTGCAGAACAAACGCTACATTACTTCGATTTGCCTGCGTATTCCTTTCTCGGCAATCAGCTTCAGTTCTGCTGCTAGTACACCTGTTTCCTAGATCAGTGTCCCTGTAGTGGTTCGCTTGATATTGGCAGGACCTGTGTTCAAATAGGGTTCAAGCTTTATTGAGGGGATGTACGTTGTACGGTAAGCGCCACTTCTAGGACTCTCGCGAGATTATCTCCGCAAAAGTAATATGCAGGGTGTTTCACCTAAAACTTCATACAATTTTTCAAATTAGGCTTTTTGAGTTAGAATAGCTCTTTTTACGGCATAGCATTTTCATTGGTGTAGCACATCAGAATACAGCCAAGGTGTGTTAACTAGCAGGTTGGTTAACTAAAATTGAATAGCTAACTCCTTAACTATTAGTGCTAGGCTCCTCAACTATTGAAAAGCTGTAGCCCGCTGTAAGTAATATCCATATCAGTTTTTACAATTTCTAAAACGCGCTTACCCTCGGCGCTGTGCTCCAACAAATTTTGGCTATTTCGACGAGTTGCATTCACTGCAGAGGTTGCTTTGACTGCAAGCTTTTCGAAAGCGCATGTCACCAGCCGCGGTGGCTCAGTGGTCACGGCGCTCGGCTGCTGAAACGAAAGACGCGGGTTCGATCCCGGCCGCACGTTGAAGAACACCAGGTGGTCGAAATTTCCGGAGTCCATCACTACGGCGTCCATCATAGCCTGTGCCGCTTTGAGACGTTAAACCCTAATGATGCAATAAACGAAACGAAAGCTCATGTATTTTGGAGCGAGGTAGACAAAATTTGTTGAGGGTAACCGCGTTTTGGAAATGCTAAAAACTGATGTGGGTATTACGTACCGTGAGTTACACGCATGTCAAATATTAAGGAACTTAACAGCAATGGTTGAAAAGTTAACCATTAAATATTAGTTAACCAGTCTGCTAGTTCGCACGTCTTAGCTGTATTCTGATTTAGTAACCACTGACAACGCTATGCGAAAAAAAATCGGCATTCTAACTGAAAAACATATTTTTAAAAGTTATGCAAAGTCTTAGGTTAAACGCCCTGAATATACAGAGTGTTTGACCTAAGATTTTACTCAATTTTTAAAAATAGGCTTGTTGAGTTAGAAGAGTGCTTTTTTGGCAAAGCATTGTCAGCGGTGAAGTACATTAGAATATAGCTAAGACGAGCCAGCTAGCAGGTTGGTTAGCTAATGTTAAATAGTTAACTTTTGAAGTATTACTTACAGGCTCCTTAATTATTGAGAGGCGTGTGACCAACCACAAGTAATAGCCATACCAGTTCTTCGAACTTCGAAAACGCGGTTATGCTCGGCGCTCTAGCCCAACAAATTCTGGCTATTTAGACAAGTTACGTGCACTGGAGAGATAGCTTTTGCTGCAAGCTTCTCGCAAGCCCATGTATTTTGGCGCGATGTGTGTAAAATTTGTTGGCCACAGGGCCGAGGGTAATTGCGTTTTCGAAATTATAAAAACTTATATGGATACTACTTACGGTGGGCTACACGCCTCTGAATAGGCTATCAGTAATAGTTATAAAGTTAATTATTCAATATACAGTTACCAACCTGCTAGTTAGCACATCTTGGCTGTATTGTCATGTACTTCACCGCTGACAATGCTATCCCGAATATATATATATATATATATATATATATATATATACTTTTTTCTCGTAAATAATTGCCTTGTATTTGTTTACCTCGCATGTTTACCTCGCATTTTATTTTTATGCGTTGTTTATTTACATCTTCGACACCTGCTGTAGCTATGATGTGGCTACAGTATTTTGAAATATACAGCGAAATAAAATGAAGTAACCTTGATCATTGCGCTTTCTTGGTTTTTTCTTGCATCTTCAGCGACATACAGCGCTTGTATTGTGGCAAACTGAGGTCTATGAAGTTTACACTGCTCGCATTGCCAAGTGTTTCTTGCGGAGATTCGATTTCTCGCCGTTTGTCTGCCCACGCCACTGCAGGTTAACAGGCTGTCATGCGCAAAAAAAAAAGACTTTACGTGGGACAACCTACATATACAAAACCGGTGTGTATTTATTAAAGTGGAAGACCTGTACAAGCCACAGTGGAACACGGGAACGACGAATAAAGTCTGAGCTCGGAGTGGCCGACGCGTGCAAGGAGTATTTCAGAGACAGACTTCCATGTCGGCCACACCCTGTGCTGACAATTTTCTTCTTCGAAGAGTCACACACAGACCGCGAAGGAAATCCTCCTTCTATATGCTGGGGCGTGCCTAGACGTCTGCAGGAGAAAGTAGGTCACGCCAGAACCAGACCGTGTGTATACTCAGCCTTACGTTAGTCGTCGGATCAGAACATGGCTTCCGTTCGCGAAGTCCGCTATTCGCCGTCGCACAGGCACTCTACTGTCCTAACCTTGAAAGATGCATTCAAGTCACCTTGAATGAGAGGCGCCGCCTGAAAGGAATCTATCGATTAAGAATATGCGAGGGCGATCGATTGGCCTACGCGCATGAAAGGCGAGACCACGGGGCGAAAGGGACCCAAGACCGCGGCCCGACCTTCCGCACTAGGTCGTCACCGAGTCACGCGGGTCCCGAAGCAGACGACGACGTGTCCTGTCTGCCGTCGTCTGCACGGCGACGCCCACGAGGGAGCTATATACGCGGCGTGGGGCCGCGAATCGAAGGACGCATGCGCTTTGGGAGTCCAAACCCGGAGCGGTCTCGACCGCGGCGCGGTAGAAAGAAACGCACAACTGCGAAAATATAACGGGAGAGAGAGAGAGAGAGAGCTTGCGGAGAGGAAGTGGGCGCCAAGCGAAAGCAGTGGTTGAGGAGAATAAAGCGGAGCAGCAGGCAGGGGGTTACGTGCAAAGCCTTTCGTGTGCCGGGAAGCTTCCGCCGTGTGACGTGATCTTTCAACTGCGGTGTGGAACTGTGGCCACCATCAGAAGGCAGTTCTTGGAGACTTAGGAGTTCTTTCGGACTGTGCCTTGCAGAGGGCAGCGTAGCTCCTGCCCCTTCTAGGAAAGTCGCCTCCCACCAGAAAGCCGCTCCCCCCGCCAGCTGGTCTTCTGCGACTGGACAGCGCACCGCTGCGGAGTGATGTTCGCCCTGTGGGAGATCTACTGGCTTCTCAAAGAGTGAGTGAGAGCCGCTGTTTGCTGGCGCCGCTAGTGAGGGCCCTGGGTGGCGTGCGAATCTAGGAACACGTGGTCTCGCCTTCTACCGTCTCTGTCTCTCTCCCTCATTCGATCGCCCTTTCCGGGGAGAGCATCGTCCGCCTTGCTGACCCAGTCTCGCGGCCTCTCGAGGTGCGAGGGGAGAATCTCGCCACCTTCGGCCTTGCCATTGGGAGTGCAAGGCCGCACCGTGGGTCCGGGGCCAGAATAGCAACAAGAATGGCAACTTCCTCTGGCTGGGCACAATGTCAACTTGGAGCCACGTGGAAACCCGTGAAGCGGTTTTCAAACAGCATGCATTCATTGCCGTTGGGACGGTCGTGTAAACGGAAAGGGTCATTGTCAATTTATAATTGACCTTTATTCGTAAATTTTAGTCTGCCTACGTTTATTTTGCTGCGAAAATCTGTTGTGACCTTGATTAGCGCCCGCGTGAAGGTTACGCACGTAAGGACAATTTCAAGGTCATCGCTAGAATAGTGGTTTCCTTGGATTCTTTGCAATGACCTTTCATTCGTCGTACCTGTTTGTCTTCGCTCTTCAATATACTAATCCTGCACTCGTCTTGCTTAAAAGCATACACATTTCGTTTAATCTTTGTGTATCCGCTTCGATTTTCACTTGGACCAAACATACTGATTTTACCTGCATATTTGTATTGCTTGCGCCTGCACCTTTCACCGGCTCCTCCAGCACAGGCGAAAAAGTGATCCTTCATTCTTTGGTGCCCTCAGCCATACAGCCTATTTTCACATTTGTTCTTCCTTCGAGGAAATTTCGACGCTCTGCTTCTGGCCCTTGTTATTCACGAATACTTCTTGAACGCTGACTTTCGTCAGCCGCCCTACTCAGGTAGAGCTTTGTGTGCTGTGCTGAACCTAATTTCTTGATGGCATCAACAAAACGTATTTACCGAAAAGTGCTTAATAGAATATTACTTGTTTCACACTTTTAATAACCAGCTAAATCTGCATTAAAATGAGGAACAGCACCCATGGTGAAAGAGATTTAATTTAACTCAAAGTATGATCATATAACTACTAATTAGTTGTGTTATGTGCGTTTTAAGGTCATGCATATTTCGCCGTCTAGAGTAGGTCATGTGATCTTTATTTTTGCCACAGCATCGACTCAATGGCTTTGTTAAGCATGTTTCTCTTTTTTTAGTTCGTATTTACTACCGCTAAACAGTCCACATACAGGCGTGAAGGTTCCAGTATTTAATCAGGAACTTTCGCTTGCTTGTTTTTGTACTAATACTGTGTAAGCACATTCAATGTCTGTTCCAACTTTTCTTAGCTTTGGGATTCCATAGAGCGAGCGTAAAATATAATTCTCAATTCTGTCATACAAGCTGTCTCGAGGAATACAAATTCTCGGTGCAATCACATGCAATGTATTACCAAACAATAGGCGTTTATTATGTTGACTTCCGCGTTTCCGCTAACCCGACTACAGCGTATCAACCTTTACATTTCCTGCCCTCGTTGAACTAGGATTCCCCGTTGCGTAAACCCGATTGCTTCTATAACACGCGCTGTTCCAACCTTCACATTTTTTCTAAGTTCCCTGTCCCCGTTCTACAACGACCTAAAAAGCATTCTAACGTAACCTACTCCAACACGTTACTAGAGTCCTACTTTCATTGAACTTCTCCCTGCACTATTAAAAAAAAGGTAGTAAAAAGGTAGCAAGTGCCGCAGTTACTAACTCTGACTTCGTTTTACTGCTTTTTATCAGCTATTTACTACCCTCTTCAAGGTACAGTTAGTAAAGTAGCCCTTGCTACCTTTTACTAACTATCACCGCTAGTTACTATCTGGTTAGTAACCGTTCCTTTAACCCTAAAATAAAGTCAAGTAATATAACTGACACAGATGGTCATGCCAATAAATTGAGTTTGTAATTAAACATTTCTGCAGGCGCGTGCGGTTGGTAGACTAAGCTGTGTCCACAGTCACAACTTCATAATTAGCACTGCTATCTTAGCGCTACGGGTAAGAGCCACTAGCCCGTAACAGAGTAAGATTTACGGAGTATATAAGACTGAGAAAGAAAGTGCGCGTGTGTGACTCTTTCTGGTTTGTCTGCGGCCAGTAAGGTTGTTTGCGCCACCACCTCGCATAATTTGTACATATAATGCGCACTAAACCTAAACCTAAGTGTGTGATTTACGGCCAGCACGCTGTGATAGCTCTGACTGGTTTCGGGAATTAGTCAAACTGACTACGCAGCTTTTTCTGTGTTCTCAGTATACACAACTTTGGCAAGCCACGCCAGCACACCGTACAAAGAACCTAGCAACACATGCTAGTTTCTATTTATTTTCTTAGTAAATACTACTCGTTACTAACTGCTGGTAGCAGCCGCTACTTACTCAATGGGTTTGTGACTGTTACTAACCTTCCCGTAACTAACTGCAGTTACTAACAGGGTAGTAACATATATGACAACCAGTTAGTACCCAAAGTTAGTAAGTACTACTAGCTTTTTCCTAAGAGTGTGTGTTTGCCAATTCTAAATGAAGTGCATTGTTGTAGCACGGTTTGTTTCTTTCCGTGGTGCATATTTGTGCCCATATTTGTTATGACTCCGCCCTACGCTTTGTGGACAACCCTCATTGGATCACTTTTTTCGAATGTGGCGGCATTCATTATTTTGATATTCGCCGTTCATTTGTACATCTGTTATAGTACCACTACGCATCAGTTTTATTTTTTTATATCTTCGTCGTTTGTTTAGCACCCTTTATTTGCACGGTTACTCATTTTACCTTAATTTGGCCTGTGTTTCAGCATTCTGAACACCTGATTGTTCCCGGACACGCTAAACAGTAATTATTACTATTTTTACTAAGAATGAATTCTGAACTACTCGCATGATTTTCAGAATAAATTAATGTATGTAATTGTTATTTTTATTGCAAGATGTAAAGGACGTTGTTTGGCAGTGATAATAGCGCCGGATACTTCTTTTCATACAGGTGAAAAAGATAGTACAATTACTAAACAGGAAGGCAAACGAAATGAAACACAGCACACCAATTTCGCAGGTAGTTTCACTACGCCACCACTGCTGTAGAGGATGCCGCTAGTTGTAGTTCTTGGCGGAGTTGCATGGCTACCATGCTTGGGAAAAGAGTCATCCAACTGCGTGAAATAACGAAAACAAAGCAGTCCGCCTAACCATTACAATTTGAAATGGTACAACTGGTTTCCGGAACGAATCAATTAATTTAGAAGCGTACGTACATTTGTAAAGAAAATTTCAACCATGCACTAACACCGATCTGTGATGTAAGCAAGATGCGGCGGCTCTGCTGACGCCGGCTGTGACGACTGAGGGTGAAAAGGAGGTGAAAATTCTGAGTTGTGAGCGAGTCCGGACTGACATTCAGATCATGATTTGAGTCGCGAGTACGAACTCATTCAGGTCATGATCTGAGCCATGAGTCCAGGCTCAGGCTCAGATCACCATCTGTATTTTCGCGAGGACGTTGTGGGCTTAGGGTTTTTTTTTCTCCTTTTCTGACAGGGGAGGGTAGGAATGATACTGCCGCGTGCGGCCAAGGGCAAGGCGGCTTCTCGATGGCTGTGGGTGACCGACGAAGAGGATCCCTTAGAAACGAGGAAGACTGCGTTTTGTTCCTTTAGTTTACGCGGGGGCGGTGATGAGGCGCCTGGGGATGTGTGGGAAGGTTTCAGCAAGTTTCATCCCGTCTGTGCGGGAGGCGGTGGTGTCTTGTACTGTGTCTCTTAAACGCCTCGTGCCCATTCTCATGCTCACATGAGTCGAAATGACTGAGTGAGCACAATTCAGTACTCAGTAGAGATTAATTGAGTGAGCCCAAATGAGTCATGAGTCGAAATGAGTGAGTGAGCCCGGAGGAGTAGCGTGTCGAAGGGCGTTGTAAATCGTTATGGCAGGTTGACTCCGGATGACTCATGAGTCTTAATCAGCATAGTGAATTGTGAGTCTAAATGAGCTTGAATTCATAAGTTCATAGATGGTTTGGTTTGGTTTAGTCTGGTTTGGTTTTCTTTGGTTCGGTTTGGTTTAGTTTGGTATAGTTTGGTTTGGTTTGGGGGGTTTAACGTCCCAAAGTGAGTCAGGCTATGAGGGACGCCGCAGTGGAGGGCTCCGGATAATTTCGACCACCTGGGGTTCTTTAACCTGAACTGACATCGCATAGTACCCGCAACTCTAGAATTTTGTCTCCATCGAAATGTGATCGCCGCGGCCGAGATCAAACCCGTGTGAGTGTGAATGAGCCCGTCGACCAAACTTTTCTGTGTGATACTGGGTGACCACTCGTGATTCTGCCGAGGCATGCAAAGAAAACCTTTGGAAATAATTTTCTCCTTTCACAATGTGCCGATGGAAACGTCCGTTCGTGAGCAGTTGACTACTGCTTTCAAGAAGTGTGTCGCAAATTTTTCACCGCCATTTTGAAACTAACTATATAAAATGTAACTATAAAGATGTTTTGTGATGCCAAACATACACCAAACAGGCGCTCTGTCCGCTGGGAGTGACTCCGAACTACACAAGCTTCTCGCAGAGCCCAGCATGCTGCAGCGTGCTCTATATTGCCTAGCAAAGGCTGCCATTCAGACTATACACCTCAAATAGGCTTGTTTTGAAGACAGCCCTCAAGCAACACGGAAAACGAACTCCGCAGAGTAACAAACGACAACACTGTGTTAACAAACCTAGGTGGCGCTCGCGGACGCCGGAGGGGGTCGGGAGTATCGTTTGGGCCGTCGTCTGCTACTACTACGGTGTGCGGTTCGCTTTCGTGCGCTTATCGCGCCGTTTGAGAGCTACCTTCCATGTAGAGCTGTCTAGGCCGTCTATTCTGCACAACTGTATTATCGACCAAATATATTGCATGCCGAAGCATGCCCGACTCCACGAAAAACCCGCGCGATTCGGTGAAACATCTAGCAGATAGAGCGCCTTTTGGGTGTATTTCCGGCTTCGATAAGCTCATTTATCGCGGCAGTTTTAAAAGATAACTTCCAAATGACGTTCCATACTTTGTCACACTATTCCTCAAAGTGCTCATCAAATGTTAACAGCAGCTTCTCTGGTACTTTTGAAAGGAGAAAATGATTGCGGGAAGTTTTGTTTCCATGTATTTTTTAGGGTCGCGATCTCGCCCTGTGCCCCGTCCAAGGGTGCTTCCCACGAGCACGTATCGCAGTGTATCAAAAATACGTCGCCTTTGAAATGACGTTTTACACTTTCACAATCCGTTCTAGGATGTACGGCACCTCTACTTTACGAAGGAATGTCGTCATAGGTGCACTGCGAAGTCTGAAAACTGCTTTGAAAACTATTGCTTACATACATGCATTGTTATCGTTACAAGGAAAACATAGCGCTGAAACGCGAGAGGACGAGACGAGCGACGGGGCAAGCGCTAAGGTTCAACTAAGCGTTGATTGTGAATCCGGAACATACCAATACGTACACATCTGAATCTACAAAAGGAACGAGGAACGGAACTTTTCATCCCTTTTTGTACATTCTTCTTTCCTTTTCTAGACAAGATGTGAGCATATTGGCATGCCGGATCCTCAATCAAAACTTATTTGAAAGTTAGCGCTTGCCCTGTCCCTTGCCTCGTCCTCTCCTCTCTCTGCACTATGTTTTCGTTCCAACAATGAATTAGCAAATTGCTCAAACCTATTCACTTCTGAATTCCTTTCGCCCTCAAACTTAGCTTTAACACCCGAGCCCACTCTGGGCTACGCGAGCGACCCTATTTTTTTAAACACAGTGTTGGTCTATGGAGGATTCCTGTTTCGTGTCAGAAAGACTATATGTCACTGCCGGAAATAAGCATTTATAGATCTGTATCGTTCGGTCGCAGTCGTACAAAATGGTGCCAACTGAGTGCGCCCGTGAAAACACCGATGGGCGAAACCCTCGTTTATATGTCACAACATAGCTAGATATGCTACCTGTCTCAAAGCCGCCTCAAGATTCAGGGCCGCGATAAGCCAGTCAGGTCTGGAGGCATCATGGCGTCCCACAAGCTTCGCGCATGCGTAGTGAACGTGATAAAATTGGTCTACTTAAATACGAAAGATATATGACGTAGCAGAACTCCAGCGTACCTGGAAGTAACAATAAAATCAAATGCAGTGCAGGTATAGCAGATACTATTGATATCCGTTTTTTTTTTTTACTGCGATTTACGCAAGCCATATTTGGAAGCCGTACACTTAACAACATATGGTGAAATGTGAGCGGGTACATAATGAGGCCCTGTGGTTTATTTTCACCCCATATGCAAGAACCTAATCAGTGACCGAAATTAGATGTAGAGATGGATTCTTGATGGTAAAGCAAAAATGCAAATTAATAAGCTCCAATTGTTTTTCATGTTTTGGACGGTGGTTATAAGGTCGACCTAGAAAGATACATAACACGTCGCAACCCTGCGACCACCAGAACAAGACATTCGAAACCCATAGCACCACTGAGATTTAGAACAGAATCTTTGAAACGATCATTTTTGGTTAGAAGCATAGATGAGTGGCACAACTTATGAAAAGATATCTTAGGGTGTTCGAACATACAATCTTCTTCAAGTAATCCTATCAAATATTTGTAATTTATTGTAATTACGTTTATTTATTATTTCAATTGTATTGTTTTTTTATTTTCTCATTGTCAATTGTTACTCCACTGCTTATATTTGCTTTAAATTACTTCAACAAGCAATCTGAATAATACGGTGATGTTCGCAAACTTTTTATTTTTGACCAAGGTGAATTAAGTTTATCGTGTTCTGAAACATAGTTTCTTGTTATTCTAAATTGCATGTGTTGTGCTGGTTAGCCATGTGAAAATTTGTGTGCACAACTGCATTGTCGGTTTATGTTGTTTTTATTGTTTCTTTGTATTTTTTATCACCGTAATTCTCGCCTCCGCATTCGCTGGCAGTACGAATCTATAAATAAACATAAAAACAAAAATCTGCAGTGCTAGATGGCTAACAAAATAGGGAAGCCGGCGAGCAGACTTAATAGAGTATATATATAGACACATAACTTTCGGCTGCATGTTTTCCTCTTTGTGATGATGCGTAAGGCATTAGTATACATAGATGACCACGTGGTATTTGCCTATGACCAAAAAATAATTTATGATTGAATTTCTCTCTATTGCTGTTCCAGTTCTCGTCTGGGCAGTCGAACAATGACTGCAACAGCAAAGGTCCTTAAATGCCGAGCAAGGCATGAAGAAAGCTGCGATATACTCGATACTTAGTCGCTTTAATTCACTACACACTAAAGATAGCTGCCTCAAGAGCCGGAATGACAATGGAAGAATAAGCAACGATTATACTGCAATTTTCCATGCCTCATGGGAGAAGCATAATAATTCGAAGAAGAGAATAATTCGATTACAAATTATTTAGTGTTCGTAGGCCGATACAACGCAGTATTCCTTGTACAGAAATATCTCACGAATCGTGGGAAAGAAGAAAATATATCACCAAAGTTAGGTGTATATGCTCCTTTAATAGAGATTACGAGACTCTGCCAAAATTTGTGCTCATGTCTCAGGCGTATACACCAGAGGCGAGCCCTACCGAAAACCTCATTCAGAAGCTCGTGCGAGAGTTGCCTATGACGGGTGTCATAAGGTGCGAATGTTTATGGTATGGCAAACACTGGGCTCTCCGAAGAAATTACTCCAAGTGAGGCCGTGAAATTGGCAACGCAGCACTAAAATGTCGCATGGCATCGCAAGTCCCCTTAAACAGTTGGGGCAGGCAGAAGAATCTATAAAGAAAACTAGCAAAAGCTCAACGGCCTCTGAAAAAACTCTAGTTTTCCTTTAGATATTTAGCGGCACCTACATATCAGCTCACAATTTTTTGTTTTCCTTCGGGCACTGCTTCCGTTTCTGAGTTAATTCTGTACTGACATTTCATGCAAGAGCAGTCAACCGCAGTTAACCGCACCCAAGCCTGGGTTCACTCTTTCCCGAGTGTGACTGCCTTCAGGATTAACGGCTGCCGTCAGTCACGTCTGCCTCTCGGCGAAAGGCGAAATTGTGCAGCGTTCAGCCGTGTGCGCGGAGCACACACGCCCGACATCACCGTCAACGCTGGCGCGGGCGGCCTAAGGCGGTGCTAACGAACCTGACGGGGCCGCCCAGAGCTTAAATGGTTGCCTGCGCATGCTAACCAGTGACCCGTTCTCCCATGCAATGGCAGCCTTCGCGTCAACGTATTCACGTCCATGCGTTCGTGTCCACGTCAGTCTGCGGGACCCGCTTTTTTAGATACGCAAGGCCCACCATTGAATGTCGTGTGCATAAACACGTCGTAGCCAACGAGCCGTAGTTCAAACAGTGGAGGGAAGGTACCGGCATTCGCGAATGTCGTGATGTTACTCGAATTTATGCTCTCCCCCACTGGGCTTGAGTAATAGCGGTTCTGACGCAAGCTGCCTGGGCCACGGAGTCCGATAGTGAATTTTCCTGGGTTTCGTTTCTTGCAAGCGATTTCGCGCCGTATGATGAACGGGGCCTTTCATCTCAAGCTACGAATAGCACCTCTTCTTAACAAAATATTCTGGCAAGTCTTCAATCCCCGTAGCAGATTCTACACGCGTCAAAACATATCAGTACATTGGAAGACGAAAACTCTAAGTGAAAACTACTTGATCAAAATGACGTACAAAAAGAAGCAATGCTGTCCTTGTAACACATCATCGAAGTGCGACCTAGTTCGTCCTTGCCTATTTTGTGCCAAGTATTTTGCCAACCGAACATTCAATCCGATCTTGTAAAGTCGCACTCTCAGGAGTGAAAATACACATATACATTGTCGAGGAATAATGATTTATTATAATACACAAAGAAAGAAGGTGGATGCAGTGGCTGTTGAAGAAAAGTATCATGCAAGCCATTGCCAAAAAAAAACGCGAATTTTAGAGCTTAATAAAGCTGAATGAACGGCTACGAAGAGGGCTGTGGATTAGTCCTGACAACAAGGGGTTGTCAAAACATACGCTTAAATAGGAGTACACGGGCGCATTCTAATCTAGCCTCCATCAGAGAGCGTCGGCAGTAGCCGGAAAGGATCCCGTGACCTTATTCGTAGTGATCAGTGTTGCTGCGGTGGACGAAAGCATGGCGGACACCAGGACAACGAGGGTCTGAAACTAAAGAAATCGACTGCTCGGCCCCACTACGAAGATGATTTAAGGAGAGCGAGGAAGATTTCGTTTTAACCCTCGCCACTTTGTTATATCACGTGATGCCCTTTCACGTTTAAAACTCTCTTTGAATTCTGACAACTGTACATACCCTATCATGAATGGTCTCATCACTGCTGCATTACTGATTTAATTTTTTTTTTCATGCATGCGATATGTATACATGTGCTTCTACACTCTCTGCTTTTCAGCTCTTTCTTTTTCCCCTTACCTTTTTATGGCCTTAAATCTTCCATCATAGAGGAGCTAGGGCCATTCAAGCTGTCTAGAACTTCCAGAGCTTTTTTTTTTTTTTCCGAGGACGCCTCGCCTATGTAGATAATTTCTGCACGGGAGAACCTGAATAAAGCTTATTCATTCATTCATTCATTCATTCATTCATTCATTCATTCATTCATTCATTCATTCATTCATTCATTAGGAGAAGTGCGCAGCTTTAGAGAGCTGCTAAAGGGTTCATTTTCTCTCTGGCGATCCCTCGACAGGAACTGTTTGTGCATCAAAGCATACGCAAAGTTCCGCGTATGTGACTGCACGATGCTTGGCTTCCGCGCACGCCCCGCTTCTGTGTGGCTTGTGCGTGATGCACACGGAGTGCGAACCATGCCGGTGTAAATCAAGCGCCAGCCTGGGAGCGCAGGCGTTTACGAGTTTCCGCGCCTCGTGAGAGCGGTGCAAACGGCGGCCGACGCTGCTCACAGCGCGCGGAAGTCCGCCGTTTGACCGTTCAGTGCGGCGGCCGGTGGACGTCACGAGGCGAACAGCTACCAGCGTCGTCATGTTGCTGGTGCGTTTGTATGCACACCGCGTCGGTGCGCGTGCGCCGCAGGAAGAATTAAGCGTCTTCCTCCTCCAGTCGAGTAAAGAACGAAGCCTCGTTCCTTTATCCTGCGAACTTCCATGGCTGCGGTAATGAAAGCCTCATCTTCAAAGTGCGCAGACTAAATCAGCCCTGACTTGGAGAGCATCTGTGAAATGCACAAGAGACACACGGAAGAAAGGGCAAGAAAAGCAGTGGACAAACGAGGCTGCTCCTTTCATTTCTCAACGGTTGCGAATCACGTGAGTTCTTTGGGGAAGGCCTTCCATATTTGGTAATGACCACTTAAGTTATGTCACTGACGATTCGTCGACTTAATGGAGGAGAAGACTGCGAAACGATCGCTGCTAAACTCACCGCATCGGCTTTGTCCTGATTCTGCGTACGGTTAACGCTACTGGATTTGGATCGCTAGAAGCACTTTCTCGCGCGGCGCCATCTTGCGGCCACGCCATTCAGGCACTATAACCACTGAGAGGAACTGTCTTCAAAGAGTTCCGACAGAGAGCCGTGTGTCAACACAGCATGGCGTCACTTGCTCTTGTCTCACGAGCAACGATATAATGGAAACTGTTCACAGCCCTACGTGCTCCCTTCAGTGAAACCCGGTTTCGACAACAGCGCCGTGAATCACAGCCTAGCAAGCAGAGCAAAATGCTTTTCTTGCAGGAGCGGCAGTGGTTTTGGGACGCCATTTTCTTTGGCATACCTTGAGACAAGCGATTCCGCGTTTTGCAGTTGCCACGCGCATCGTGCCTGTGCTACTGGTGCTGTGTCCTGCAACGTGCAAGGCTATGCATCAGCGCGTGCATCTTGCCGCATGGAGTCTGCCTTTTCACAAGATGTGGCGCTATCTGGAGAGTGGCGAAAATTCGTCTGCTATCGTTCAAAAACAACAGAAACTGGGAGACGAGACGCAAACTGCGCCTGCAGAGTGACACATTTGCGCTTGACAGCTGCCTCCATCTGCCGTACGTGTCTCTCGCTAACATGAACTGCGGATGCACGTTAAGAGCTGGCTCTTCTCACCGAGTACAGCTGTATAAGGAGAGGTGCGCATGTACAGATCGACCATGCGGAAATAACAGATTACGTTCCGTGTTTCACTAGACCCAAGGTGCCCGCAGAGCATCCAGACAACGTTGCAACAATCGCCGCGTCGTCTGGGCAGCTCAGGGTGCATGTGGTAATCAGCAATGGCGCAGGACTCCGGGCAGACGGGAAGGAGCGATGAGTTACCCACCACCGAAATGCTCACACCCGCTGGACACCAGTTCTCTGCAAAGTGAATTTTGCTCGGAGATTCACTTCCCTGGATCAGCTAAAAGACGTGCGCACGAGCCACGTGCCGATCTCCCTTCGCGAGCCATTGCACGAGACCACGTGCTAGCGTCGCAGCACGTTCGGCACTCGTCATACGTATTTCACGCCGTTGTGAAGCCTGTCCTTGAACCCGGTGACTCCATTCTGAAAGAATCGAACTGTGCGCTCTACCCCTGCCCACTGCCCTGGAACTTCCTCGGGACCCCAGGAAGTGCTTCTCCAGCACCGTCCGCCAAGAGCCGCCGCCGGCGTGGGCATCGCTGGTTCTGCGTCGCGACGACGAAAGCAGGCTTCTTGGCAACCCCTGCCGGTACTCGCGGAGCCAAGCACCGAGTCTCGGAATGGCTGCCCTCCTGACAACCTCCGCCACCTTGGCCTCCGTCGCGGTTCTCCTGCTCGCCGTCTACTGGGGCTGGCAGGGAGACCTCTCGTGGTGAGTCTCGGAGCCACCAGAAGGCGCGCAAGCGGGTCTTCGCCCTGCTGCTGCGCTGTTAGAAACGTATTCCTCCCATGCACGGGCAGGTTCGGCATATCAGTTGAAGGGCAAACAACACTGGTGGTGTAGAGTGCCCGCGGAGTGTCGTTTCCGTTTCGAAGGCGTTCGAATTCTTTTCCCTCGCATGGCTGCACCAGTAGCGCCAAGGTACAAGGACGCCACTTTGTCTCTCGTCTGCACGGGCGGCTCTGGCGCAACGTTTCCAAAAATTAAGTAGTCGGCAACAGTGCTAAAGGCCTGTCCCCTTTCGCCTTCCTAAACTCTCGTCTATTCTTTCCTGACCGTCGTTTTTTTTTTTGCGCCAAGTCACCAAGATGAACCTATTCGACAAGTTGGCTCCTTACTTCAGACGTGACCGCAGCGCAAACAAACTGCGTTCACAGGGGCAACACTTCCACACGGATGGGCGCTGCACTCACGACGGTTGTGAGCGCAGCATTCAGCCGTTTGTGTGTGTATTTGCTCGTTACGTAATTACTGCGCCCTACGGTTATGTCTGAAGCTTACAATAGTGCTGCGTATACCTAACTCTGAACATTATTTTGAATTTACTGATAGCCTGTTCACATTAACACTTCTTTTTGGGCAAGTTGGTTCATATTTGAAAACTTTAAAAGGGCGCAAACACACACGCCCTTTTAAAGTTTTCAAGCCTGTTCACAGCGTTTACAAACTCTTTCTTCTCTGTATTCGTGTCAAGTTGTGTCGGTCGGTGATATAGCTGCTGTTTCATTACGTATGCCAGCTGGTCTTATTACTGCGATTCCGTTCAGACCCCTGCTGAAAAAAAGTTCTATGATGCAATAACCTCATAGATCATTCATCATAGAATATCATACAATCTGTATGATATATCACACAATAGATCATTCATCATAGAATATCATACAATCTGTATGATATATCATACAATTCGTATGATATATCATACAGATTCTATGATGAATGATCTATGAGGTTATTCCATCATATAACTTTTTTTCAGCAGGGACCTCTCTGCCATCCAGCAAATTGTGCGTTCTAAGGCGATGTTTATGGCAAGAACGCTCAGCACCTCTTCCGAGGGGCCCACAACCTCTTGGTTCTATACGGTGCCCGTGTTTTGTGTCCGACGATGGGGAAGTGAGCTGCATATACTTAATATTTCTTAGACTCGCAAGCGAGTTCTACTCCGCACATCTCTGCGTGGTGTTCACCCTGGCTGAAGACTCTGAGAATTCTTAATATTTCCTGCAAGAAAAACACTTGACAACCACTGGAGTGTATTGATATTCGCCTTCATTGAATTCGCAAAGCAGCACTCATGTGTTCTTTTTTCATTATGGAATTAGACAATCCGCGAACTCCAGCTCTGTAGCAGAGCCATGGGTAGAAAACTTTCATATACACCATTGTCCAGCAAATACAGAATTCAGCTCCAATTCCTACCATAATGGGCGGATACAAGTCAACCAGAGCATCGTTATGCCGCCATGAGTACGGTATTAAACCCCAATAAACCAAACCAAACCAAACCTATCCAGCAGAAAAATACCATCCTCGAGCGGGATTTCAACCACCACCGCCGAAAGAAGAGGAGCTTCGTACTGCGGTCACAAAAAATTCGGCCACGGCCACAGCCTTATCGCGCTACATGCGTGGACAGGGAACATTGGTTGTTGTTTTTTTTAAGGGAAGGAAATGACGCAGCATCTGTCTCACATATCTCGGTGGACATCCGAACCACGCCGTAAGGGAGGGGATGAATGAGGGAGTGCAAGAAGAAAGGAAAAAAGGGGTGCCATAGTGGAGGTCTGTGGAATACTTTCGACCACCTGGCGATATCCAACACGCACTGACATTGCACAGCACACGGGCGCCTTTTGCGCTTCGCCTAGAAACACGGCCACCGCGTTCGGGTTCGAATCCGGGAATTCCGGTTTGGTAGATGAGAGTCCTAACTACTGAGCCACCGCGACGGGTTCCTTGAACTGAATTTTCTGGAATTCAGTTGATCTGTTCGAAAAGCCCACATGACATCTCTTTCCGCTCTTGGTTATATCAAGCTACTGGAGGTAGCATAATGCATAAATGACATACTGGAGATAGCATGATAGCGTACTTTGATATCATATGCCATAATAAAGACCAGCGCAACATAGAAACGTTGACGCAAATGTCTTATGTCAGTGTTGTGTGCGTTTTCGACGTGGTATTTTTCTTTATACTTTTCGGCGGTAAGCTACTGCAGGTGGACTTTTCCTTCTTGCTCATGATGACTAACTTGATATTTGCTTGGGCCTCATTTTGGTATTCGCAGCTCTAAGTCATTGCTCATCACCTAGCGTTCTGCGCGAGAAACCACCAATTCAAGTCCAGAGTACAGTAACGCGCTTCAGTTTTTCGTTGCTCTTGCGCAGTAAAATGGCACCCGTGTCCTCCACTCGTCGTGATGCCGTCGCTGGAAGCACAAAAAAAAACGAAAAATCGAACGTCGAAAGAGTTTTCCTGCGTTCCATTTTGCGTGCCTTCTCGCTGGAAAGTCCCCATAGGGTCATATTGTCGTTCCCAGAGGGAACCAGACAACGCGCTCCGGAAAAAAAAAGTAACCGCGGCCGTGGCCATTTTTTCAGACCATTTCACTTGGGACTTCTTCCTTTGCCAGTAGTCATCAACTTACCTTGTAATCACTCATTCAATTTGGCGTTGAGATCGCGGTTTCGTTTCGTAGCCGTGCCATCATTGACAACTAAACTTGTCCCGAAGCTTTCGGTAGTTGTTACAGCTGTTTTTACGTTGATTTAATAGATGCTTGCTCTCGACGAGTAAGTCACGATGCTAACAGTCTCGCTCGTTACGGCCGTATGTCAAAGCGACGGTGCCCGCATAACTGGGCCAACATAATGGAGGACAAGTGGGCAATGAGACGATTGTACGGGCCGACGTAGATTGTGGATCACTAGGTCATATACACCGGGTTTATCTTTGTTGTGTTCTCTCAAAACCCAACCTTCCCATTCACTTCGCTTCAAATCCTTTCTCGGTTGGGACCTGCAAAAGGAAGTTGCAAACTGCCCACCCATCATGTTCCGATGCTGCTTCGAGCTCACAGGCCTCACTCACTACGCATCTTTCGGTCATCGGACACAGAAGGTGTGCCGAGGCAGATTGGTCCGTGTAAACCAGTCTGAGCTCAAGACTTGTGCACACGTTCTCCTCAGTGAACAGTTGTTTGCCTTATTTTGTCGTACCAGGCAAGGCACTAGGTTTTAGGAAAAAAAATCTATAGGAGGGCCACTTGTCGCACGGAATACATTGCGCTTTAATGCCGACGCGGCTCGGCCCCGACAGGTATCAAAACGTGGTTTCGGAATTCCCGGTCTCTGCGTGGCTTACGGAACTGCACATTTACAGCAAGCGCGGTGAACTCCTCGTTTATTATGTCACCATTTTATGAGGCTTTAATGAGGCAACCGAAGCCGGCAGCATATATATCCAGCGTCTGCACCAATCAAGCGACAGAGAAAAGAGAAAAGTCGGAAGTGCACGTTTATCTGTGCGCAGTTAGTCGGTGAAAACCGCAAAGCGACTTGCCTGTGGCAGTCAATAAGTTCTGCACACAGGGATTTACACTTTTCAGAAAAGCCAGTAGTGCATGTGCGCTGGCCTCCCAACACGTCGGATGCACTGAGGAGGCTGTCTGTCTTGTGTATGATCTGCGACTCAGGCTGCGATCCTGACGTTTCTACGCACAGAGCTGCACAGGGGGACAATTTCGGCATGGTCATCAGCGTGGTTCTCGAATCCGATTGCGAAGAAGGAGTCACCTGCTAAAACCTGCTCGCCTTTGACGAATGAGCGGGTTTCCATACCACAACCAAGAAACCGAAGCAGAGCACCAGGCGAAGACGCCGCTGCTAACCAGATTAGGACGGCCATCTTTGCTTATGTTGTGCAGTGTTGCCAGACACGTGCCGCGCCGTACTCACGCTATCTCGTGACCACGCTGGGTGCAGGTCTATAGCGGATGGCTTTCAGCTATGGCGCACAACAGGTTTCCTTAAAGGCTCCGACATCTGGACGGACAGGGACCTCTTCTCGTCTCATCAAATTCGTCTGATGATTAGAAAAAAGCCATCGTGGTAGCTGACCGCCAGCTATGTTTTCGACAAGCAAAATGTCATTAGGCTATTATCTCTCCTTCCACGCTTTCTGATCCCGGCGTGAGCACAGCTACCACGTGGACAATTTCTTCATTAACTCCTACTACGATTTTCAATGATGCCCTGGCGCCAACAGCCGTAATTGTGTTTTCCAATCAAACAGCGAGGAAATTCCGAATAAGTGGTGCTGGTGATGCATTAATTGAGCGCCAGGTATTACTACCGAAGCAAAGGCATGTATAAAAAAAAAAATTGGCGACACACTTAAGCTCCGCCTTAAAGGTATGAAGCGAAAGCACTAATTGCTCTCTTCAGCGGCCTGGGATCTCTTTGTACGCCACTTCGCAGACACGGACACTGCCCGAGAGTAAACACAAGGCCTTCCTTCAACCAAGGCGAACGAAGGTTAGCGCGCCCGTCTCGGGATCCAAGGGGCACGGGTTCTATACCCATCGCACCCCAATTTTCTTTTCAGTGCAATTAATTTAGTGTACATTCTTAGATGTCATAATGACAATGAGTCATGTTGCGCCTTTATATTCACAATTTCCATCATGTTTTAATCGCTTTCTTTAATCCGCGGCTACACATGTGACGTCCCTACCTTTTCGACCAATCCGTATTGTCTTGCACGCTGCTGGCGTCGGCTTCGCCAGGTTCTCCGCTAGACGGAGGGCGCTGCTCACCTCGCCTCTCCTGTCAAGACGTCAGTTCGCTAACTACCGTGATAATAAAGGGGCTCATAGCGTTTTCTTTTATTTTCCTTGGGTTCTTCCTGCCGGCATATGTCTCTGAAGCCTAAAATATAACCTATTACGTCATCTCTCTACTCCTCACTCAAATCTTTTTGTTGTAGCACATCGGTTGGGTTCGTATCATCCGCTCATCATAAGACCAGCAGATTTTTGCCGACAATGTCACTGCTAGCTGAAGATGACACATTCTTGGGGCCCTTCGTTTAGTCGTTTTATTTTTCCGGAATTCGGAGTTAAAAATTGGGCCATATTTCTTTAGCTCAAATTCGAGTACAGATCGGGTTACTCAGCAAGAAGTCCTATAATTCAAAACTTTCCCAGTGATTTTTTGCTCCGAAAGAAAGTTAAGCGAAAGCTTGTTTTTTGTGCGGTACATAAATCGCTCCTTTTTATCGTTGCTTCGTAAACAATGTGAGAATGGCTGGTTGCGCTAAAACCCTATCACATCAAGTACTTCCTTCTTTTTTTCTCTATTTACTGAAATCCTTTCGTCGCGCACTTTACCAGCTGCTGCGCAGCCCTTCTGTGTATATGAAATGCTTGCCTCCCTTCGTAAACTGCGAAGACATTCATCCATTCTAGGGTGCATGCTGCCGGGCCAGTTAGTGCTGCATAATGGGATGAATTCGGAGCAAAAAACACACGAGGGACGCAAGAAGACACATATGACATTCACGAGCGCTACTACCAACTGTTTATTCAGGCTGTTATGCACAGCATACATAAAGGGGAATGCTAGCATACGTATCAGGCAACCGCGTCTTTGCTAAGAAAAGAAATAAAGGAAAAACAAATTCGGCAGAATAAATATGTGCAGACGTGTCACGCAAAAATCAGACAACTTTTTATATGAAAAGCTTCAAGCAGAAGCAGAACCTTTTCATTCCAGCTTCTTCCCAGAAACTTACTACGAGAGCACGCTAAAAATGTAGAAAACAGTAAAAAAAAATCCAAATCCTGGGCTGCATTTTCCTTCATGTGTCAGCACGTAAGGGCAAGATTTGAGAATACTAAGATTATGGGCAGGAGCGGGAATGAAAAGGCGGGGTTTTCTGCTTGAACCTTTTTCATATAAGAAAGTTGTCTGATCACTGCGTGACACGTCCGCACATATTTCTTCTGCAGAATTTGCTTTTTTAATTCGTTTATTTAACATAAACGTGGTTCCTTGATTTGTTTGTTTCGTGCCACCCTCTCCGCGCATGCTCGCATTCCCCTTTACACATGCTGTGTGTGACAAACTCAATAAACAGATTATAGTAGCGCTCGTGAATGTCATATGCGTATCCCTGTATCCCTCGTCTGTTTTTCTTGTTGATTTCATCCCATTAAACATTCATTCGTCATCACAGCGACCATCTCAAACGCACAAGAACCTACCAGCTGGACGTTGTTAGTGTGGGTACCGTCAAATAAGTCGACTGCTCACAGTACCTGTGGTTTTTCCGTTGCACATGTAATACGCCGTTGTAAGTTATCCTTATATTAAGCCACGCCTTGAATAACAAACATTGAAAGACATTTCAAGTCAGTTAGTTAGAAATTTCTCTCTAAAACATGCAAAAAAATGGTCACTAGTTTGTGTGCGGTGCATACACCTTTATGCACTGGAAAACTGGATGCTCCAGAAGGCGGGTTTCCAGGCAGAAATTGGTTTTAACCCGAATTTAACGAAATCTGTTCGTGCTGCTAAAAACACGTAATATAGGATGGGCTCGACACTAGTGACGTCACTATGGACAAGAGCAGGCTATCGTCTTACACTTCCCTCCCCCCCCCCCCCCCCTTCCGGCCCCTGCCTTTTTATCTTCCACATCGCCGTGTTCTGCTTGAGTTTTGAGCGGCAGATAGTTCCGCGAACAATTACACGAAAAACCTACTTACTAATATGTGTTCTCATTCCTATTAGAATGACAAGAAAAACAAGCCACTGAAATGTGCTTTTTGGTCAAATAAGCACTAATGAAGAGATCAACACCGTAACTCATGGAATGGTTAATTGTGGTGACTGACAGTGTGCAAACTAACTGAGCATATAAATTTTCAAGATTTTGCAAATATTGCTTCAGCGTTCGAACTGTTTAAAACGATGGGGGTAGCAAGAGCTAGAAACAGTTCAAACGACAGACCCACGTCGTCCACACTGTTTCCGGAAAAAAAAGCGTTATTTGGTTGCATCCCTTCTGCGATGAAAGGAAATAAACTATACAAATTGGAAAGACCAGGCAGCTGACTCAAAGCACATACAATACGCCGTGGTCTGTCTGCTTCTTTGCAACGTTATAAGATGGCAATAACCTCAGCTGTAGTTAGCAGCTCATGTGATGCACTGCGCTTTTGACTCTTATAAAGGTCATTCTGCAACGCGTGCACTCTGTAACACCACGTTATGCCGTAATGAAACGACAGTGGTACGAAAAGACAGAAGTAGGTATAACAAACGCAAGCCCTTCACTTCACTGCTCTTGGTGTGTAGGTTCGAGCGAATAAAATGAAGAAGGTGAGAGAACGCGCTTTTGATGGTTTCAGGACGGTGTAGTTGTAGTAAACGCCTCGAATTCACGGCGGGTGCAGCCGGAACATATGCAAAAAGTACACCTTTTCTGAAGAACCTCTTTCGGGAGTGGCGTGCCGTTGATGAAGCTATTAGCACCCGAAGGGCACTGACCATTTTAAGGCAATGCTTCCACCGATAAGGCACCGTACGGTGAAGGGGGCCGCCGGCTCGCTATTCACTCGAGGCGGTCTCGTTTTGATCGGGGCGGAATGCGAGAAAACTTCAGTTTTTGGCACCTTTGCGCATGTCATAAAGACTCCGTTTGGAGAACTTAATCACAGATCCCGCACTACGCGTTACCTCGTAGCCCTAAATTAGTTTTGCAACGCAGAAGTGCATTGAATGAAATGACAGGGGCGAGATAAGATTAGCTCGCTGAGTGCACTGTTTTCTTTCGCTCAACCGCCTCCCCTGCGCGCCGGTGGAAGGCGAGGGACAGATTCTCCAGACGGAGAACAGGGTCCTTTCGGCGTCTTGTTCCTCGCTGCCCGTTCCGTCCGGACGCCGTGGGATCCCGAGCTCTTTGTTTAGAACTCCGCGGGGACCGGGCGCAGCTAGAAGAGACGCGCTCCGAAGATAGTCTCCGGCGCGGCCACTGCTGGAAGAGTGCCAGTCGGTGCAGCGGTGGTTGTGGTGGTCCGAGTGGCGGTGCCTCTTTTTCGGCCCCCGGCACGCTCACGCAGCCCCGGGAATAGAGCTCCGAGGTGAACGGTGGGCCCGGAGAGGGCGCGCCCCGCAAGGACTCGGCAAGGGCGCGCCACGCTGCCGCGTCTCCGGTTGTCGTCTGACCAACGACCCCGGCTGAGGAACGCGCTCAAAGCCTGGTGTGTTTGGCGCGACCGCTGTCTCCTCTCTCTCAGCTTGTATTTTGTTCCAGGACAGTTCACTCGACAGATCTCAGGAGGTGACTGAGCATCTGCCGTGTTTGTCAGGAAACTAGCTTAAAGAATCGCCAACCGAACAAAAGCAGCCAAATGTTCTCAACGTCTGCAGCACAGAATCATTTGTGTGCTGTCACACCGTAGAATTGAGCGCTCGCGCGTTGTGCCCATGCCCGCGTCATTTGCAATATGTGTGTTAGCCACACTATTTTTGCGCCTTCCTGGGCTGACCTTACACAGTGCGTTGATCTCTTTTGCACTTTTCATACCCAAATCTCTCGCCCTCTTTCGCCGGAATATAGGGGAATGGTCAGGCGGTTTTCCTTGACATTGAAGTCACAGACTGGGATAAAAACTCGACCTTCTGATACTCCTTGACATTGCTTGGTAGTAAAAAAAAAAAAAACGGCGCCGTATTGCGCATCCATTACAAATGATGAGCTCGGAAAAAAAAAGAGATAAGAACCTCGTTACCGCTCTTCGTGAGGACTAAAGTAGGAGATTATTGTGTGTGGAATTGGCAAATAAAAAGCACGCAATCCCGTAGACAGTGTCAGTTTCAAACACTTTTGGTGGAAGACAATTCTAGTTGCATCGTAATCACAAATAACTAACGTCAAACGCTGATTATTTCTGATTGAAGAGAGGGCAGAAGGCATGGCCCTAATCTCGCTTAATGGCGATGCTTATCTCGTTACCAGCCCATATTCTAGTAGCAGTAGCAGTAGTACACAAACGGCAGCTTTGTGCCGTCGCTGTGATTTCGAGTGAAACTTGTCTGCGAGTGTGCAAGGAAGCGAACCGAAATGAAAACGCCCTTCAACGACCGACGAGGATCGCGCTTTCCTGAAGAGCGGACGTTGCCCACAGGCACGAGTTGCGCCTGCAGATGCTCCGCTGCCGCCTAAGTTAGCGGTAGAAGCAACAGGGCACAGGCTGTAGTCACGATGGCGCGTTTTGCGAGCAGGAAAGACGGATGTGATCGTTCCGCGCCACTCAGTATTGTCTGTTTAATCGGAGTGGATGCAGGGTGGTGCAATCTTCGCTCCTCTTCACTTCACACACGTCCTCCCTGGTCGGTCAGTCTTAACCTTGGCCAGCTGGCCATGGTAGTAAAGAAATATGTATGCTACTTTGTTCGTCGTTAAATAAAGTATTATCTCTCTCTCTCTTCTATATTATGTCTATTCCACAAGGCGTTTAAGCACTTCAGGCGTTATTCTTAGTTCATTTTGGGTGGAAAAACAGCGCGAAAGGGACGGAAGACAAAGATGAAGGAAACCACATGGACGAGCGCTGACTCACAACTATTTTTTATTCAGAAAAAACAGACATTTATAGTTTAAAAAGTCACATGACCTGACGTCATTCGCGCACATTCCCAGAGTACAACGTTCTAACTTTTTTAACTATAAATGTCGGTTTTTTCTGAGTAGAAAATAGTTGTGAGTCAGCGCTCGTCCGTGTGGTTTCCTTCATCTTTGTCTTCCGTCCCTTTCGCGCTGTTTTTCCACCCAAAATGAACGTATACCAACTCGCCCAACTTTCCATTCTACTACGTTATCCTTAGTTTGTATTGCCCGCTCTTTGGTAGTGTCCAGGTCCGTATTTTACATACAAGGTATCAGCGCGTTTAAATTTATATCAGGCTGGCCCAACTTCATTTTTGTATGACTAGCGAAAATGCAGACAGTTGGGGGAAAAATGACGAGGGTTTGTAAAATGACGAGATTTATTTCCAAGGAGTTATACTGCCCGTGACGTCACAGGGACGCTGCGGCGCTGGCTACAGGAGTGACTTTTATTGTGCAGGCAAAAGGTGGGACAGACCGCATTCGGTGAACCACTTTTTCGTGCTTGTGAACATCATTCGCGATTGCCTACAAGTTGCGCCGGGGTTGGTTGCGCCGAAAGGTACATGAGAAGCGGCATAGGCTTACACAAGTTTCTTTCAGAGAGGGACGCAAGCGACGCCTTTAAGCGGCACAAGTGACATCTTTCGGCTATGGAACGCCTTCGCGGTTAGCATTGCATTTCTGCATAAAACTCAGATTAGTTTGTTTCTAACCCGCTTCGCAGCTCTTCAGTAGCGCGTTGTAAGAATCTACGCATACAACACTTCCGCGCTGAACATGAGAAGTTCAGACACGACACTTCGTGTGCGTGTGATCCGAAGTTGAACGCAAGGGGAGGGGGGCACGTTTTCAGACCCCAATCACCCGGGCTAGGGGCGAGAATCTTGTCACACAAAAAGAAAACAGAACAGCTGCTGCCAGTCGCCTTCAGCGTTCACAGCCAGCCGCTGAGCGCGACATTGCCGAAGCAGCGCCGAACTCGGGTAGTAGTACGACGCGTAGTTTTTCTCCATTTTCACTTCAGCGTGCTTAACGCGTGCTTATTTTGAACGACGTTCCTATGAAGCGATGCAACATCGCTATGGCCTCGCCATAATCATGCCGTGTTATCTGGCAGATTACGTGAATTTCTTCTTTGCAGGCAGTTAAAAAAATGGCGCACAGAGCAAATACACAACAAAAGGCACTCGCTCACGCAGAAGACGCGTACTGGAAAGAAAACTTTAAAATAAGAAACAGAATGACATCCGATGTTTAGGTCAGCAAAGCGAACTTAATTTCCTCTCGAAGCTGGAGGAAAATGTATCTATATGTGTTTGTGCAGCTTCCCAAACCAAACAAAGCATTATTCTTCCGGGCCGCAATACTTTACCAATAGAGCAATACCACGACCCCCCCCCCCCCCCCCCCCCCCGCAAACGTCTGTTTCAGCAGGCAGAAAATAAAGCAAGTCAAATTCGCTGCGCTCTCCACAAAGCTCTAAAGGATACAGAGCTTCCATCTGCCCTATTCAACGTAGCGGTTCCACTCAAGTGCACAGTAATTTTTCACGCCCTCCGGAGTGAAGTGGCTCGAAGAAACAGGAAGCACATCTCAAGGTTACTCATGTTAAAATTCGGGAAATGCCGCTTGACGTCATCTGGCTTTATACACTAGTGACAGGTCCTGCTGTATACGCCCGGAAGTTGAGAACTTTAGACGACTATAGTTGCTCCGCATACCTAGCCTTCTCAGTTTCACCTAAGACAGAGAGAGAAGCTCTTTAATAGAAAAAAGAGAGAATTTCGCCAGTGTTTTAATTCGCTGTAGGAAGAAATTAGAGGACAAAGATCACTGCATAGAAAATGCGCAGTGAGAGTGCTGAACGGAGGGAATATAATTTGTCTAGAAGACAAATGTCATCTAAATAATCAAATAAAATGTTCACAGCGCGTCTCTGCTGCCTAATCAGCCAATGTAGCAGACATCGGTAGCCGTGCTGTCAGTCAACTAAATTTGCGCGGAAGCCAGCCGATGCACCGCTCCGCTTGGCAATTCCGTCTGCCGAAGTGGTTGAAAAAGCGCAGAACCACACTCCAGGCAGGCATAAACAAATTTTTTTTAAAGCACGAGCGAATGTGAGCGTCGCTAGGTGCAGTGTAGGCATGCACCCTTTTTGCCTACACCGCGCATCGCTGCCGACCGCAGCGACGTCTTCGTTATCAAATATTACGTTTGCCTTTAAAGAGAACTCAAACGTTGTGCTATCAAACGCTGTGGTTCTGAAGGGCGCTGATTTTTTTTTTTTTTCAGTCAGGGGTCCTTCTTCCGAGCAAGAAGGCACCGTACAAGAGGCGCGTCGACAAGACCAGAAGTATCTGCGAAAAGTCAGATATTTCAGATAACAGATAACACTGGGCATTATAATTTTTTTAACGGGTGGACAGGGGAGTGCCGACTTGTTTCGACTTTCATACATTCTGCAAGGAAACCATCAGTTTTCTTTTTGTTGCCTTTGATTCTTAAGACCGCACGAGCGCACGGTGTAAGAATATAGTATTGCACCAGCGCCATCTGGAGCATGTTTAACTACTGTGGGGAATGTATATATCTCTATAGTGAATTTTCGATCGGGGCTCCGAGGCTAGATGTTTCTTCTAAGAGACGTATGTGCGACGGTGCTCACTTGCGTACAAAAGTAAACAAAGCACGCAACTAGCTTCTAACATTTTTCACATGTTGCCTAATTAAAATTTCCAGCTATCATATGCCCATGCTGGTAGTGGACGCTAGGGCGCTTTCTCACGGACGGGCAATGTTTCTTTATTTATGATAGAGAAGGCGTGATTGCACTCAGAACGAAATAGCCTGCGCCGTTTACTATGTCTGCCCTTGCACTTACATGACATTAGCATGGAATCTCAATCTCCGGGGTACGAGCCCTAGCCCACTAGAGGGGCACTTCAAGGCGTACCCCGTAGCCAGTGTCTAGCCGTCGGTGTGAGCCATACTGGGAGGGGAAAAAGAAGTGGAAGAGCCGCGGCTGCACGCTCTCTGTCGCCGGGCGCGAGCCGGGGTTACTCCGAGGTCCCGTCCAGCTAGCTGGCCGGGTGCGCCCCGGCACACGACGCGGCCGCGGCCACCACCACCGCCGGCCCCTGCGTCGCAGCCGCCGGGCCCCGCGTTCGGCCCAAGACTGGTCGGAGGGCGACTGTGCCGCACGCTGTCTGACCAGCCCACTCGTATGCCGCACAAGCAGCCACCATGAATAACTCGGACAGGTGAGCGCCAGCCATCCTGCTTTCGGCTAGTTGCCGGGGGTTGGTCAGGTTGAACTGCCGCCCACAGCCGCTGTCGCCCGTGCACGGCCTAGAGTAATAACTAAGTTTCCACTTCCGCTAGTTGCAGATGCAGACTTCGTCGCCACCATAATGCGATGCAGTTAACATCGATTGGCTGCTTTTGAACTACTCTAGGTATCGCGGAGAGGTCTACTATGGTACTATAAGCGCCAAGAAAGTTTACAGAGAAGACCGTCTACTGTGCCGTACTTAATAGAAAACACTTGTTTATACCTGTCGGTAATATGACGATAAAATTTCTGAGAATTTCAGCAAGTTTGGTCGCTGTTTTCGATTCCGACTATAGTGCAAACAAAACACTCATACCATAGATCAAATATCCTTTCTCTGGACAGGATGCATATTGTGGAATGATGGCATACGCGGCGCTTGTTGTCACACAAACCACATAAATATTAAACCTGACGATTCATCACTGCCGAAAAATTCGTGAGACCGACGGCACTTTTAGGAGCGTAAAAAGCTGTGTTGTCTTTGACGTAACTACCAAGTGTACAATCCGCTCGCGCAACGGCACTCCTGGCCAGGCGGCACGTCCTGTAAAGTATGCATGGTGTTTTGTTTTTTCCACCGATGTCCTAGCCTTAACGAACCGCGGGTTTCCTCAGGTCCTCGTTCAGTCTTAGCTGCAGCAGTTGAGACTACTGCACAGGGGAACATGATGCTTTCCAGAAGTTTCTGAACCGCTCGCTTTTGCGGCTCTTTCGACCCCTAAAATGTTTTGCGCTCCTTGGATTACCTGTCAGCGGTCGTCGTTTATTGCCCCCGTACGCTCTTCACAGAGCCGAAGTTGCCAAAATAGCCACTTTCTTTTATTTCGAAGTTCAGCCGGTGAAGGTCTCGCCTGACCGACCTCTCGCAGCTACCGCCATCCATATCCTTGGTTAAAGTAAATACATGCCGTAGGATCGCCCGCACCGGGCTGTTTTAGTCTGCGATGGCAGGCAGCCAATCGGAGGCGCGAGCTGGCAGGCATTGCCTGCAGTCTTCGCCGCATTCGCTTCCCTCTTTCCGCGCTGGCTCGCTACAGGGACACAACGGAAACAGTGCGCAGAGCCAGCGGCAGGCTGAACACGAGCGACAGAGAGAAGCGAAGAGGGATAGCTGCTGCTGACACTTTGTGGTTGGCTAGGAAGCACAGCCGCAGTTGAGGGAAAACACGACTCAGTGCCAGTGCGCCTGCTTCGAGTCGTCGTGCTCTGATCGTTGAAATTTGAATGTCGTGTATAGCGTTCGTCCCATTGACGATATTTCGTCCCAAATATTCGCTAAGGTTTTATTGGGGTTTAACGTACCAAAGCGACTCAGGCTATGAGGGACGCCGTAGTGGAGGGCTCCGGATAATTTGGACCACCTGGGGTTTATGTTTAGATTCCAGAAGCTCGGACTTTCTATCGGTAAGATGGTATTGAATAAATCGCTTTCTTCGACCACTGCGCACTGCCGTCGAATCCATAGTTTGATGAAGTGGTCTGTGAGTGACACCTCTCATCGGATATGAAGAGAACCGCGGAAGGCTTCGGAAGGCTTGAAGAGGATATAATACAGAATAAAAGCGTATTGCGGAAGGCAACTTAGGGCTACGGTAAAAGCAGCTGGACGAGAAAAGCAGGCAAGCAGTTAGTTAGCTAGGTTCCTTACACATGCCTCCAATGCAGGCACTAACGGGTGTTAGAATATGGTATCACTATCGCTTAGGGAGATAGGGGAATATCAGGGCGCCAGTGTGCACGTGCAGAACACTAAAGACCCTTGGGGGTGCGTTCAGCGCATGAGCGTTGGCGGCCGGCTATTCCCCTATTCCTAACCAATGGGGTCACCCTTGGTTTGGTTGGTTTGGTTTATGGGGTTTAACGTCCCAAAGCGACTGAGGCTATGAGAGACGCCGTAGTGAAGGGCTCCGGAAATTTCGACCACCTGGGGTTCTTTAACGTGCACTGACATCGCACAGTACACGGGCCTCTAGAATTTCTCCTCCAAAGAAATTCCAGCCGCCGCGGCCGGGATCGAACCCGCGTCTTTCGGGTCAGCAGCCGAGCTCCATAGCCACTGAGCCACCGCGGCGGCCATGTCTAAAACTCGCTAATAGTAAAACGACTGGGACAACAAAAAATTCAGGGCCCAATTAAGACGCGCTAAGCAATATCAAACGTCGCCTCGACGGTGGCAGAGCTTTTCGCACAAGCCACCCGCTGACTTGTCTTTGAATCGAAAGGAAAAACAATAAACAAACTTGGACAGCCCTTATTGGCTAAGTACAGCACAGTTTCGAATTGAGGTTGCTGATCTAGTCCACCATCTTTAAGCTATTTCTGGAAAGGTCCTCACTATAGAAGACCGCATTGATGTGTAGGGGTGGAAGGAAGTATTGTCTGCTATTTACTGTTCATACAATACAATTAAACTCTGCAGATGAGGACATGGTAAGCGTCCTTGATTTCAGACTTAGAAGCGCTACCTTAAGCGTGGTCTCTTCCGCTGTTAATGTTCATGTCGTTAAGAATGAGTGTTAAAGTGCATGAATAAACTCGCAGCTTCCTCCACAGTCATACGACGTGCCGTTCGCCTTTTGCAGCTTCCACGTGGAAGTGAACTCCCAGACAAATGTCAGCGTCACGCCCGGGTAAGGATTTCAATAGAGTATTCCCTTGTTTACTACATCCTGTGACGAAAACCGAACACAGAGAACAAGTGGCTGGCTTCAGTTACATTTTTAAAATCGTTAACCTCCGTCCCTTTTGGAAATTCATCCTAACAGTTTCATTCAACGTAGGCAGCAGTGCCTTTTCAAAAAAAAGAACTTCCTCTCGTTGATGATTATCAACGAAGAAATTACGCGAAGGTGAAAATTATTTCTCGCTCGTAGCCATAACTGTCTTCACCGGGCGCGTCTAGCTCAGTTGTGGCTACTCACTTTGATCGAAGGACTACCAATGAATATCGACGCAAAGAGGGGGGCTTACGGGGGACGTGCGATACTTTTATACGCAGTCGGCAGACACAGATAATAGCTCAACTTGGACCAGTGAATGAAGAGTGATGCAGAGAATACAGATAAATGTTCAAGGATGACGTAACAAAAAGTACGTAGCAGAGCTGCGGTTTCCGTTTGACAGTGACCAGGTGTGTGACAGATGGGAAACGGAGGGTCAGGCGCGCAGTCCTTCAGATCGGTCTGTGCTCCGCAGTAGCCTTCAACTCGGCGCCATTTATTAAAAGACACAAAGAACAGCGACAAATACAGTTTCAGCTAATGCAGTACTTCCGATTCTTTAAGCCTACTCTAAGCCGCGAATGATATGACAGGCACCTCAAATACTTGATTCTCTGAGTTCGAGCTCCTTTTTTTTTACGTAGAAACTGATTATCAGAATGTGTTGTACTTAGAATGCACGAAGTATATCACGCTACGTAAATTTAGGGCGGAAATTTTTATGTACTGTGCTAAAATTTCCAGCAAACTTACGTTTCAGTTAAACGGGACAGCAGTTTCATATTCTCATTGATCTCTACAGGTACTAAAGGGCTACACAGTAACCAGTAACAGTGGCATTTGCTAAAGCGTGTTCACATAGCAAATAAATTAGCCGTGCAAAAGGTCAAATATCGAGCCATGATCTGATAGTTAGACACAGTAACCCGGCAATCCACTGAACTATCCTGCAGTGTTTTTTTTTTTAACAACCCAGCCAATCATTTCTAGAGCTCTCTATATACGTGCCACCAGCGCAAAACGGAAAAGGTTGATTACCTCGTCTGAGCACCGAAGTCCGCCAGTTCTAAACTTCGACCTCTGCTCGAAAAGCTTTTTGCCGGGATTCGCACCCTGAACCTGTATAACGCACCCCCGAGGATATCTGCGGGAGAGAGTCGAAGCATGCTGGCCGGCGCGTGCCCTGCTCAGGCAAGGCTACAGCCAGACGTTCACGCAAGGGGTCCGCCAGACGCCCAGCCACACGAGCACGGTGTCGGTGGTGTCTTCGCCGCCGACGTTCGGAGCGCCTCCTCCCCCGGGCGGCTTCATGATGGCCGGTGCGCCGCCCATGATGTACGGTCCTCCGCCGGCCACGCCATTCGGTCCCCGGCTGCCTCCGCCGCTACCCCCACCCGGCCAGTACGGGCCGCCGTTCGACGCCGGGGGGCCGCCACCCTTCGGACCCCCTCCGCCGTTCGCGCCACCACCGTTCATGCCCTACGCCAGGTCAGGCCACGCCACGGGGCTTGGGCGACGCTTTTTATTGCGAAAGCAACACTACGCCAGGTCTAACCGCTCGTCGCGTGGTGCGTGGACCCCCCTGCTCCTCGAGGAGCCGCCGCCGCGCCTAACAGATGGCGTGACGTCAGCCTCTCCGTTGCTATGGCGACGCGTGACGTCAGCTTGCTCTCTCCACCGCAGCCAGGAGGAGCCTGTCGTGCCGCGCTCCTCGAGGAGTCTCGCCATGGAAGTCACCGACGAAGAGTCTATATCTGAATCTAGTTGCTCTACTGCTTCTATTGCTTTCGCAACCAAACAGGTTTAACCAGAGCTAAACCACACCATTTTCCACTGTGGATGTAGAGGTCCAATGCGAGTCCAGTCTGGAGGCAATTTATGCAGAGACAGATATGATCTTCAATCCTAGAGATTTCAGGACCGAATACCTTGCAAAAATATAGAATAATTTAATTTGCCAATTAAGTGAAATGTTAATTTTTATAACAACGCTTCCATGCGCCGACATCAAATACCCACCAGATTCAGCAAGCTACGCCTGCTGAAGTGATTACTTAGCGACTTTAGGAAGCACCGCCATCTTGTGTGCTGTGCTTCCAAGTAGAAGCGCTTACTGGGCGTGCCTTCTTCACATCGAGAAGGAACCGTGCTGCTTCTCGGAACTTCCGCATGTTCAAGTTTAAACCGCTGTAAAGAAGACGCATGAGCGACGGTTCTCGTTTCACTCCAGAAATCGTAAATCCCCCCAAAGATTTTTTTCCGTCCGTACTCCACCTTCGTTCGCGTTCATTCTCCTAGCAGCAGTTCACAAACACTCACAACGTCTTATCGCTGAATAAGCTATTCTAGCATCTGTGTAGCACAAATACGAATATAGTCACGGTAAAAAAAAAATGAACTATGGCCTTCGGCATGAATAGACGCACCTGCCGACTTTCAGTGATTACGTGCAAAGCGTCTTCAACGCTCATGCACATTTGCATCAATACACATGTTTATAGTTCAATTCACCGCCGTTAAGATGAGAACTATGTTCGCCAATAATTACATTACATCTTGAGCCTGAGCAAGGTGTCGGCGTGCAGAAACTGAGCCCTCAGATGCATTTACTGACGTCCTACGACTTCGGAGACGTGTCGTTCCGCTAGTGCGGCCGTGTTGTGCCGCTGTCGCGTTCACAGAGACGCCACCGCGAGACAACAGCGAACTGCAGCTTGATCTCGAAGGGCCCCTCCACCGCCGGCGAGGTTCCGGCGGAGCTACCGCGACCTGCGGCCGGAGCCACGGCGCGGACGCGAAGACGACGACTACGGGGACAGGGGACCTCCGCGGCGGGGCGGCAGCCGGGAGAGGCGCGGGGACGACGGTCCGCCCCGACGGCGGCGGGGACGGCGTCGGCCGCCGCGCCGCGAGGACGAAGACCGCGACGACGGCGAAGACGAGGACGAGGGCGGACCGACCGTGTCCCCAGCAGAGGCTGCTCGCCACGACACCTCGTGTCCCATCCGCAAGGCGAGCAGCGAGCGCACCAGGCGAGGCCGCCGGCAGGATGACGAAGACGAGGAGGGACCGGACTTCGAGGATGACGACGAGGAAGGCTCCAGCAGGCTGGGTCTCAAGAAGCAGAAGTACGTTCCTCCCGAGAGAGGCGTAAGGCGCATGCGCACAGCCCCAGGGAGATGCGGCGTTTTAATTCGATATCATTAGAGGTTTTCAGTATGAATTCCTACCAACTAGCCCAGTTTACCGTTCTCATTAGAGGTCCCGTACTCGATAAAAGTCAGCGTCCGTCCTTCCTTTCCTCCGTGTCACGTAAAAGCAGGCAACCCACCTGCCACCACCTGCCCACCATGGCAGGGGGCAATAAATTAATTTAAATCAATCCAGTGCGATTACCACCCAACCACTGTGGCACTGCTCATCAGCTCATTGGTCGAGATATTGCCTCCCTAAGAACCATCTGCGCAACAACGAGCCTTAGGGGAGCTCGGGAAAAGCATCGAGTCTCGCAAGCCCAACCGGTGGCTGTGTCTGAAGCAGCGGTGCAGTGGTGCATACCTTAACCGCTCCACCACTGCGCCAGGAGTGGTACGAATACTCCCAGCGACCTATTAAGCTACGAAGGAGTACTTGTGAGGGAAGGATCTCAA
Organism: Amblyomma mixtum; assembly: GCF_055824585.1. Taxonomy (NCBI): domain Eukaryota; kingdom Metazoa; phylum Arthropoda; class Arachnida; order Ixodida; family Ixodidae; genus Amblyomma; species Amblyomma mixtum. Next base: position 162,080,749 of record NC_143012.1, read on the forward strand.
TGGTATCGCATTGTACCCTAAGGTGCAGGTTAAGCGTCGCCAAGTCTTTTCGTGATGGCGCCCCGAGGACGTAGTTCCTTAAAACGCGCAAAAGAACAACAGGAACACACACGGCCATTCAAAGTGGCGCTAGCCTCTCTGCAATTCACTAGACAAGGACGTTGGTACGGTGACCCACAAGCTACGTAATCAGTCCCATTTCAACGGCTAGCTGGGTCAGCACCGGCGGGTGACAAGACACATGCCAAAACATCCGACTGCGGTGCCTTTAGGAAGGAATAAATCGTTTTCCACTCCTGGAGAGAAAAGGAATGTTTCGCCCTTTCGAACGCGTTTTTTGTTTTTTCCCAGCTTGCTTCGTGACTTCAACTAAACAAAGCTCACTGGCCTCTTGCTTCATTGCCAGAAAGGTTTTAGATTCCGCAGGGCGTACGCGACATAACGAAATTCAAGAGCGAATCGCATTGCGGGCGCATAAAGAATAGTGGCCTTACTTCTGTTTGTGCAGTCGCTAATGCGTTCATGTCATCGTTGGTGTAGTTCAGTCTCGCTCTCTCAGCCAGTCACGTCGTCTTGTTTCACCTTGAAGGGCCCTGAACACCCTCAGCTCAGTGCAGGACATCAGCGCTTTTCCTGTGGTCTATGTCTCTTCGATGTCGTCCTCGTTTCCATCGCGCTGCCATTTTTCCCTGGTGATTGACCGACTAACCCACGCGAAGATAATAACCTGAACACCCGCTTGAGCTTGTCGAGTTATCCCATTAATCGACCAGAGAGGCGCCATGAAGATCTCTGTCAACTTACACAACACTAGGTGGAGCACAGCGTTCGCATGTGGAATGCAGAAGTCAGGTTTCCTTGCCCTCTTACGACTCTACTGCGTTACCGAGACGTAGCACACAGCAGACGGTGCTGCGTGCACCTGCGCCCCAACTCACCCTTGCCCTCACCAGCGCACAAAGGTTTTGCCAAGGGAAACGACTCCTGCCACAGCCTTGGTAAGCGGCGCGATGCTTCTGAATGAACAAGTTAAGAGTAACCGGAGAGAATTCCAGTTTGAGGAAAACGTAGAAAGGTAAATGTTCATTTAGTTTCTTCGCTCCAGTGGCACAATTATCTAGGGACGACACCGCTAGAACAGATGACCTACAGTCTCCATGAAACAAGGTGTTTCTCGAAATCGGTACCCCTCTAAAAATCGGTGCAGGTATGAACCGGTTCAGAAACCGGGGTTATGGAACAGGAGCTGTATTATTCGGGGAATCTATATTACTCAGGGCACCTGCATCATTCGGGGCATCTGTTTCAACCGGTGCACCTGTATTATTATTGGTCCTGCATCATTCGGTGACCTGACCCACTTGGGAATCTGTATCATTCGGGGACCACCGCTTCAATCGAGATTCATCTGGGTCTGGACCAGCTTTGTCAGTGTGCGTTTTGTACTCTAGGGAAAGTGCGGCAGATTTAGACGTATTTTTAGAATATAGCGCGAACTTTAGCTGGTTGGTCCATAAATAATTCAAATTAGTTTAACTGTTAAGTGGTCACGGCATTCTGATGGTACGACAGGGAAAGGGCGGTGATTCACGACCCGCTTAAATTTAAGTGAGAGTGGGGACAGCTTTGTCCAATGTTTCTTCCTAATTAGCACCAGCTATCTTGTGGCGCTTTCTGGCTGCGCTGTGTCCGGCAGCAAAGGATGCTCGCATTACCGAGAAAATTACATTTAAAATTTTGCCGCTGCTCTATTCAAACTCGTGACGTCTGCACCATGGACACCATTCTCAAATGAATTGCGGCCTAGCATAACCTCTGGGATCCGCACCCAATAAACTGTGTCGGCGCACGCAGTTTACATGCGAAATGGACCGGCAATGGCGACATTTGTATTTCGTCTTTTTCTTTCTTTTTCTAGCTTATAAACGCTCCATTTCCAGTGAAAGTAGCGTCTTTGTCTCTTTAATGTGGGAATCCATCGATGCAGGCCCAATTTTTCTTCTCTGTCCCTTAAACACATGCGCTCACTGTACGCGTAGAAAATTAAAGAAAAAAAACGCCGTTGGAGTGGCCTGAAAAGCTGCTCTGTTTAGCTCATTGAGCCCCTAATGCATTTGCGCTGAAGAAGAAATAAGAGCGAGGAGACGCAGCAAACACTAGGGGCGGGATGGGGCAACTTGGCGTAAATAACAATCTTAAGCGCTGATGTTTCAGGGTAGTGTAATGCAATCAGTGTTCGATTATACTTCTACGGCCTCGATCTTGAGAATTCCTTCAATTCTCGACCTAATTTTGCCATCCTTGTGTGCTGCTAAGGCTGCGCTGTAGAGATCCTCTCCAATTCATTCGGTTACTTTTGTTTTCTATTAAACTGTACCGCATATCTGTGAGTGAATGGCCCCCGTTGTGGGTCATGCCATCCCCTCCCCCCCCCCCCCTCCAAAAAAAAACGTCAAATTTTCCTCATGGCAGGAATACTGCATCCACTGCCAAACGAAAACGTTAAGGGCTCAGCTACGGGAAAATGAACATGTAAAAGCTGGACATCCTCCCGGCTACAGCTACAAACGTGAAAGTACTCGGCCATTAAGGTTCATCTTACGCTTAAAACGCAGCGGAGCACAAGTCAGAATAGAAATTACATAGAAATTAACTTGCTAAGGCACTGCATCTGCGTGATTGGGCATTGGTAACGGCCCTGCATGAGACCACTCCATGTCGAGGCGTCCTGCCTCTTCAGAGGAGTGGAGACACCAAATTTTTAGGAGTGTGTTATTGCTTTGGAATAACGCGCAGGACGTTAATGAACAGGGATTATTTTTTATTATTTATTTAGTAATACTGCAGGCCAATACTTTGGCCCAAGCAGGAGGGGCATATCACAAACAAGAAAGCACAGAAAAGCGTATACCATGCAACATGAAATGAACATAATGCACAAAAAGAAGCACAAATGAGAACGTCAACATCGCTAACTTGCAGAAGAATGATTTTGCAATGCAGCCATGAAATCGTTAGACTGAAATACACTAATGGGAAGTGAATTCCACTCGTTCACCGTTCGAGAGAAAAAACTGTACTTGTAAGCGTTTGTTTTCGCCAAGATCGGTGCAAGCAAATACTCATGACTGTGTCGTGTTCTCCTCGTAGAAGGCCGACATACGGAAGCTGGTAGCGTCATATTATTTTTTTCCAGAAAGAGTGTTATGTAGTAGTACAAGACGATTAATAATTCAAGTGTGTGTATTCTGTTTTGTAACATTATTGAGGACGGCGAATCCTTCCTGGAATATTTCCCAACGTTGATGTCTTCAGCGCTCAATGAATAATCTATAATTGAGTTTGTTTCATCTGTCGTTGGCCATAAGGGCCCTGCGGTATTTCAGTGTGAAACGAGCGCGCGTTCTTTCTTCCCCCCCGCGCAGATACAGGCTCGTTCCAGCCGACACTATGCGGCGCTACGTCACCGTCATCCAGAGGTGAGCGCGCCGATGGCCGAGGGCCTCCGTTCACTGCGGCCGCATTCAGGGGGCGAGAAGTAGTGTGCAGGGACGCTCTCTGCGTCACTTTCTGTTAATAGCACTTTGTAACTACACCGCTTAGTGCCTGCCATAGATTGCATGCACAGCAGCAATGTTTAGTTAAAAAATTACTCCTCCGCCACTGCAACGAATACTGCTTAACTGTGTCGTTGAGAAGCGACGTACCAACACGGATGTGATCATCGAGTTGATGCTTGTTAATACGTCCCGCAAAGCTATTTCTACACTACAAGCATAAAACACTGCAACAAAGGCTGACATTTTCTTTTCTCCAAATTTAAGCAGCGCTAACAGAGGACATGACAGGAGAGCGTCCGTCATGTCATGTCCTCTGTGTATTCGTCTTAAAAGTTAGCGCTGTTTAAATTTGAAGAAAATAAAATGCATAACCAACTAGCCTCGTAACGTGTATTACTAAAGGCTGACACAGCACAAGCGCTAGGTTCAAACAATTTTTTTACTAGACGCACACTCGCTTACAAGGCGGAAACCCCCTTCTGAAACCCCTCGGCCATAGAAAGTGAACAACAAAAAAAAATAAAAGAAATGAAAACACCGAAAGGCGTGAGAGTACAACGTAAACCTGAACCTGTGGATCTGAATCCACAGCAGCCGCTGTTCACCGCTGGTTAAAACATCAGAGCTGCTGACATAGCCATCTTGAAAGTGGGAGGTCCAGGCCGCTTCATTCATTTCGGGCACAATCTGATCCGGATGCCTGGTTAATTTAAAAACGCGCTCAATCACATTTACGGCAACGCCACATGTTGCTTTCGCCCTCTTCGTATTCACAATCGTATTCACGCCGTTTTACGGAATCAGCACCTGCGCTGTGTCAGTCTTTGCGGTCGTGTTATGTGCACGTGCTGCAGGTATAGCTACAATTTTTCACGCAACTTTACCGCACTCTGGATGCAACAATTTGCCCTTCAAAGGCTCTTTTGCAACGTGCCATAAGGCGAGGCAAGTAAACGTCCTGCGTTGTGCGTAATGTGTGTCTGTCAGCGACGAGGGCACCTTCGAATTGCACGCTCGGCTGAAACGCAAGCAGGCAACCTCTTGTTCAAGGCTGCCGTCTCGCCCATCACGCTGTTCAGGTGGTCGGTTCGCCGCGTCTCCGGGGACCGAATATGGTGGATGCGACGCAGCGAGCTCTTGACTACGACCTTCAGGCTGCGCACGGGGCTTCGACTCTTTTTGCTCGCCGCTGTACTGTGATTATTGACACGAGCGACGCTCAAAAGCCACGTTAGAACTGAGGGCGAGAACCAAAACACGGGATGACCAGATACGCTGGCAACGCGATCCCTTCGCAACCTCTGCAGGGATTGAGAAACCAAACATGCCTGTGCGATGGCGGTGGGACGTTCGTGCGAGACTTTGGTGGGTGTGTTCGAGTCTTTGTGGTCGTGTATGGAAAGTATGGTACGCGCTATGTGATTCACATGCGCCCAGGGACAATCAGCTCCCTCTCTAGGGACCTGCGGAAGTTCTACAGTTTAAAACCCAGCATATTGTTTTTTTTTTTGCTTTTTTTGCAGCGCAGGTGCACTCTTGACAAATCTGAGATAGCGTGAAAAGTGAATAAACTGCGCGTTTTACTCTGATAAACGTAATCTAACAATGCCACTTTCTCTTTGCACTTATCAGGACCTGCCGGCGGTAGGAGAGAGTGAGTAAAACGCGACACAAATTTGCAAAACATCAGCTTATTTTTTTTATGAAATATCAACAAGGAAATATTACAGGATTTTTTTCTGCGGTCCAGAGACCGGCTCAGTGAATATGAAAAGGCTTGCTGAAAGATGACCCCATAAGTTTCAAATTTCAAAATATTCAAATTTTAAAAATGTCGCATTTTGACCCCATCCGTCGGGCAAAATGAGACTTCTCCGAGCCCACCAACTTTGCGACTTTTTCTGTGCACTCTAAACACGTATTAGCTTGTGTAAGAGTAAAAAGGGAGTACACCCCTAGCGCACACCCTTTTAGGGTCAAGATATGACGGCCAAGCCCTGGGATAGATTCCCATCCCTAAAAAAAATTACCGACGATTACGTTACTTCCTAATGCGAAATTTGAGCGCAGCAAATAAGCTGTTTCACCTTTTCGATAGATTGAGGCAAAGAAATCGAGCAACACATGTATGCGCTATCACAGAAATTTTTTTTTATTTTTCACACGTATTCCTTTAACAAAGACTCCACTAACAGTTCTTGACCGTCATGAAGGGAGCTTTGTGGTCGGAGAAATAGACTGATATATGTTCGACTTAGTACACCAATGCTTGATTCTCAAAGACGAGATTTATACAAGTGCCTCGCGAGGTTGTCACAGCCGTGGGACGCGTTACGAGCGAGAGGAACGGGATGTTCTCCCGCATAAGTGTTAGGAAATTGCTGTGTGTCTTGATGTCAACATTAAAGTCCCCCACTACTAACATCGGTGTGGATCGATGGACGGTTAATGCGAGTTGCAGGAAGTGCACGACGTCTTTCGTGAGTGCGGTAGGGGCGAAGTAGGCAGCTACTACCAGCAAGCCGTTGGGCAACTTTGCGGCGCACAGTTCGCCAACTTCATGTGACGTGCCAAACATTTCGACTGGTATTGCAGAGAGACCTGTGCGCAAGTAGATAGCGACTCCCGCCGCTCTGTTGTGGTCTCTGCGAGCAGCACAGCAGTATAGGAAATCTATGATTTCGAGAGGCTCTTCGGGATCCATCCAGGTTTCAGCAAAGCAAAGTACAGAGGAATGGCGCAGAAAGTGATCGTGGTGTACGTCCTTGGCATGTGCGGCAAGGGAGCGTACGTTAAGAATGTGGTTGTGAATGATGAATCAAGTGCTGCCAGCGAATGACGCGTCCATTGGCTGTCTGCGTGTGTTACTGATGTGTGGTTAACATGTTAAGCTTCGCCTGTAAGAGTGGAACGCGACAGCGTCTTGCAACGCTGCCAGGGAGTCCACAGAACGCCATCGCCAATTCGGCTGTACGCCTTGCTGGACGGTAAATTTATTTTTTGAGGAAAGGAAATGTATCTCTCTCGCATATCTGGGTGGACACCTGCACCTCGCCGTAAGGGAAAGGGGGAAGATGGGAGTGAACGAAGACGCCGTATTAGCTAGACGCGCCTTTGTTCATTCCAAACCATTCAGCTGGCATTACGGAGTGGCTAGCGTGCTCGTTTCGCACTCCGGAGACCCTGGTTCGATTCCCCAACTCGACCAATTTCGTTCTCGGTTTTATTGATTTATGCGGTCTAACTAGAAAGGTTAATTAGGCTATTTCATATTTATATTATTGTATTTCTATGTGTTCTGTCATTAACCTCTCAATTGTTGGAGCTGTCTAGGTTGTTCGACACAACGTATATGAAACGAGCAACGTCTTACTGAGTGGGCAAGTGCGTGGTGGTGGAGGGAACGCGGCTTCGTACTTATCTGTTTTTTTCAGCAGCGTCTCCTTCCGCGGACGCTGTTGTCGCTGCGGCGCGCGTCTTTCTTTTCTTTTCTTCTGGCCTCTTCATTCTCCTCTATATTAATTAGGCTAATTGATTAATTAAGCAATTAACTAAACTCAGTCCAACTTAGTTGCAGCATCACTATACGATCCCTTTGATTGGTTGCATGGTTACTAGCCAAAGTACAATTAGCCCCATTTGAAATTCGCGCACTGTGACGTCACGAGCATTTCGACCAATTGAAAAGCGTGGCATTGGGGGCGGAGCTGGTTACGAGGCCGACGCCGACGCCGACGCCGACGCGAAACCCAGGAACGGACGCCAAAGAGCTGCGCTCTAAAATAGGGAATACTTCCGGAAACAAACTCCCTCTTCAAAGGATGCTAAGTACTAGCAGTTGCGAAGATTTTAACACAGCTTTCAATCTTCTGTCTGCTAGCCTCCCGACCTCTGGTGCCGCATTTAAAAGCCTCCTTACTATGTTTTGCAGCATAGTAACGATGTGCGGAATACGCCTCCGTTGCCGAGAGTAAGCATTCCGTGTATTTAGTGGTCGAAATCTGCTCCGAACATAGGCAGAATACCTTGCCCCCAAAAAAAAATGTACTAGAGGGCACCTTACACCTTTTTATTCCCATATATGCTTAGCCGTGTTTGGAGTGTACATTCTAAAGAAAGTTTGTATCGTCTCTTCCCTTCGCATTTTCATTATTTTTAGTTTTGTGGCGGGCATCTATAAACCCTTGACGGCACCGGTGCTGATCATGCTGTCTAGAGTTTCTGCATGTCTCCTTATCGCCTGCTGGCAGTCACTGTTGTCTTCTTGTACGTGCAGGCCATCTTAGAGTGCGAGAAAACGAATGCAGGTTCTCGGAGCACACAGTAAAGTAATTATCATCAGTTTAGACCCTGAAGAAAGCCGCAACGTTGCGCTTTGCCCCACATATATGGTGCCGCTAAAAATAATTTCCCGTAAAAACAATTTCCCGCCAAACCCTTTTGAACGTCTCCTGAGTGAAGACGAAGGGCTAATTCTAGTAACTAACAGCTTAACTAAAATCTAGGACGCTCTTTCGGTCGCCCTGCACAGTACAGAAAAAAGTGCCCTGCAGAATTTCGGTGTTTTTTATTACTTCCTCGTTCACCGAGTCTCACATCGAATTTATTTTTTTTTATCTGCTTGAAAAAAACTGCAGTCGTCAGCCTAAAGTTGCAGCGCATGTGTTGGCTGGTCGTTTCAGCTAAATATCAAATTCATTTGCTCGTAAGTTTCAATGTTAAGCGACGCTAAGCAACAAAACGTCACGTCTTGCCCTACTCTCCCCTAATTCCAGATAATGGCGCCCCTCACCCCGCTAGCGAGTAAATTGACTTTTTTCATGGCACACATAATATGAACAGCCAGTCTGAAAAACAACAAAATTGCATAGTTGAGTCCTCATCGGTGGCCACTCACAGGTTTATAATTCTGTGACTGCTAGGGTACAGTCTTTGTCAAAAGTAACCAGGCTGCATGGTTCGCTTCTAGCTTGTATAGTGGAGCCCTTGTGGCTTTCCTAAAGATCAGAAGATGTTGGAAGGTAAGAAGACCCCCAGTCCTTACCTTTAACGACCATTTCAGCTTCAGGGAAGCTGTAAGGGCTCCGTTGTACGAGCTAGAAGCAAACCATGCAGCCTGGTTACTTTTGACAAAGGCTGTACATTTGATTTTTGTAATAACACTGTAGGAGGATGCGTGACAGCCTGCAGATCGCTTTGCGCTTCGTCCGCAGTGCGTCAGAAGGTGACATCACGCATTTGCCTTTCACGTCTCCTCTATGCAAGCAAAAGGAAGGCAAATGTTTACTTTTTCCTCGAGGCGACCTCGCTCTCAGGTAGTGTACGCCCAATGCGCTCGGTGAAGGCATGCACGTAGTCTGCGGCAGACATCGGGTCAGCAGAAATGCAAGACGCTGTCCCAAGCACGCCAAGACCCTCAGTAGTTCAAACGAGAAGGGCTGTGGAAAACTAACGACGCGGCTCTTGACTAACGCACCTGCGATGCCGCTTTATGTGCGGCAGTTTGCAGAAGTAGAGTTTTCTTCCTTCGTGAAACCATTGCGTAACACCGTCAGAGCTTTCTATGGCGTGACAGCGCAGTGATTCCCTCTGAAATAAATTCCTTAATAATCTTCAGTCAGCCGTAATCGTTAGAAAATGTGCGGCGATCGGTTGACAAATGGCAGCGAAGGTCACTTTAATTTATTCGGCCTAGCGACCATGATACTTTTGGGACCCGATATACCCGCCTTGAGAAGAATCGGCTTGATTTAAACAATGGCTAAGGCATTGGTAATGATTGCCGTTGGTGACAAAGGGGTGTTCGTAGCATTCCTCGGCTGTGCTTCGGGATGAATGAGAAGGAAGTTGTTCTGGCTGCGGAAGGCGTAAGGAAGTGTATTAGAAGCAAAGTCAGATTTTTTTGATGCGCACAGAAAGACGACACAATAAGACAAGGTAGACAGGACGGAGCGCAAACTTTCAACTGTTTTATTCCGAAAAAGTACATGAAATTTATACCAAGTACATGAAATTTTCTGGTATAAATTTCATGTACTTTTTCCGGAATAAAACAGTTGAAAGTTTGCGCTCCGTCCTGTCTACCTTGTCTTATTGTGTCGTCCTTCTGTGCGCATCAAAGAAATCTGAGTATGAACCAACTAGCCCCACAACGCATATTACTGGATTAGAAGCAAAGGTCTGATATGGCACATATAAACGAGGGGAGGATAACACCTTCAGATGCACGGCATCTCTCATACCGACACTCTTTATAATAGAAATCTCGTGGAGTATATCTCTCTGTTGATAGAGAATAAGACTTGCCTAAATTACCGTGGGTACGTTTTGTGGAACTGTCTCGCTAGCCCGTAATATCGGTTGTATGATCAGACCCAGACTGATCTTCTGGACTCCGTCTGGCGAGTTTACTCGTGGAAGTGACTGCAAAAACGAATGGCCGCTTCTGTGACCTGCACCGCATTTGGATCGTTCGATGTAAAGTAGCCGCAACCCAAGGACTGGGCATTGCTTCAAACGCAGTGGTCGTTGGTGGTGGAATATGCGCTGTGCATTGCCTCTCCCTTTCCGTCCGCCGTGTCTCGCGTTCTTCTCCCGCGGCTTCCGCTGTGCCGCGTTTGTGGGAGAGTGTCCAGGTTCCAAGATTCCTTCCGCACGCGTGCCTCCCTCGAGCCGCACGGCGCCCCGACTCCAGAGCGACCTCCGAAACGCGATGCGCCGCCGAACGCGGGCGCGCGATGTATGTAGCACTTTGCGACAATGGTCGCAGCTGGCTGGCGCAGTTAAGCGTTTCGGCTTCGCTCACCGCAAGAACTGAGAAGGAAAAAAAGAAGAAATGTGGCATGCTGTCTTAATTACAAGACGCTTGAGATGTAGAATGAATTAAACCTCAGCGTTATTCAGAGCACATGGCCTTAATTCATCAATCACGTGGACGAGTACTGCCAGTCTAAAGGCTGCCCCCGTACCCGTGCTTAGACGGAAGGCAGTGAAAAACTGACCCCCCCCCCCCCCCCCCCCCCCCCGCTCCTTGCAGTGTGGATATGAACTTCTAAGGGTTGTCGGCGTGATCTCCGTGAGATGAACAGCGTCCTGCGATTCGAAAGAAGCTTCGCCTTGAGTACTTTTGATCGTCGGAGGCATCCTTGGAGCGCGCCCACTTTAATCTCTCTCCGACGCTGCTGGCTCGACTGTCTGAGCGCAGTTTCTTTTCTGGTACCTTTAGTTCACGGTTCGTGGCGTTCGTAATATACATGTGCACGATTCCCTGCAGTAGATACTCGAGATTTCAGGTTGAAAATAATTGGGGTTTTTTTCGTCCATAGAGGACCACAGATGGCAGTCAGAATATTCGATCTTAGTCGAATTTAAGCTAAAGGCGCATTAAACGCCGTCACACGAACGTGACTAGGTGGTGCTGGACAAAATAAGTCATTGTAACGGCTGCTTTCTTGAATGGAAGGAACAACTGAGCTGCGCAACACTTGCACCGGAAAGACAAAGCCTCGGAATTGTTAAAGGTGCACTGAGCAGGAATCTGAACTCGTATTTTTGCCGCGGGAACTCGATCTACACGTTCCCAGCATTCTTAGAAACACCGAATTATTGCCCTGTGCGGCCGATTTCTGTAATTTAATTCGGATTAACGTCGGGCTCCCGCCTTCTTTTTTTTTAATTCCTCAGAGACTGTGGGAGCAGTCGACCAACAAATGCAGTGCCTTTCAGGCAGTCGCGTGAGGCTTTGCTTTCGCTTTCATTTTGTTTCGTTTAGGTTTCCGTGAATAAATAGATCCAGTCAGAGACTACCTAGCTGCAAATTAGGCCCACGGAAATACAAATACGCGTGAACTCTTTGCTATCGACGTATCACTCCGCCGATAGCAGAGCGGCAAGCCGCCACGGGACTGGTTGACACTCCTCCCACCGTCTGCGGGGAATTAAAAAAAAAAGACGGGAGCCAGAACATTTAATCGAATTTAAATTGGGGAATTCGGCCACACAGGGCAATAATTCGAGGTTTATAAGAGCACTCGGAACGTGTAGATGGAGTTCCAGCGATAAAAATACCAGTTCAGATTCCTCTTCAGTGCACCTGTAATCTCTCACTGAGAACTGTCTGTCCCAGCTTCATAAACATTTTAGTGCGATTCCGCTTTCAAGCACCCCGTGCCACGATGCTTGGCAAGCTCCCTCTTTACCACCTCGTTCGAGTGAGGAGCTCTGATACGATTTGCGACCGTGTCGGCGTTCCAGTTGCGTTTCGAAATTGAGCGCCTTCTTAGCGTGGCAGAAAGAGTGTGTGACCCCTCCTCCTCCAAGGGGACTTGCAGCTGCTTAATCCTTTGAGGCCAAACAAGTCAGAGTCAGCGTCATGCATCATCCTGGAATTGATAGAAAATGTCTCGAGCAGACTAGATAGCAACGGAGGCGTTATATACAGCTTACGGGCACTAGCGTTACGCTGGCTGTCACGAACATAGGACGAAAGCCGGGATCAAATTGACGCGAAACTGCTGATAGTGTTGGCATTGATGCAGAAAACATTACGTGGAGTAATGGTTGTACACAACGTTGATCCTGTGGCAGCCAGAAAAAAAAAATAAACGTGAGCGTGAAAGTGTAAATTAGAGTAAAAAAAAAAACCTCATTGTTTGCCAGAAACTATAATCAGGATAAAAATTCGAGGGGACACTTAAGCTGCGCTTTAAAGATGTGACACGATAGCGTTAATTATTTAATGCCCATATATGCGGAACTGGTCACTCTTAACTTCTTATTCATATGTCCCTGGGAGTCCTCATATCACTCCTTACGCAGTGGTGCTACGGTTAAAGAACGCGGCACTGCTCTAAGATGGCAGGTGCTGCCACCTGTGGGTCTTGTGCGACCCAAGTAGTAGCTCTTCTCGAGCAACCTCTCGCGATCCACCATTAATTTAACTGCCACCTGTCAGCGTGGTTGGTTATCTCACAATCCGGTGAACAGGTTGTGATGACCCCACTAGAACACGTGACCTAGGCTGCTTCTCCAGGGGTAGCAGCTACCTGGGCCACCCTACGCTACCCTATTTATCGCTCGGATTGCAGACGACGCCAAAGCCGGATGTTGTGCGTAACAGGGTTTTGAAAGCTTTCGCGTTAACCATGGCATGTGCTGCCTGTGGATAATACTGTAAGGAAAAGGCGAACACCTCCCCGGTAACTGCGCGCAGGGCGGAGTGCATTCAGTAGAAGCGCAGTGTGCCAAATATGTGGTATACCAGGCTCAGCATCCCGAAGTAACACATAGGCTACGACGGACGCCGCAGTGGAGAGCTTCGGGTCAATTTACACCACCGAGGGTTCTTAACCTGCGTTGACATTGCACAACACGAGGACGCTCTTGCATTTCGACGCCATCGAAATGCGGCCGCGCGGCCGGGATTCGATCCCGCGACCTTGAGATCAGCAAGCTCCCTGGCTTGGGTTGATGCATGTGCTTTAGGAGAAGGGACATGCGAGGAAAACCAGTTGAGCAACCACAAGAGGGACAATGATATGATAAATTTCAGCTTACAATCGCGTCGAAGCAATGAAAGGCTCTTTTTAGTAGACAGCAACCTGCCAGCAAAGTGTATGTTTTATTTTCTCAAAGCCCGTTCGAAGTGGCGTTTTAGTTAAAAATCCAAGCCCAAGATTATTAAACTATTGTCATCGCCTGATGGTGCCGAGGCTATTGAGCCACCGCGCAGGGCACGTGTAAAGAATGCCCGATGGATCAACGTGAAGAAATGATCGTTGAGTACGTCAGTGCGCACGTAGCGCCTATGAGCTCTGACCGAAACCCTGTCGACAGCTATACGCAAGACGCCGCCTCCTGGAAGCCGCGATTCGAACAGCGCCGCTGCCGCAGTATAGCACGCAGCGCTTCCGCCCGACGCTGGGCTCGCGCCGGGCATGGCTGCGGTGCGCTGCGCCCTGTGGCGGTGCTCTTTGAGGTTGGCCGGCCGCCCGGCGGGTCTGGACTCCGCGATCCGCCACTTCGCCCGGTGAGCCTGCGTGCGCATTTCAAGCACTCCGCACGGCACCCTCCTTTTTCTGCACGGTCTATTTCTGCTCCATTTATTGTTGTTGGAAATAGCACGGAGCTCAGAATCTGCTGAGACTAGCGGACGAAGGCTTCTGTCTCGTCTGACTGACCTTCGAGGAGTGCTCGGATGGCGTTGGGGCACTCTTCGACGACTTGCAACCAACTCCCGCTTCGACGAATTTATAACTGGGCTTGTGTCGTTCATTCAGCTTCATGCAGAAGAGCTTGAGGGAACAGCTCTACCGCGAAATCTGCGTCTACCTATGGGCGGTACTTTATCAATACCTACACAATATTGCTGCGTTATCTTCCGCGATCTCACATTGACTGCATCCATGATCGATATAAAAGCGACCTTGAGTGCATGTTGGGCAGAGGAACCCTATTTCCTTTCCTCTGGTCTCCGCACATGGCATCTCCATGCTGGATATATAAATGGGTGGCGAATTGCACGCCAGTCTACCTTCATTTCGGTGTTACTATTTTTGTTAGCACTGGGGATCAGAAAACAGCCTTACTTCCACTGCCAGACATAATTTAGGGAGCAATCGGCGCGAAGCTTCTCTCCAAAAATAGACTCCTTATTAGACGGTCCCTTCTCTACCCCCCCCCCCCCCCGCCCTCCCCTTCACCCTTCCCTACGTTCTCCCCGATTGTTGTCAAACAATCTTTCGCGCGCCTCCCCTCAGCTCGATATCCGCCCCGCATCAGATTCCGCATCTTCCGAGAGGGAAGGGACAACTCCTGCATGGGAATCGATTTTTCGGGCGCATTTCAAGGAGCGACCGTGATCCTCGGACCCGTGTTTCTGTTTTGTTTTTTTTTGCTTTCTTTATTTCTGTCTAGCACGTCGTTAACGTCGCTGTTTGACGCGCTCTCGCCGTTTCTCCCGCGCCGCTCGTGCGTTCCGTGGCAAGCCGTGCGTACGCGCGACGCGTCTACGCGGCGGTCTGCGCGCGGTCGCCGATACGAGGGGTGGTGTAAAACGGCGGAAGCTGGACGCCAAGTGGTTGTTTCACGCGAGACCACTTCGTTGCGCGGGAGGGGTGGCCCGGGGTCCGCACCGGCGCTGAGGCAGCGCGGCCGACACACACACGGCTGGATCGATTGTCGGCGCCATCTTGACGCCGGTTGGGCCACGGGCGCGGTGAAGACGCGCTGCCCACGGGGTTTTTCCTATCTCCCCTCGTTCACCCGCTGCTCTTTCCTCCGGTGTCCCCCTGCTGGGCCGTTCGAGTAGGCGAGTGTGTAGGACAAGTTTAAAACAAGCGCTTCTCCACCGATGACGAGCTTTTATTAGCGAATGTCAACACGGCGCAAAGAGGGGCCGATGCGCGGAGCAGAGCACTACACGTCCTTCGTTTTTTCGTCACATTGTGGACGAGTGCCCCTTGTTCCCTTTGCTTGTCGATACTTTATTATTTTTATTTCTTTTTGGGTTGCCCCAACCTAATGTATGTTTGTCTATACTTTAGGCGGCGAGGATAGGGCACTATTTTTGTTATATTACAACTCACTCTACCGAATGGTTATCTGTACATTGCTGTGGCACTTCTTTCGCCTTTCTTTTTAGCGCCTCATTATATTTTAAATGTGTTTGTTTCCGGCTCTTTTCTGGGCGCGCAATACTAGCAACAAACGGTACCTTTTTATCGCCGCGTTCACAGGAAAGGGTAGGGATGGAGATCGCGAGAATCTGGCGTTATTTGTAAACACTGGATGCCGGCTTTTCTGATCTCGGCCGAGCTCCGAAATCCACCAGATAAATGAAGGAAAAAAAACGTATCTAAGGTACTGAAGGAAATAAAATTTTGCACCTTTCCCTACATCCAAAAGGACAATGTGGAGCTGTTCGCATTTCTTGAATACGTCGCTTACACGAACGTTATCCAGCACTGTCTCCAGCTTGGCTCAGTTGAAGCCCTGTTGAAATGACGGCCACGTCCCGCGAACTTGTTTTATGCACTGCAGGATCGTTCGGCCGGTATGCCACCATTGTTCCACTGCGGTGCATAGCACTGCTCCTTCGCGCCCCCGTGTAGTGCCCGGCGAGTCTCGCGCTTCCGCTCTGCCCCCCCCCCAAACTCGCACGGGCTCTCCTCCGAAACTCCCTCTCCCCACAGACTGCGAAAACCCAAGCCGTGCCCCCGGTCCAAGCTCCCTGGTGTCGGCTGCAGAGCACGGACCAACGAGTGGTGAGGGCACGAAAGAGGGGGAGAGTGTCTTCCCGTGATCCTCCGAGATGGCTTCCCTCCCCCCCGGCCCCAGGCTCCGCTCCTCTCCCCAGAGCCGCGACAATACCGGCGCTTTCACAGTCTTCCCACCGTTCGGGTAAACAGCACACTCGCAGGAGCCGCTTCTCGATCCGCTCTCCAAGAAGAGGTCAGTCTCAAACCGTCCTCCTCATCAACTCGCTTCGTTTACCCCCCTTAATTTCATTTCCTTCTGCACTTCGCCCCGTTGGCGACCGACGCTTTCAGACACTATTGATTCTCCTTAATCAGAGACACGGAGGTGTATACCTCGGAAAATGACTTTGAGCGTCGGTGGTGTTTGACGTCGCTATCGATGCGAGCGCGGGAGTTACACTCGTTTGAAGACGGATGCGCTGGGAGCGGTTGAAGAGCCTACGTTCATGAGAAGGTTTAAGAAGCATTAGAATCAGGGGTAAAGGCGGTGTGTTTCTTTTTTTTTTTCAGCTTTTTGTTTTTCTACAGATACCCTTCTCTGCCTACTGTTGCTCCGAACAGAAATACTCGAGGGCAGGGGGTGTGACCTTGTATACCGACTGCGAAGCCTAGAATACCACCAAGTGTCGCCCAACGGACATGACCTTCCATCAATGTCATGCCGAAGTGAAACCGAAGGCGAACTTTTCATAAACTGTAGCCGCACGTTCCTCAAAGTATTTTAAAAGTTTGCCTTCAAATTCTTGCCGCTGAAATTTTGTAGATTATCGGACATTTTCCGGCCTCGTAAGAGCTTTGTCTTCTGTTTCATTCCACATTGAAGTATGCAGATATTTGGTGAAGTCAATTCTAGGGATAAGCAGTGCTAATGAGATGATGCCTGTTCATTTGCTTTTCGAGACGACTCACTTTCCAATATTCTAGCTGCCGTAACCACGAGCGTTAATGAAGAACATAGAGGTAGGCCGACGCTGACAACTGTTAAAGTAACTGTTGTTCTTGCTTTTGCGTATTTTTGTTTTTCATATCCGAGACGCGGAACTGCAAAATGGCGCTAGCACTGCAAAACGGCTTCGTCCAACTGAAAAATGCGAAAAATATCCGGATAGCCGCATTATCTCTGCTAGCTAAAACTGCCGCCGAAATCTGCAACTAAGCGCGCTACTTCAAGCTCCTTGCTCTCCGACCGCTTTGCTCGCAGAGTGCGCGGTAGATAGGTCTCAGTAGCCGTGCAATACAAGCTTCTCTCACATCATATGACGCTGGTAAAGCACCCCCGTATAGGTTAACGGCATCGCGTGTTCATCTTGCCCATTCAGTTTCACTCTGAGACGGCGAGAAATGGCTAACTCAACTTTTTCTTTTTTCGCTGCTCTCAATTCACTCAAATTACTTCTACCGGATGGTAATTAACTCCGTGGCAACTAAATCAGTCTGGTTACAACGGCACCGCAAAAAAATCGTCAGCATTCTCTGAATAGCCGGAGTTTCCTGCCGGTTCTTCTTATTGTCTCTTTCTTCACAACTGCCAAGACACTCCTTAGCGAAACTTCTTTTCCGCGACAGTAGGTTCATAATGGAATAATTCCGCTCCCATCATGCTCTACATTAGGATCAGATTAACCTCAAGCACCAGTTCTAATTCTAACTGAGCAGTGCTCCAAACTACCCAAGCACTGCCAATAAGCCGAAGCTATTACAGGAAGTCGGATTCAGTCAAAGGATCTTTCCTTTACTTGTTCATCCTCGGCGCATACAGTATTGCGTTGGTCCGGGAGAAGCCTGTTCTGCCCGGTCAGCGGCATTCTCCCCGATGCTGGAGGGGGAGGCAGCCAATAGGTTTCATTCAGCCCACGCTTACTTCCCGCGTTCTCTCCCCCTTACCGTCACAGTGCCGTGGGAGCTAACGTAATTAGTTACCGTGGCCTTGGGATTCCGCCGACCACTTCTGTCAATTTGGTTAATGCGAACGATTTCCCCTGCTCTACTCCCAGCTTATCGAAAACTGAAGGGAAGCTACTTTTCTACAGGTTCTTTACTACTCTACGATGCGTAGGTTAGTGATGGAAAGTTACAAAGCAGAAACAAAATAATCGCAGACACTGCGTAATGTGGCACGAGAACTGAAGAACGCGAAGCGAAGAACTAAAGAAGCAAGGTTTTTGCCAGGAAAAAAACCGAAATGTACAATCTTTCGGAACGGAGAGGTCGGTGCAGTGTAGTTGGTACGTTCGTTGCATAGTAAGCAGGTCGGTTGAAATGCTCGTATTTATTCGCCTTTGTTCCTTCCCTTATAGCAGGCAAATTTTTTTTAAATATTTATTCCAGCTTCATTCCTTGGCCTGCGTTTGACAGGGCTTTCGTGCTTTCTAGATAATGCAGTTAAAGACTCCCCTCCCCACCTGTTATTAGCGATAACCGCTTTCACGAATGTCAGAATGACGAATTTGAACTGGCCCTCACCGTATTGAGGAGAATTGTTTTTTTTTTTAATCGGCGAAAGGGAACGGAAGGCGGGGAAGAGTTGCGACAAAAGGAAAGGCGTCGGATCCGCCTTACTTTTAGTGGACACCTCAATCCCGGTCAGAAAAAAAAAGACGAAGCCGATAAAAAAGGTCACTGTTCAGAAAGCGAATACAGAGAATTAACCACAATAAATTATTTTGTTAAGCCATACTGAGCGCGATAGGGTGGCAGCGTCTTCGAGGCCCTATGAAGGCCCTTTGGAATTACGCCTTCTTCAAAGATATTCTTGATCGTGCAGTAAAACGGTATTAAAAATTGGTTTGGTCCTGTAGCTTGCGTGCTTTCAGTGCAATAAATAATATACAAATAAGCTTGTGTGGTCAGTACACACGCTTTAGAGTGAATTCTTTAACCAGTGCAGGTTATTGGCGTATCTAAGCACGTAGGTTAAACACGCGTAGAGAAGGTTTCGAAAAAAAAGTAAGTCAGCTGAGAAGTTCTACACACTTCAGTAACCTGGTTAATAGTCGTCCAGCTGCGGCGATGTGTGTTATGCAATCCTTTAGCTACGTACTACAGCGTACAACAGCGAAGCGAGACCAGTCGAATCTGTCAGTAAATGTTGTTTTGCTTCGTTTTGAGGGAAGACTCGCGCGGTGATTCACACACTCAAACAAAAACGCAATCGTACAAACAACGGAACCACAAGAGCACGCTGCCTTAATTGAAACGCAAATGCGTGCGCAGCTCACTACAAATTGACCTATCCAACGCCCCCTCCCCCTTTTTCATTAAGAAACGTCGATAATGTACTGCGGGCCCACCTTGTCCCCTGATCGCGCACGAGCCGTTTGACACTTTCTCCTATATTTCCAAGCTCGACCTTGAAACTCTGTTCTCAGTATCGACCTGATTTTATACCAAGCATAAAAAAAAAAGAAACTGCTCTTTCATCTTTTCTTTGTTCGCATCAGAGTGTGGTGCTTTGTCTTGGCTCCTTTTTGTGTTTAGATGCTGTACATCCTGCGGAGAGTGTTGCATTGGACGTATTCTTCATTCCCGGAAGTAACCGCTTTGTTCTTCGCTAGCTATAGAGCAGTGCACTCGGTTATGTCATCTTGCTTCAGTGGACTTCCAGTTAAGGCTAGCCGGTTACACATATTATGACCAGTAAAACAGCACTAAACGAAACCAATCTCGGACAGCAGAAAGACGAAACGAGATCTACGTCGCCCCAGCCCCCGTCCCGTCTCTCCACACCCGTAATTGTCTTCATCTTGTTCTGTTTTACTATTTGTAGCATTTCACCCTAGCAGCGTTAAAAACATGTTCTGCATTGGTGTTCAACTACTTTGAGCGCTCCTTCATGCTTGTGCTGCAAAAATGCTAACCTAGCCAACTGCTAACCTGGCTGCTGCTAACCTAGCTAATGTGTAGCTAGTCGTTGGTAATAGCCAAATCAATTTTTATAATTTCGAAAACGCTATTACCCTTGGTGCTGTAGATAGACAAAATTTTGCCTTTTCGACTAGTTACGTGCACTGGCAAGGTTGCTTTGCCTCCATGCTTTTCGAAAGTTCATGAGTTTTCGCCCGATGCAGCCAAATTTTGTCGAGCCACAGCGGCGGGGGTAATTGCGCTTTCCAAACTCTAAAAACTGATATAGCTATTACTGACGAACGACTACAAGTCTGCAATTGCAACTAGGCGCCTAACTCTAATAGTTAAGAAAATTCGTTATCAAAAATTAGTTAACCAGCTTACTACTAAAGAGAATTCACCGCCTTTCCGGTGTTCGCCAACACTAGTAAGGCTATGCCACAAAAGCCTTATTTTTAGCCCAAAAAGCCCATTTTTGAAAATTTTAAAAGTGTTCGCTGAAACACCAGGTAGATTGCAGATATCGCCACAGAGGCGGCATTCGCGATCAAAGGAGTCCAGCTCTGTGTCACGCAACTTGGACGGATATTGCAATTTTTGTATGTAGGCGTCGGAAGTATACTTCCCGAGTTTATCCAGGCCGTTAGATAAGACTAAAGCGAGCATTGTAGTGAAGCCAGCAGGAACTATGTCCAAGATAGACCACATTTCGTCGCTTTAGGCAAGTAGAGGTCTCTCTTCGCAAAATAAAAAAAAATGCCTGAGTTATGATAACCGCATGTCGCGAGATAAGCTTGTTCATTAAGATACGTCAGAGGTGGAATCGAGGGCTGCTACCAAATACTCACTCCGTGAGAGGTGGTGGGATGAGGCATAACGATTAAGACTGGAATAATACTGGAGAAGGCCGGCGTTGCAACTGCCGCGCGGCCAATTGGTGGCACGGTGCAGTTCGCAGCCAGGAGAACTCCTCTGCAAGCGCCGGCCATGCACAAAGTCACGAATGCTGTGTTTGTATGTGGGAGGGCTTGGCTGGGGCCGAGTAGACTGAGTCAGCGACCGCGTGCACTGCTCCTCTGTGTATCCCGGTTTGCTCGAAGCTGCCGTCATTGAGCGCGACACGTCTCAGACGATGTTTCACCGAATACAACACATGTCGACACTGCTTCACTGCTCCACTTCTATGAAGAGCTGAGACTTCAATATTACGGCATAAAATTCAATCTTGTTATAATATTCTGTCGAAGTGAAGAAGCAGCCCCTAAAAGATGGCAAATATTTCGAGCTTCGCCACAGAGCCAGTTTTGTCCCGGCTGCAGTAAACTGCACGGCGGTACAGAAAGTACTGTTGCTGTGGAGATAAGATATGGCGTTAAGACAAAAGGAGCCCTCGTTAAGTCAGATTACTGTCTCAAAGCACTACGAAAATTTCCGTTGCTTTTACAAAATTTGTTTTTTCTCGGCTGAGCAGCGACTCGAGAGCTGCTGAAAAAAATAGAAGCGAACTCAGAGAGGGCAGTGCAAACGTAGACATGCATACTTATTTCGATGCAAAAGACATCAAAATCGGAGACCTACAACGTCTTGGCCGTTCGAACAGAGGCGATTGCGCATCTAATAATTGCACGACTACAAAGATAGCAAAAACTTAATAGAAAAAAATGCAAGACTGTCGTCGGGTGATCTGCTGATATATTGATTGTTATAGTGAAATCTTTCATTATATGAAAGAATTGCGTTCATCAGCATTTTCTGCTCAAAACTACTTTCGTTCAGAATTTTTGGCTTCCTGTATTCCTTGCGTCAAATTTGACTTCTTCACCTACTGTGCTAGATAAGTTGCACCTCGTCATCACAGATACTCACTGACGGGTTACGTCACAGCAGACAGATCGCCAGACGGTTTAGCATCTTCATTTAACCTTGGAATTCAAGTAGTCCATGCACTGCAAACACGTGTGTGGTGCATCATACTGTGATGGAAGAGCTATCTGCACATTTAGACGTCTACCCCTGAGACGGCTGAAAAAGCGGGTAAGGTTTTGTGTACAGGCAGAGCAGTCGGTCTGACTTCTCCGTCTTCTCGCGCAGGGTCACCTCGGACAGCAAGCAAGAAGCGAAGGCATCCAAGGAGAAGGAGAAGGAATCCAAGTCCGACAAGATGGTGGAACAGGCAACACTCGACAAGCTTGAGGCGGGCTTCAAGAAGCTGCAGGATGCCAAGGACTGCAAGTCCCTCCTCAAGAAGTACCTCACCAAGGAGGTCTTCGACAAGCTCAAGACCCGCAAGACGGCCATGGGCGCCACCCTCCTTGACGTCATCCAGTCTGGTGAGCAATCTGTCCTCTCTTTCCCTCGCCGCGCCTAATACACCCGGGGAATTTTCGCCCTTTTTTCTGCCTCACTTGAGAAATGCCGCCAACCAATGAACGGCTGAGTTCGCAAAACTGTCCGCCCTTACAACCGACCCACTATTGGCTGGAGCCTAAACTGTTATGTAGGTCTTAATCGTGATTGAACAGTAGCATAGGGGCGTCAGTCCGATCTCGTGGACGAATAATTTGTGAATGCTGCGCAGCTTTCAAATCGCTCGATGAGTCTGACGTTGCTATCAGAGATCAGTCACTCTAGAGCAAACGTTCGACGTATATTACTTCGAAGATGACTTGTGCTGCCTGCAAGTGAACCAACGCTAGTGTTGAAGACATAATGGTGTAGGATATTACATAAAGTAATGTAAGGACTCAACAAAGTAATCATGAGACAAAGCTTCTTCGAGCAAGAAATATCTGTTATTTTTCTTCACCTGTATCCAGGCCAAAATATTTTGTTTTGTTTTTCTGTCTTGAAACTACGCTTAGAACTGCGTTGCTTTCAGCGCAAAATGAAAGAGAAAAAATGAATGCCAGTGAAAAGCAACTACCAAGCCTTCTTACCATCGGCTCATTTATCACTGATGAAAGCTGGCCTACAAATGTCCTCCTCAGATGGCGGAGTTAGTTACGTCGGCCGTACCGTTTTGCTAGCGGTGCTTGCAGCAAGGCTGAACACAAAGTCCTCACGAATTACGGCCGAACAGAAATTATACGTTGGTCCAAGGTAAAGGTGGAAGTATCACGCCTCGCAATAAGGAAAAAAAAAAAACTCCGAACGAATGAGAAGGAAAACCAAACAAAAATAAATGTACAGGGCGTTTTCCCCAAAAAAACATCAAAGGTCGACCACAGATGCGTTACCCGCTATTTTATTAGCCCATTCGGTCTTCCATGGGCAAGGCAGGGCGTCCGTTTCGCGCTCTCTTGTGACAGTCGGGTCGCCACATCGCTTATTAATAGTTGGCTGGCGAGGAACAATCAACCGCTCCACGCTCATGCGTTTCTTTTCCCGTTATTGTGGACAATCGGGTAGCTCGTTTGGGGTCAAATCCTGGCCCACTTTATTATAACAGTTCCCTTCTAGACTTCACTGTTTTTCTATTGCTCGCGCTTTGCAATTTCGTCAAGCAACGCCGCAGCCCATCATTCGCTGGGCTTGAAGCAGTCATGAAAAAGAAATTCATAGCTTGACGGCGCATGAGCCAGTCACAGAGAGCGAAAAATAAATAAACCAAAAAGATTGACATTAAAATAGAAATCATTGTATTCAACCGGCCACATATTCCTACCAATAAACTCGGAAGTTTGGACAAATCAAGAAAAACAGACGCTGTCGAGACAGTCAGCTTTTAATAATCAAAAATCAACGTTCTGAGAAAATTTAGGCGCGTCTATAATTTACCAAATTATTTTAGCTTTCTAGGGACACCAAGCGTTCGGCCCCCCATGCAGGAGACGCATCTCGCAGAACTGTCAAGAAAAAGCTCGCTAGTTAGTATTCGTTTCCTTCGTTACTGAGCCTAAAAAAACGTTCGTCTACGCCATGTGATTTCACCGCAGATGTTTACGAGGGTATCCCATGTTGGTCCAGCAAACAGCTCGCGGCGCGCTGGGATCATGCGTGCGTGCAAGCTGCAGCATCGCTTGCTGCGACGTGAATTTTGGAGACGACAGACATGCAGTACACATTTAGTTATGTGCTGCAGGGAGTCCCCTCCTATGATTCTCATCTACCGCCCGTTACCGCACGAACCGGTAAAACGCCGGTAAAGAATTGTGAGATGAGAAACTCGATACGCACGAAAGTACAGATGAGGTATTGTCAGTCAACGATCTTCAAAATATTATGCGTAGAGAGGCAGAACCACCAACAACTGGGTGTAAATGGCAGTGCATACGGCCACAACAGCCGCTAAAACGGAAGGCGGTTTAAAAACCGCTGTCATAATCCACGTAGCCGTAAGGGGTCGTTCCACGTACATGATAGCACCAGGCTTAGGTAAATCTAAAGCCCCGTGACTCTCCGTAACAATACAAGCGGATTGTAACAAAGCCTTTTGAAGAGTTCAGTGCAGCCAGTTTTGATAAAGTCGTGGAGTATAGTAGAGTGTACCAACAATCAAACGAGCTTTGAACATACCAGCGTTAAACCCCGTGGGAAGCCTGCAATTCAAGCAGCGCAAAGCATAACTTAAAATCACTGAAGAACAAACCAAAGCTCTTGCAGAGATAGCACGCAGATACGGTGTTAGTCTCTGAGCAGACAATGTTATTGCGCAGCTTGGAGAAAGGAGAACCTTCACGGTAAACACTGAGAATACAAAGTGCAGCACGTAAGCAGCAAAAAAAGTGCTGAATAAATTAGAAAGCCCGTGCAACGGACTAACGCGATGAGAAAGAGACCGGCTGAGGATGAGCGCTGGCTGTAAAAAAGAACAAAAAGAAACTAAATTCGGTTAAATCTCTTATGTAAAATGCATGTCGTCGGCAGCCTTGTGGGGCACGTCAGAACGCTTGTATGCCGCACTGCGTTGTCTACCTAAAGTTGCGTGATTCGTTGATTATTCACTTCTGAGTACTGCACTGAATTCAAATTTTTTTAAAAGTGCTTTCAAAAGCACCGGTAGAGTGTCACCTTTAAAAGGGTTAATTTTTCCATTCTATAAAAAACCCAAGCTTTACAATAAGAAAGTAAGAACTGTTGATTTGAATCTTGCACGTCTGGATTGTCTTGCCCCACACGTGTCTTACACTGACGAAGCTCACATATTGTCTGTGAGCAAGAGACATGCCTTGTGCTGTTCCCAACAAAAAAAAAGGATTTAGAGATTGATTTCTAAATGTCTTCAAATGCGCGACTTATTCCCAGCGATCCTGAGCGCTCAAACTACAGGCGCAAGGTGATAGCGCTGTCAACAAGGATATATGCGCACCTACTTCACAGTTCTCCCTTACCTCCGCATATCCACAGCATTCCAGTCACGCACAGCGAGCCCTGCGTGTGGCTTCAGCAGAACGCAGTCGCTGATGCCAGACGTACTATCGCAGATGCAGCAAACGCGGTCACGCAAGCCTTACCTCTTCGCAGCGATGTCACTGATCCGAACAGTCGAGCAGACAAGTGGTCGCTTGTTCACAGCCAGCATTTGGTCTTATATCATTTCCAGACGCTTGGTAGAGCACTATTAGAAATGCGGCTAGGAGTTCGCGTCGTTCTATTTTCTTTTATGCTTAAATCGCGTGCTCTCTTTGGGGCCCGGAATATAAATGTCTTACCGGTAACACATAATCATGTGTTCCAGAACACGCTTTACTTCTTATCGAAGTATTATAGTGAAAACGTATCATAAAGGTGCTCTTAATTGCGTGTAATTGCTGCCAAAAATATACCGTTGGTTACGTCACCGTGCGTCTTTCTACTTGAATTGGGTTGCATAAAAATCTCTATATGGCGGTCAGTACGAAATGCAGGACCTAGAGCGTACAGCCCGTGTGATAATATTTTAGGCTAAAGAAACTCGTTTATTTAGTTCCGTGATGTCAGAAACGGCATGACAAATAATGTCAGTCTGCAAATTCTGGCCAGTATGTTTCCTCCTGTAAAGCTTGGTTCGCTGCAAGCACTCCGTTTTTGTAAGAAAGCTCACCCCAGACAGAGTAAAGGAACCTGCCGATCCCGAGCGTCAATCTGCATACCGTATGTTCTTTTCACTCTCTGGTATTCCCCTGGATGTCAGTATCCATTCCAGTCTCTTTCCTCCTCGCCCCTTCCGCAGTTCCTTCATCGCTTTCTTCTTTCCGCTTATAGATTGTATCATTTCTCTGCTTGCATTCTTCGCATTCTTCCTCCTGTTTCTCTCTTTCCTTCTTCCAAGTCCTTTTCTATGGCCTTTGTCGGCAGAATACGGCGCTTTGTTATCGCTACCCACTCGTTACGGACAATGGTTGTGCTGTATGCAAAAAAGTAAAAAAAATAAAGTAGACGGCACGAAGTGCGACAGAGAAATGGAAAACGGCAGCACCCCAAGTCAGATTCCCGTTTGTTTTCATGACAAACCCGATTCCTACTTGCTGTACAACTACTCAAAAGCCTGGATGTCTCAAGCTAGACGACCACCACGCGCAGTGTTTGCGATACTTTAGCTGGTTTTTTTTTTTTCGGCTCTTATGCGCAGACTTCTGGCAAAGAAAAAAGGTTAATTCGGCGACGTCTTTATTTGTTCTGTTACCCAGGTTGCATTCTAGCTTTTTACAAATGACCAATGAGAGACGAGGCGTTAGTATTATCGCATATAAAGAAATCGATGTTGAAAAAAGTGGTAAAACTGGAAGTTAACAGTATGCGAAACCAGCGTATTATCCACTTGAAGAGACATCGCACCCGCGTATATTTGCTGGTTGCTGAGCAGTCAGGTTTTCTCAGACCATTTATTAAGTTTGGTTTATTGGTTTATTGGGGTTTAACGTCCCAAAGCAACTCAGGCTATGAGAGACGCCGTAGTGAAGGGCTCCGGAAATTTCGACCACTTGGCGTTCTTTAACGTGCACTGACATCGCACAGTACACGGGCCTCTAGAATTTCGCCTTCATCGAAATTCGGCCGCCCCGGTCGGGATCGAACCCTCGTCTTTCGGGTCAGCAGCCGAGTGCCGTAACCACTGAGCCACCGCGGCGGCCAGACCATTTATTAGATTCATGAATGATGAATTTTGCTCAGTTTTAGAACGTCACTATTTGTTGTTCGAAAAATTTTCGAAGTGGTTCCTAAAACACAATTACCGTATACTTATTAAGAAACATGTTTGTACGTCTTTATAATTCATCTCACTGTGACTGCAAAAAACTTAGCAGTACCCGCAAGAACACACTCATCACTTCAATTCAGTTGTCTCGAATTCGATCCAGGCCGCTTCTGCGGATCATGTTACAGAGGTTGAGCACTTACTACAATGACGTCATGGCATGCGTGGTGGATACTTAAATATAAAGTGAGCTGCCTTCATCTGCAGAAGCGACTTAAACAAATAATGTACAAAGTTAAATCACTCAGAGAACCGTTGACTGTTGTTTCTTCCTAGCAGAAGTAATCTCAACACAATTGGAATTGGACAAATTTACACAATTGGACAAATTGGAATACTTAGCCTCGGTGACGAAGCTAAAGATAGCGCCTAAGACCAGGCTTGAAACAGCTCGTTACTTTTCCTCGCCTCGTTGTTTTCTCGTTATTTGCTTTTTTTTTCATGCACTACCTTTTACTGATGAAAAATGATTTTTGCAGCCTAAGCATGTAGTAGTAGGAGTCCAAATACATATTATATCTTGATCATCGATCGGATCCTTCCTGTCCCAACTGCCCCTGTATCTATGCGGACCTGGCCCATAGCCTCTTCTATTGCCCGGCTGCTCAGCAGTCGGGTTCCTTCCCGCCACCCTCTCTATCCATCACCACCTGGCTCGACTGGCTTGGCGCTGAAGGGGAAGAACAGCGGCTTCTGGTCGCCCAGGCGGTCGAAATGCGCGGCCTGTAAATTATGGTCGATTAAAAGTCTTTTACTACTACTATCTTGATCAAAAGCGAAAGCCAAACCAAAATTCAAAATGCGTTCAGTCAGGTACATGAACAAGGCCAAAAAAAAGGGAACGACGTCAGGAAAGAAAATACTAATTAAAACAGTAGCCATTTAATGAGCACTAACGTTTGCAGACAATGATGTGAAAAGCTACTGTAATACTTTGTTGATGGAAGGCTTAACCCCGCTCAGCTGCTGTTGCCAGGAAACTCGAATAATTACACGAAAGAAACAGATTACTGAGATCGTGACGTTTACTAGCATTAGTATTTGATAAAGAAAATAGCTGATTACGATAAATATGAAAGTTACTTCCAGCTAGTGCGTATAAGATTCTGAGCGGAAAATTTCATTTTATTTTGCGTTAATAAAGCTAAACCAGCCGCACACGACAACTCAGTTGCTGATCAACGACCAGCTATTGTTTTTGGACTGACTACAAATAATTTCAGAGAAATTCTGTTTGCAAACAACACATCTTTACATAAGCAGATGTAATTGGGGAAATAGAGAGTTCTAGTTCTTTCATCCTAAGGAGAAGCTTTTGTTTGTAATACTGATTAAGAGATCAATATGGTAGATACAATCAAGAATTTATGGGTCTATATACATGCCTAAATACTTAGTGTGAAACTTAGAAGAGAAGAAAGTCTATATTTAAGTAATAAAACCAAATTTTTTCCTTCATATTTCTACGCTCTGCTTAATGCCAAAACTAGGTTACTAGGAAGCGCTCAGGTACGCGCATCCGGGCACATATTGGGGCCAGCTGAACGCTAAATGGCGAGAGAAAAAAATAATAAACGTGAGCAGCTTGGCATCGTAAGAAAGCTATCTGTCTATGAAAGCAGCTCTGGTCAGCAATATTCTTCAGCTCTCTCGTGCATTCACTGTGGTGAAACCAGACAAGAAAAGAAAAGGTATTTCCAAATAAGTATGCTAGCATACTCGCGCGCGAGTACTCAGCGCATATCTTTTTGGTTTTTTATTGTTCAAATGAGCACTATGCCACTAGAGAGTAGCTGGATGGCTTCATATTTAAATGCTCCCGCATATCAAGTTTTTTTTTCGCATTTCAACGTCCCCGGTGGCTGTCGAAATAAGGCACAGCCGTATAGTGGCACGCTATATAAAGTATCGTAGCGTCTTTCGTAGGTACGGTGCACCAGTATTTCTTTTTCGCTGATATCCAATTCACTTCGCTATCGATAATAAACACTGGCTATACAACCCATCGCGAAACGGTACGACCGAGCGAGTGCACGACGAGCGGGATCGAAGACGTTCTCCGGGAGCTAGAAGACGCCGCTCGCCACCAAGGCACGCGCACACGTACTCGCGGTATTCGGTTGCACGCCAAAAACGGCCAGGCGCTTTTATATATCGCTCCCGCCAGCGGGCAAGCCCTCCGCAGTGGCACAGGAGTAGCACGCGCGGCTATTTCGAGGACTTCTGCCGGCGGCGGCTTCACCAAAATAAGCGCCGCTCCGACCACCCGGCACCGACTCCTCCGAACCCCGGAAGATCCGCAGTGGCAGGGGCATTTCCTGTCCAAACTTTGCTCCGTCTTTATTCGATTTGTTTTACTCCTCGTCGTGCTCTCCTTCCCTTTCGTGTTCTTTTTCTTGCATATTTGTTTCTTCCCGCACCCCCCCCCCCCCCCCCCTCTTCCGCCCGCGGCGCTCAGAGTTAAACCGAGGAGCCGTCACCGCCAGATGCGCTGCCTCGTTCTCGAAGTTCTCTCTCTGTGCCAGTGCGGCGAAAACGAAGTTTCTTTATTTTTGCTTTTATTTTCGTAGCATGCTGCAAGGTAGCAGCACTAAACCTGAAATATCCGCCAGTGTCGAAACTTACAATACACGCACGGCAACTTCGGAGCCAGCGGCCGAACGGGATGAGCTTTCAGCGAGCCGATGGATCAGAGCGCCCGCATTCGTTCTCAATGCTCCGCACTACGCTCTCTGCTCCATTCAACTAATCTGGTCCGTCGAAGGTCAGCGTTGTCATACACAAGCAAACTAGGGCGATGTAAAAAAAAAAACAAATGCCGGTTATTCAGCAAAGACTGCGCGAATGCCAGAGATTCTGCCTGTTGTGCTGCCCCTTGAACACGAGAGCAGCAGCAGCGTCAGAAACAGCTGCAGCGCCAGGAGAGCTAAGAAGCGAAACTCACGAGGAAATTTTTGGTGCAAAATTATCGGAGGTTCTTAGCATGGGTTTTATTTGTAAGGGCCTTCCATAAGCGTTCGCTATTACCAGCAACACTACAGAATGAATAACACAGAAAAAATACTGAACAGCCTTGTTTCTCCAGGAAGACTATTCTTTTTAGCGTTTTTTTACCGCCCGTCCTGTCCATCGTCTCCTGTGTATTCGTGTTCCTTCAGCGTTAGAGAATTTTACTTTTCACAGTAATTTGGACCCCTCAGTCTTTCTTCTCTGTGTTTCAATCACCGCCATCTTTCATGACATTAGCGATGCATTCGTAGCATCAATGCAAGTAAGCATACAAGGCTTCCTGGTGGGGGAGAAAAGCAGGACCCTTTTGCATATGCAGCTTCTAAAAATTTCACGGAGAGGGGTAATTACATTATGCGTTGGTGGCGCGACAGCATAAGAAGCTGTTTATGCCTTTACCGGACATGATGTCCCTTCCCTCTAGCCAATCAGCATTTTTTGTGATCCGCAACATTTTTTCCTTGATGAGCCTTCTAATGGTATCGCCGTAAAAGGAGGGAGGAGGAAAGGCGGGGTGGTTAACCTGTAGCTGGAACCAGTTTGCTACCCGGCACTGGGGGAAAGGGATGAGGGGTGCATTACGAGCATTGCAAGCGCCGCTTCGGGTGCGCCCACCTGCAGCTTCCTGGCCACCTGGAATTTCTGGGGACAACGGAAAAGCCTTAGATAAAAAATTTTTCCTATTTCAAACGCCTATATCTGCAATCTGTTCCTGTTTTCTCCATTGCGATAAGCGAGACGGGAATAAAGTTAAGGTTTGGTTGGTTTATTGGGGTTTAACGTCCCAAAGCGACTAAGGCTATGAGAGACGCCGTAGTGAAGGGCTCCGGAAATTTCGGCCACATGGGGTTCTTTAACGTGCACTGACATCGCACACTACACGGGCCTCTAGAATTTCGCCTTCAAGAAATTCAGCCGCCGTGGCCGGGATCGAACCCACGACTTTCGGGTCAGCAGCCGAGCGCCGTAACCACTGAGCCACCGCGGTGGGGCGGAATAAAGTTAACGATGAAGAAGGTTGAGGGTAGCGGCAACCAAGATGGACATATCTCATTTTGCCGCTGAATGAGAATGAATGCGATAGCGCTGTTCGTGCTTCTCCGCTGAGCCGTAGGTTTTGTTCGGGTGCTCTCGGGTTGACCTGTAGCTTCTTGGCGATAGCTAATTGCGAAATGAATCAGCATCTCGCGGACTCGTGTGCTGTCGTGTACCGGGCATCCTCGACCATGGGTTCCAGGCGTACGCTAAAGTTGTGCTCTCCGTGCAGTGCCCGATTGCCGAGGCCGCGTCTAGAATTTCCGTAATTTCGTCCAGTCTGCCATGCAATCTGACATGCATGAGTGGGTGATTGCTTGGCAGGACATGAGCGTTCTCCGCCGGTCTGCGCTGCAATGGCGAAAATTTGAAGGGAAGGGCTAATGTAAGGCTGCTTTAATGGTCCCCTTTTAACGCTTCGGTAATGCTTTTACACACGCATTGCGTAGAAACGCAGCATCTCGAAAGGACTCCTCTTCTGTCCGGCTTGATATCACTTGCTATTTACATCGATTTATGTGCTCTGGAGCACGCATAGCCAAAATCTATCCACCGGCTTAAACACGATGAAAGCGACAAGCTTAGCAGGGTAGTAATATTTTCCACCCCGTATTCCGCTCCGCGCCAACGGCCCACCCTAACATGTCTGCACCCGCCAGTTCTGGAAAGTAACACGAAACAACCCAGCACACAGACGCCCCATCCATTCAGCGACAAGATTCAGTCGAATTTCGTGCGTGCGTTTTCTGCCCACACAAGATGTTGCGCAAGATAAGAGCTCTGCTATGAATTTCCCAATCGTAGCGAACTCAGTTACTGCGCAACGCTGGACAGCGTCCCACGAATCTGCTTGTAATGAGGCCGTGACCTCGTCTGGTTTCAAAATACGCTCATCTTTCTTATCCCCTAGCTGTCCAAGAAAAGAGGCCCTTTTTCTAATGCGCTCGCGCAGCCTATTCAGCGGCTGAAGCGGGGCTCATAAAAAGTCTTATGAGAACGTTGAACCCGCGGGGTAATCTCGAAAGCGTATAAAATCTCTCCTGATGGTGCCTATACGGGCTGGAGGGCCAGTCGTTTATATCGCAGCTGCAGACGTCCTTCAAACAACAGTGCTTGAAAAGTAGCGAGTTTTTTTTGTGGACATTAGTTTAGGACTCAATGGAAGCGTTTAGGGTTTTGGTTTGAGTTTTGTTCGCGATATGTAAATTATTCTCACTTGGCAGAGGCGTAGATAGCATGTCGCGTGTAAATTTCCACCTGTCAGCTCTCTTCGCAAACCGCCGGATTTTTTCTTTTTTTTTTTAGCTTTCATAAACGTTCGGAGAAGGAAGGCGGCCTGAATGTAAACTACGATGCGCAGAAAATGTACGCTTTCGTTAGTGGGCATTTATTAACCGTCAGTTTTCCGCCACGAAGCATCGCACAGTGCATACACTCTTAACAGACAGGCGTAAAAAAGGTAGTAATATATCCTCTAGCACACTCATCTTTTATAAAAGAGAGTGCAATAAAAGACTTCTACTCCTTTTTACTGCCATACAGGCGTATTCAAGTTTGGTGTGTACCCTGCTGTATACAGAGATGTTAGGACATTACTGAAGTTCCTCTTTCCCGTCCGATTTGTTGCGCTTAACTTCAGCATGTCGACGTACCAATACTCCCTACTATCGGTTTCGCACAAGACAGATCTGCTAGTTAATCTTGAAGCCAGTTTTTCGCAAAAAGAAAGCAAAAAACTCAACATCTGTTGTCGTGATGTTCATGATTCTAGAACATGCTACCAGTTTATGCTCACGCGGAATTCAATACTGTTCGCCACTTGAACACACATGCCCTGTCACGACCACGTCCGAACTTTAAAGCCGTGCTCTAAGGAAAACGCGGTGCTATATACCCGCCGCGGTGGCTCAGTGGTAAGGCGCTCGTCTACCGAGCCGGAGTGCCCGGGTTCGAACCCGACCGCGGCGGCCGCGTTTCGATGGAGGCGAAACGCAAGAGGCGCCCGTGTGCTGTGCGATGTCAGCGCACGTTAAAGATCCCCAGGTGGTCGAAATTATTCCGGAGACCTCCACTACGGCACCTCTTTCTCACCCACCTTTTTTCACTACCAGCTTCCTCCCTTCCCTTACGGCGCGGTTCAGGTGTCCGCCGATATATGTGAGACAGATACTGCGCCATTTCCTTTCCTCAAAAACCAATTTACCAATATATTTATCGCTGTAAACGAAAGTCTGCCATCATGAATTCCTTCACTTTACGATGATGCCATTCAGGAAAGGTAGATCGTAAACGTCAGCGTGCGCGGCTGTAGCTTTTCCGTCCCGTGAAAAATATAATGCGGTAGTGGTCGCGACTGTGCGGCTCAGTGTCGACACAATGATAGGTCCGACACCGTACGGCCACGGGGACAGCAAAGGGCTATGATGGTGCGTGACGCGCGAATTGAGACCGCGCTGTCCACACACACGCACGCCAGCCTGGCACGGTGCCCTTGACATGCGACTCGCGTGGTGCACTCGGCGCCGCGGCCGCTTCGATCTCTGTCCCACATTGGTGGACCGCTCTCTGCACGGAAGCCTCCGCTCGATGGGGCGCTTCGAAACGACCAGCCCCGCGCAAACTTGGCCTGGCCTTGGCGCCCAGTTCGATCGTACCGGCTTGCAAGTGTCGAATGTTTCGTACGTAGAGAAGCAGTCGCTGCTACCGATTTCCCGCGGTGCACTCAGCTCGACGTCGGAGTTTCAAGGACCGTTAGGAGTAGCGTGCTTTTTGTGAATGCGAATTCTCACAAAAGCAGACATGACCTCGAGGCGGCCGCCGGAGCTCGCCCAGTGTATATATATATATATATATATATATATATATATATATATATATATATAATATAACGACAGGAAATAAAAGCGGGGGAAAGGAAAATTTCTTTCCCCCATGGCTTTCTTAGAAAGACAGGGAATTGCCCCTCGAAGAAAACCATGAGGTCGCGGGGAAAGAAATTTTCCTTTCCCCCTCCTTTCCCCCGCTTTTATTTTCTGTCGTTCTCTCCTTCGGAACACCTGCATCCACATTAGGGGATCGAGTTTTCAAGTTGTAACCGATTCCTTTTTTTCATCCCCCCCCCCCCCCCCCCAATCACTATTGTTTGAACTTTGCGCATTTTCCTGTACCTCGCGGATGCTATAAAAGCTGCTTGTTTCGAATACTGTAATACACTCGAAAAAGGCTGGTCCTCCAGCCGAAACGTCGTGAATTAAATCCTGTTATGTTTTTCAATTTCTGGTGACTTTATCTTATATTGATCAATCAGCTGCCAAGAAATCAATTTCGACGGGGGCCCTCCGTCTACCAAATCCCATGCTTCTTTCTGTGGAGCTAATGCACAGAAAGTTGATTGAGTTGACTGAAGGCCCTCGGCACCCCAAACATACGCCAGAGAAAGATTAGTGTCCTGCAAACGTGAAGCAGTTATTACAGTGATTGTATTATAAATCTGTACATGACAAATGAAATAGGCTTAAAGGTAACCTAATTGGCATGGCGCAAAAGAAGTCAAGAAGCGACTATAAAAATTAACAACACAAACAATCCAACGAGCACGGAAAACGAAACTCAAAGAAGCAATAAGGTAAGCGTAAAATGATTGCATTGTATGTAACATGCGCTGAACACTGACATCTGTTTGAATGAACTCCTTTCGTGAGTAGTAAGGCGAAATAAGCACGACCGCTTCTGTTTCCGCAAACGACTCCCTGAAAGCAGGCTGTCAGTAACGGCTGTCGTTGTGAGCGTGCATACCCCAATTCATAGCGAGCATTGGCCAAAATTCATTTAATAATGCCAAAATTCACTTTCCCAGGAAACATGTTCTGGTTGGTTACAACTCCTGAATTGTCACCTTTGAAATATAAATCCCCCATCAAACCGCGAATGTTTTCACACGTTCTGAAATCCGGATGCCCAGACGCCTCTGTTGGAAGAACTTGCTGCACTCTTTGGATTCACGCCTGACAACCTTGATTTATTTTTCTTATAATCCTGGTTGATGCACCCTTTGATTTTTAAGGGCATGAAGGTATTGATCCTTACGTCACTTCATTATTGTACTCGCGCACTTTTTGCGACAACAAAGGCGCCCTCACCCCATTACGTCAGGTGTTGACGGAGCCAGAGCCAGGCCTTGATAGCGCCGACTTCCAAGGACCAGAAGTGAGGCTGTACTATTTAAAGTGCACCCGCAATAGAAAGTATCTCTTCTTGACAAGGAGAAAGCCAGTGCTCACCATAACACGGCTTTGCCACTCTGGCGTTGTGCGAAATTTCACAACAGTGGCCTACAACAGTGACGTAGCTGGCGCCAGTGCATGGAACCAAAATTGCAGCTATACGAGACGGCTAATATTCCAATGCTTAGACTAGGAATACTAAAGGCGCAGCTTACGCGCAGTAGGGACTGGTCAAAGGTATATTATAGTTACAAGCCTTTACCTTGGAATGCAATGCACTTAAATATCAGCACACCGGTGTTCAATAATGTGTATAAGGGAGAAGGGGTCGACATTGTGTGCGTTGCGATCCATTTGTTTACTTCATGTCGGACTCCAAGCCAACCGTTGATGTCTACGTAAAATACTTTCTCTGGCTTGGCTTACCTTTGACTTGGCTGAAGCATAAATCTTCACATGATTTATTTTTATTCTTTGGACCGATTAGATTGATTGATTGATTGATTGATTGATTGATTGATTGATTGATTGATTGATTGATTGATTGATTGATTGATTGATTGATTGATTGATTGATTGATTGATTGATTGATTGATTGATTGATTGATTGATTGATTGATTGATTGATTGATTGATTGATTGATTGATTGATGCAGGCGTGGAGAACCTCGACAGCGGCGTCGGCCTGTATGCGCCGGATGCCGAGGCGTACACCCTGTTCGCCGACCTGTTCAACCCTGTGATCGAGGACTACCACGGGG
Source organism: Amblyomma mixtum (assembly GCF_055824585.1). Taxonomy (NCBI): domain Eukaryota; kingdom Metazoa; phylum Arthropoda; class Arachnida; order Ixodida; family Ixodidae; genus Amblyomma; species Amblyomma mixtum. The sequence goes on from NC_143012.1 coordinate 162,116,618, forward strand.
GCTTCAAGTCCACCGACAAGCACCCGCCCACCGATTTCGGGGACATGAACACCCTAGTCGACTTGGACCCGCAGAACAAGTTCGTCGTCTCCACCAGGGTGCGCTGCGGACGCTCTCTCCAGGTGAGCACCGATGACTGCGTTCGCGGAGAAAGCGACAACTTGAAAGGCCGACAGAGCAGGCCACGTTCTTCCTACTAAAGATATGGGCCATTTTGTGTTCATAACGATAGAGTACCGCCTAAATGTACTGCAACACGTCACCACCAGCCAAGTTTCTCTCTCGCAGGTTAGATCTTCCGTGGCTACTTGGTCTACTTGCTGACTACTTTTCGTACGCCAGTAAATGCCGTAAAGCATCTTTCGTTACTACTAAACGCTAGTTTCCTTCATGCTCATCTCTATCCGAACTATTGCATTTCGCCTCTAGCGATCCTCAATCATCCACTGCATTTCATCGCCTCCGTCTTTTAGCAAGACAGTGCCACCAGCCTATCGGGAGGTATTTCTCTGGATATCTAATTCTTCTTACAAGTGCACAAAGGTTCAGAAGGTTCAGCAACGGTGCGTTTACCGGAAGAATCAGCGTGCACAATCCCTCCTGCGGTCTGGAGGTTCAAACTGGAGGTCTGGCTGGTGCGAACTGCAGCAGCTTGCACAGACGAGTTATCTGCTAGAAGAAAAAAAGATACATTATTTCGTCGCTTTGCGAGAACCGCTGCCTTCAAAGGAAATCACTCCATAGCGCGTTCGTGCTTTTGAACGGTTGTCTCTGGTTGACAGTTTCAGTTTTTCAGCAGATCGGAAGCTATCTCCGAAATGACGGCAATGTGGTGTAATTTGCAATAGGGAGGAAGGGCGTAGCGGTCATGTCGTCGCGACAGTGAGTGAAGCTTTTTATTCAAATCATCCACGTGTTCGCAGAAATGTGAACTTTTTAGATACGTCTTACAGGGCTTCGGTTTGGCTTGCGAGCATTACTGCTGCCGTATGCTGACACATCGAGGCTTAGCCGGAAGCTGCAAGGATACCATGACACCATGTGATGCTCTATTCAATAAAAACATGGCAGAAATAATGCTACTAATATGACAATGTGACCTCAGTTCTCAGAGACTGTATTAGCAACCCTAACACTCTGCTTTAGTACCAACCACTCCGGGAGCAAAAAGTTCTCTGGCTCCGGCCCTGCCTGGGCGCGACGACATTGCAACGACGCTGCTCTGTGTACTGCTGGGTAAAGTTAATGGTATTCCTATTAGGTTCTTCAACATGAACCATCGCAATTGCTCAAAAAAAAACTATGGGGCACTTTGGCAGCCTAAAGTTCGCTAGGCGAAAGCCTTTGTCGCGCTACTTCGACTGCCAATGACTGCCTATGTTTGTTACGGCTGCACCGCTTGGGAGCCATTCTCCTCCACTAGCTGCAGCGACTGACGACGGAGCAGCGCTCGACGCCGCCGCGCCGACAGCTCCACGTCGACGAAGATGACGTCACCTTGTGGCAGCTGCGCTCGTCGATGAGTCACCCCAGGCGGTGGATGTAACGCCGGACGGACGGGAGAATGAGCCATTAAAGGCTTTCGCCTTAATATGAGTTGCGTGCAATCACGGCGACGTCTTTCCCGTACACATATGCCTCCTGTTTCCGACCTTTGCAGGGCTACCCGTTCAACCCGTGCTTGACCGAGGCCCAGTACAAGGAGATGGAGGAGAAGGTCAGCTCGGCGCTCAAGGCCATGAGCGGAGAGCTTAAGGGCACCTACTACCCCCTCACGGGCATGGACAAGAAGACGCAGCAGCAGCTCATCGACGACCACTTCCTGTTCAAGGAGGGCGACCGCTTCCTGCAGGCTGCCAACGCATGCCGCTACTGGCCCACCGGTCGGGGCATCTACCACAACGACAACAAGACCTTCCTGGTGTGGTGCAACGAGGAGGACCACCTGCGCATCATCTCCATGCAGCAGGGAGGCGACCTCAAGCAGGTGGGTGTCCGCCCTGCCACCGGCGAAGACCGCCCTTAAGACACAGCCAGACCCTTTGTAATGCACGCGAGCAGTTGTCTTCTTAGGCCCACGCCCCTTATATTCTGCATAAGATCATTTATTGCCATTTCAAAATCCCGAACAGCCTCTCCACTCGGCACTTCTCAGTGGCGGCCTGTGTGCAACTCAACGGCCCCGCCTTTTGTGGCAATTACACAACTCTTGCTGCACTGAGTGTTTAGAAATTCCTGGTTTATGGCGATGGTCGCACGTAGGTCCTGTCTAATCCACAAAAGGCATTGACTGCTCAATACTTTCAAAAATGCCCTTCTGTACCGATGCATGGCGAGGAAGCACTTCTTCCTCTGTCTAATTTTGTTTGCGTATTGATAGAAAGTACGCCAAATGGGCCATAAAGGAGCACACCATCCATCTTAAGGACATTTAAGGGAGAATAGCAGCAAGCAGTGGAAGGAATCTGGCCTAACTGCTTGTCCAGAACCACTACGCATGGCTTACCGCGATATTATTCGCGAGCAAAGCGCGAATTTAGAAGCGTCGCTTGTTGTCCCAGTTCTACTGTAGTGGCATTGCGATGGTAAGATGCGATGGCAAAGCGGAAGACGACCTAACGGTGCTCTCTCCGGGCGCAGGTTTTCAGCCGCATGGTGAGCGGCGTGAAGGAGATCGAGAAGAAGCTGCCTTTCTCGCGGGACGACAGGCTGGGCTTCCTCACCTTCTGCCCCACCAACCTGGGCACCACCATCCGCGCCAGCGTGCACATCAAGCTGCCCAAGCTGGCCGCCGACAAGGCCAAGCTGGACGAAATCGCCGCCAAGTATAACCTGCAAGTGCGAGGTGGGTGCACACAGCTGCCGCCCATCAGGAGAGAGTCTGGAGGGGGAACACTTGTGTTCGTCTTAGTGCAGATTATTATGTAAAGGCATGAGCCCAAACACCAAAGTTGATGTTTCTGCACTGCGATAGGACGTCTTATCTGCCCACACTGTCAACTTTCAGGGGGATAATTCGTTCCCTTCGATTTTTTACCAGATTTAGTTCAATTGGAGACATATGCCGAGGAGAGGGCCTACGTGGTTTATTGGGCTTGGCAATACCTCATAGGCAGATCCACCAGCACTTTCCACCAGGGCATATTTTGCCGGGGACATTTTCTCCGGGGTCATTTCTTTTGGTGCCGTTTTTTCTCGTTATTTTTTCCAGTCCCAGAATCCCTAGTGCATATTCAGGCACGCGACGCCTGAGCCGCAAGTAGCCGCCAGCACGCAATACGGTGACGCGCTCGGAGCCCTTATTGGGAAGATCTCTAGGCCCAATTCACTCTCCGATTCGACGGGCGGCAGCGTGGCAACCTTGTAACCTGGCAGGAGCCATGCTGCTGCGAGGGTCGAAACTAAAAGCTCAAAGTGAGGGGCAGGTCTTCGAGCAGAATGAACCCCAACGTGGACTCCTCGCGTCAACAAAGCTGGTGGAGAAGGAGTAGGACACCACCTTATAAACGTCGGCAGGGGCGGGGGGCTTGAAGATTTGTCCAGTACACTACCTTTTTTCCCAGAATATATGAACTGCAGCCAGATGACAAACCTTCCCCCTTCCGCTACTCCCAGATGCATGGCTCATAACCGAATTTTTCGTACGACCGGGTTAACCCGACCGCCGCGCAGGGGCCGCAGCGGCACTCGCTTTCGTCTTCGCACTCCCGTCGCTCCAGGAGCCTTGATATGCATCATCCCTCCACCACTTCCTTCTATCCCTGTCTGCAAAGCACAACACCGAACTACACGACCCCCATATCGGGAATTGAGGCACTAACAGCTGCCGCTGTATGAATTATGAAACTGCACAGCACGTTCCTGGGCATCAGTCCCGCAGGCCAGTATGCGCCCCCTATGCGCATCATCATCAGGTCTGACCGACACCCCGGCCAGCTGCTCCGCCGCCACTGGGGACTGAGGGCCGAGGGTTAATTGGGTTGTTCATATAAGTTTGCGGCCAAGTACTACACCAGGATGGCCAAATCCTGCTCTGGTGAGGAAATGCGTTGCCCTATGCGCGAATTGCGTCAAAGACCATGCCGTTGAAATGACGCAAAGGCAGCGAAAAACTTAGCGGTTGCATGAACTGCTACATAATCTTCCAGTGCTGAATTGTGATGAATAGGTCAAGGAGAGAAAGCCCCCCCCCCCCCCCCACCCCCAACCTCCAAACATTTTTTTTTCACTAGTCCAACTCGCCGCCGAGGCGCAAGCTCTACATTTACCGCACGTGTCTTACTGCGCGCATTGGGCGACGTGTGCACGCTTGTCGCATTTTCGCGTCAGCCCAACTCGTTCTGTCAACACCACTCGTCACAACCACTATACTTCATAAGCCGATCTCGATAGCGTTGCCTCTTATCACCAGCGCCGACTGCGCTGAGGCCAGCGGCACGCGCGACAGAGGCACAGTTTGGCGCCTCCGGTGTAACGTCAGCGCCGACGAGTTGTAACGGACAAAGTAACGGAACACCGGTACGCGCGCGTGCCTCCCCAGGCACCCGCGGAGAGCACACCGACAGCGAAGGCGGCGTCTACGACATATCCAACAAACGGCGCCTGGGCCTCACCGAGTTCAAGGCCGTCAAGGAGATGCAAGACGGCGTGGTAGAGCTCATTAAGCTCGAGAAGGCGGCCGTCGAAAAGGAGGAGGCTGAGAAAGCAGCCGCTGCCGCAGCGGCTGCCCCTCCTCCGCCGCCGCCGCCGCCGCCTGAAGCTGCCGCACCGCCACCGCCGCCGCCCGAAGCAGCCTCACCGCCGCCGCCCGAAGCTGCCGCACCGCCACCGCCGCCGCCGCCGGACGCCGCCGCAGCTCCACCACCTCCTCCTCCCGAAGGAGCCCCGCCGCCGGCGGCGCCGCCTCCGGAGGGGGCGCCACCGCCGCCGCCTCCTGAGGGTGCTCCACCGCCTCCTCCGGCGGAGGGAGCTCCACCGCCGCCGGCGCCTCCAGGGGCCCCTCCCGGCTAGAAAACAGCTAGCACAACTGTGGAGCGCGAAGAATCGCGCCGCACCTGAATATTGTTTTGGCGACGCCGGACTTGAGTCCTGTAGCTGGTTGCGGGGAAAACGACGGTGGGCGCGAGATTAATTAACGAGGCTGCTGGAGAAATTACGCGAAAGTACGTAATTAAAAGGTCTCCGCGTATGGAACGGTTCAAGTGGCGAAATGTTTGACGAATGGTTTTGCGTGTTGAGTTGGTCAAGTTAGATTCGTTGCTCAAAGCCACGCATGCAGGAGAGAATGGCGTATTACATTCCAGTTGACGTTTGCACGACAAATGTTCAAGGTTCTATTTTTTTTATTTGAGCACGTCAGCCGCAACTTAAACATTACAAGTCACCCTGAATTGAACTCGACGGGTGCAGTCAGAAGAAAAACTGGGCTTGGGCGTCGTGAAAGGTAACGGAGTGAATTCCAAGAGAAAACGAGCGTAGCAGGGAGCGGCAGAAGTTAGGTAGGCGGATGAGATTAATGGTAATAATAATAATGCTTATTTACACCAAATGCATACATAGGATGAGGCAGCACAGCAGAACAAGCTTAATGAAAACCTGACAAAGCCGCAGGCCCCCAAACAATTACGGGATAAGGAAGCCGCTGCGGGCACACGACAGCGTTAACCGGAGATATATGGCAGATTCCATTGCCCTGCAGTGGTCGTAATCAAGCTGTTAAGGTGATGTGCAGTTGAGTGCGTCATCAGGAGTTACACTGGTCACTTAGTTCCTTCCTACTTGCTCCTGTGCCGCTTATGGAGATGTCATTTAGGCTTGATGAGTGCGAGTATGCAACAGCTGTATCCTACCGGCCGGTACCCACCTATGGGGCAGAAGGCTAACGAAGAGGGTTCAGTTTAAGGACAACGCAGTGAGCTATGGATTAAAAAATAGTAGGTGTAACGTTAAGAGACCGGAAGCGGGCAGAGTGGGTGAGGGAATAAACGCGGTTTATGGCATCCTAGAGAAATGAAGAAATGGGCTTCGGCAGGGCATGTAATGCGAAGGCAAGATAACCGCTAGTCATTAAGGTAACGGAGTGGATTCCAAGAGAAGGCGTGGCAGAGGGCGGCAGGAAGTTAGGTGGGCGGATGAAATGAAGTTTGCGGGGATACGGTGGCCGCAGCTGGCAGAGGACAGGGTTAATTGGAGAGACATGGGAGAAGCCTTTGCCCTGCAGTGGGCGTAGTCAGGCTGATGATGATGACTGCGAGAGTTAGCAATCCTAAAATAAGTTTCTCATGTAAGTACGCTTGCATTATTTATGGCATCATGCATTCATTTCTTGATTAACCACATATCTTATGTATTCGGATTCCTCCCAGTGCCCTGGCCTTTGCAATAAAACTAATGGATGTATGCTTCGGAGGAAACGGTGACCACGGAACAGTTCAAGTTCTTGAAAAAGAGACTGATAATTGCCGATCACGCTGTACAAATTCCGCAAACATAATAATAATAATAATAATATGTTTACATGTATAACTGAAAAAGACGCGAGGTTTTTTTCAAATACCGAGCTAAGAGCGGTACAATTGGGAATGGAATGAAACCGCACAGACATCTTAGATCAGTTTCTGGATATCCTCTTTGGTTACTACCTTAACTAAGGAGCTGCCCTCTTCCTTTCTGGCAAAGATTTTGCCATTCTTTGTCCACACGTATTTGTACTCCATTTGTTTCGCCTTGATCCGAGTCATCCAAAACAGCTCCTTATTTGCCTGTGTCAAGTTCTCGTTCAATAACATCACGGAGGGGATGACATTTTCTTCTGCCAGTGAACGAAGCTTCCCTCGAGCGAGAAGCCATTTATCACGAACGGATGGGGACGCAAAGCGAACGAGAACAGGTGGTGTCTTATCCTTTTTGGCAGCAAGACGATGGGCCGCAACTATGTCACCTTCGTGAAAATCTTGGAGCTCCATTTTTGCGGCCAAGTCGGCCATTACAGCTTTCAAGTTCTCGCCACTGGTGACGGCAAGACCATGCAATTCTAAATTTGAAAGTCTGCTGTACTGCTCCGCATTATTCAGCTCAACCCGAAGGTGGCTAATCTTTTCCGACTGGTGTGTCACCGTGGCCGTTAGTGTAGAAACTTTCTCTTCGAGGCTTTTTTTTGCAGCCTCTTGTGCTGTGTTCTGAGCGACCAGTGAGTCATAAGCCGATGACATGAACTGCACTGAATTTTGGAGGTCAGTAACCACCTGCTTCAAATTCAAGACCTCATCGATCCTGTCTTTGAGAGACAGAAGTGCATCCACCTTTCCCTGCAAGGGCAAGAGGCCAACTATGGTAGTGTTAATGCTTTCCAGCTGCCGACGCAGGGCTGTTAGCTCTTGGGCTACAGATGTGCTATCTGCAGTGACATCAGATTCCGATCAGATTATTATAATAATAATAATAATAATAATCTCTTTATTTGTGTCGTAGGGTACACAGTCGACACTGGAGGCCGGCAGTAAAAGCTGTCAGAAACGACAGCTTGACAGAACCGCAGGCCCCCATGCACTTGGCAGCAGTACAGTGGCAATGCTTATATGCAAAAAAAAAAGATGCTATACACAGTACAGCTCATTGTACACCCTGATAAATAAATTCTATTTTCTTTACAGAATACAACATAAAATTTTGTGATATACGGCATAAATTAATAGAAAGAACATAGAATAGAACATACAACATGATGGATAGAACATAAAATTACCGTGGCTTAAGGCATGAAACAATGACAGATCAGTTCTATGAACTCATAAGAACAAAATACACAGGCGGTTGTAGGCAAGAAAAGATAGTCAAGATTACAGTTCACTCGACAGGAGCAAATAGCATGGATACAATACGATAAAAATAAAAATAAAAATCCGGTAGGTAAACATGGTCACTCAGTGTAAGGAGAAATTATTCAGTTGAAAAGGATATAGGTGTAGAAACAAACTCAAGTATTAAGAAACAGAAAAAGAAGTGTAATTGCGGATTGTCAGGGGCAATCAGGCATGATCATTTGGACATGTAGTATTTTCTGATTTCTTTAAATGGATATATTTGTAATTGTACATTTTCTTTATTTAGTTTATTCGATAACCTCGGCAACTGATTTTGCAATGTTTGATGACCATATGTTGTGCGGTATAAGCTTCTATGTCCGCTTGAACAAGAAAAGGCAATATACCTGTGTACCAAGCATATTTCGAGAAGTCTCTGACTTCGTTCTGCTAGTATGGTAGTATGGCACGCGCTCCGGCAGGGCGCGTCCCAGGGCCTTCACGCCGCATCCTCTTTGCTACGTCAGCGGCGGCGCGCACTGCAAGGTCTCCGACGCATATCAGCTTCGTATTCTGCGCTGCACGAAGCGAGAGAAGCAGACAGTCGCAAGCACGCGATCTGTTGCTCAGAGCATGCGCGAATATGTGGCAGTACTTTTCAGAACGGGTAAGAAAACTATGAAAAACCGCTGTTACACCTAGTTGCTCACGTGGCGCAGTGGATTAGTGCTAGCATTTGCGAAGCGCGTAGGACAGTTGTTGTTGTTGTTCACCTCGTAGAATGGCGCATACCCACACGGGGATCGGCCAAGAAGAGGGGTGCATAAAAAGTTTTGTGATGAAATCGAACCCGCGTCTTTCGGGCCAGCAGCCGAGCGCCATAACCACTCAGCCACCATGGCGGCTGGTATGGTTTGGTATGGTATGGTATGGTATGGTATGGTATGGTATGGTATGGTATGGTATGGTATATTTAACGCCCCAAATACACATTGGCTAGGGAAACGTCGTAGCGGGAGCTTCAGATTAATTTCGACCACCTGAAATTTTTAAAGGGAATCGACAACTGACCAGATCCTGTCATGAGATTAAGGTTGAAAGGAAAATATCCTGTCTCTTATGGTAAGAATCAAGCCCTGTAACATCGAATAGAGAAGGATTTACATATTAATTAGGCATCGAAAATCGCATAACACGGACTGACGCGACATCTCGCGGTGAAAGTAGGCCATTAGTGACACCTCGATAAAGTGCGCAGTGTTTTTGTGCTTAAAAGGATGCAAGAAAAAAGAGCAGTAAAAATCGGATGCGAACCGCTGTCTTAAATTGTTCAAGAACACAGTACTGGTCCACTGAGCCACAGCAACAAAGGAAAAAGTGGATTTTAATTGTGTTTTTATCTATACTCGCGAGTATTCTTGTATTTCCGCGCATGGGCAGTACCGAAGATCCCCTGCCGGCGAATGGCGCCACAAGTTGTGTCCATGGCGCACGTCGTATTGCGCGTAGCATTACTCGTTCGAGCCATCGTCACTGACCTTTCTGTTGCGGCGAAGAAAAATTTCGATCCTTAATTCCGTGTTGGGTCCCTATAACGCGCCCTGGCATCTCACAGTACACGGGAGTCCGTCTGGAAGTACCACACCGGGTGTTTCATCAAGCACTGAGTTCTTAAAAATAGTGCGGTCGAAAAATAAAATATTTTCAGGAATAAAATGTCAGCCGCTGTGGACGTCGATAATTTTGACAACCATGAGAGTTAACTAATCCTAATTTATTACTGTTTTATATCTTTAGCACACCGATGATTCGAGCCTACGCCGAGTTTGTAGCTACGGATATGGCGAAGCCGTACCTGTCTTTGAAATGAAGAAGTTCTCTAAAACCGCGCAGCGCGAGGAAATATGTGCCATTAAGCCCGAGGACATCATCATCATCATCAACATCTGGTGCTTCGACACAAATACATACGGCACCCATTTTGAGCTTTACGCGCTATGTACCGAGGCATGCACCTTCATGTGCTTCGTCGACTTCGAAAACGACAGCCACGTAGTTCCCGATTCCTATTATTCTGTTCGTACCAAGTGAGTAGCAAAATCAAGCGCATATGTCACGGCACAACAACGCAGACTATTCGAAGTGGATGCTGCAGACATTGCAGCCCGCCACCGGCGACATTGCTTTTGCGCAGAAATTCAAGCACACATCATGCGTTGTTTCGGTTCTCAAGTAAAACTTCTTACTCAGCTAGTTGGGGCATTTTCTTCGGTTGTTTCGGATAAGTGCTGCAAAAAGCAATGTTACCTCAATTCTCACGGTGCGAAGTTTCAGAGAACGTCTTTTTCTTTGTTTTTAGAACTTTCCACGGGTGCTAACTCACCATATTGGCCCTAACCACCGCAGAGAGCTCAAATTTAATTAACGGGGATATTTAATTGGCTAAATAATTGTTGTGATTTGTAAATTTACTGACGTCTGCCGCGACTGAACGTTCCTCAAAATATTTTCTGTTCATTTCGACCGCCCTATTTTAAGGAATTTTTGAAGCTGGTCGTTCGAACCCCGGATAAAATAGCTGTATCTCGCCAGTAGTCACATATGGTGCAAAAAGATGAACCATATCAAGAAGGGTAGAAAAACAGGTTGAGGACAGCACAACGAGCTATGGAGAGGAAAAAGCGATAAGTGTAACGCTAAGTGACACAGAGCGAGCAGCGCAGATCAGAAAGTGAACAGGACTTAATGAAGAATCTTCTTGAGCATGACCAGCGCATGTAATGCGAATGGAAGACAGCCGATTACCGCTCAGGGGAACGGAAGGGATTCTGAGAGAAGGCAAATGTAGTGCGGGGCGTTTGAGAGTCAGGTAGGTTGATGAGATAAATGGCGCATTTTAATCGGCGATACAGACTAGAGTGTACTAGAAAGGAACTTTCTAGTACACTCTAATACGGACCAACCGTTCTTGCTCCGCGAACCGAAAAGTGTGGTTCAATGGCAGGTTTGGAATTAAATGCTGAGCTCCTGTTGGCCGAGACGGAATTTCTCTTATTTCGCGGATTCAGGGCTCTGCTCCTTTCTTTGGAGTACGCCATCAGAAATAGTGCACGAAGGCCGTATCTGGCGCAGGACGGGGCTAATTGGAGCACCGTGGTAGAGGCCCTTGTCCCGCAGTAGACATACCCGGGCTGATGATGATGATGACGTGTGTGAAACTTGGAAGGCAGCATTTTTAGGCAAAACGGAGGGAGAGGAGACCAAGGCGCAGATGCGCCGGTTTTTTCGGCTAGAGGACGGGCTTTCAAGTCATGGAGACGGTTGTCTTGGCCAGGTCTGTCTCCCTGTCAATACGCAGGTGAGTAGTCGAATGAGAGGCCTTGAGTAGATAGCGACTCTTGTGGCAAACCTAGACCTCCTTGATGCACGGGATGCATACCTCTCAGTTCTATGAGAGGGTGTCTGCGGAGAACGTCTGTGTAGCGGTGCACCATCGCCATATTTTTCGCTGCGCAGCCTTGCTCGCGACGCGCGCTGGCTCCGACATCTGGGAGCCACGCGCCAAGAACTGAATAGTTGGCAGCTGGTACTCGGCCTGTTCGCCTCATCTGTATGTTCATTGGATATATGGATATCTCAGATTCATAGCGGCCGTTCGGCCTCCGTTTCTGGCAACCGCTGCCAGTGTATAAAGCACGCGGCTGTGCGGAGGAATGGGATTAGTAAGCCTGGGCTGGCTTGGACTTCTTCCTGTCTTGGTGGTTGCAGTGAGTGTATACCGTCATAGAAGCGCGCTCTAGCAGCTCGGAATGCATGCTTTAGAGTAGATCGCCTATCACGTTTTGTTTATCGAAGCTCCTTCACGTCACTCAAGCACGGTTGGAGTCAATTTGTTCTCTGCCATATTGTAATGCCAGACCACAGAAAACTGACCACCTATTTGTGCACGATCAAAACTTGTATTACGGCAATAGCACTGCGTACTGGGCGAGCTGGTATACCTCTGCATCATGGAGGAAAGCCAAAGTGAACGTACAGCAGAGAAACAATACGAACAGGACACGCTGGTTCCAGAGAACCCCTGTCCACAAAAGATGCGTGCACAGATGTTTGCTTCTCCGCGGATTATTCGCTCGGCTGCTAAGGAATAGATGTACAGCAGGATATGCATATCAGATCTGTAACAACAGCATACGGATCAAGGAAGGCAGTTCTGCACGTGACGTGCTGCCATCCATTCTTTTAAAACGCGCATAGTTATTAGCGTGACGTTCGCACACACACATCGAAAGAGTACGTCAGCGGTTACAATAAAGTTTACCAAAAAGTCCACGGCTGGATGACCCGTGAGCAAAGCCGTGTCCAGCTCGAAAACGAGTCGCGCTACGAACTTTTCACCGTGCGTCTATGCTTTCTTTCTTGGAACACAGGTTTCCTGAATAAATCGTACAAGTTTTTACACCCGCACCGGCGTCTTGCCTCATCTCCCTGCTTTTCGCCGCGCTCCAAATTATCTTCGCTATACTGTTCCTCAAGTGGCAAACTTGTCACTGAAAGACACGCGGTACTGGCCTCGACTTAATTTTCGTCTCGCTCTCTTTTGTGTCTAGGCACCCGTGGCGAGCACACGGAGAGCGAGGGCGGCGTCTACGACATCTCCAACAAGCGGCGCATGGGTCTCACCGAGTACCAGGCCGTCAGGGAGATGCAGGACGGCATCCAGGAGCTCATCAAGCTCGAGGAGGCAGCCTAGAGAGGGCGCCACAGACTGTTACACTTACCAACACCAACCCCTCCTCTTCACAGCCCCTACACCACCCTGCGGCCCGCGCCGCTGGTCGCTCGGGAACAGCGGCGCGAATCGTGCGGGAGCAGAGCAGCGAGGTGGGGGGATTGCAGTCAGCCTTCATTTGTGCCGGATGACGCCCGACTCCTCGCAAGCGATGAGGCCCGCTCGCAGTAGAGCGGCGACTGCTTGAGCTGACCGATTCGAGGTTCCAGAGTCTGCTGCAGAGGCGAGGTTCCTTTGACGAAGGTGCGCGCAGGTGGGAGCGGACACTTCGGAGCAGGCTACGAAACTGGCTTTTACTTCCGGATACACGTATACCTCAACGGAAGAGCGGGACGTCCCGTATAACACGAGTTCAAAGTCACCGCTCATGAGTGACACAAGTTAACAACGAAGCTCGAAGCTTGGTCACTGGGGTAAAACCAAAGCTTCTGTTCAACGATGAACCCCTGAGGACTCTTCGAAGTGATATGTTGACTCTGTGTTTGTGGTTCCTTCGCTCCGCTAAACTCCTTTTATTTAAGGCTGTTCTTAAAGCCTGGAAAACCTGGTGGCAGAATCACATCATCTTTGCTATCCGGACGCTGCAGAAGACTGCTTCCTGCGGAGTATGTTTTATTTTTTTTTTCCGACAACCACATCATGTTTAATGTCTGGTCAGTGCTAGCTTTTTTTCTCAGACAGACTAGGTTTGTGCTGCCTCAAGGCCGATCCTAGAATGAAAGAATGGAACCGTAGACTCAGTGACCAGTTTCCTCGCTCAGGACACTGCCCGTTTCGCAAGAAACGTTGCCGATAAAACCAGTGAACCGGTGCACAGATCTTCCTGAGGGTTCGCGTAAAGCATTAAGGGAATCCATTCACATTCCCTCAGTCTAACGCAACGAAGTAATATGTTAATCTGGAACCCAGCGCACAGGCCAGCATACCAAGGTCACAAGCATCAGTGTCGTGTTTCTTCCCTCTCCATTCTCAACCGAATTTTCGTTACAACCTCAGAGTCGACAATTCACACGCATTAAATGAAGGTTGACCGCATTTACACTCCTGCCGACCACTGCGGACCCACCCACATCCTCTGTATAATCCTGCAAGCAACATCCCCAGACACCCCGTAGCGCGGATCCCCCACATCCCACGGGACGCCCCAGGAACAAACCGATGGAGCAAAGGCCAAAGTTCCACAGAGGACCACCCGCTGCTTCGGGACTGAGAGAAGAACGCACAGCAAGCAGACTCCTTTTTGTATAGAGCACCGCGCTTCGCAATAGACCAGAACAAGCACAAGCTCCACTGACACGCTGCAGTCTCCGGTATTTTTCTGACTACGAAGGAAACGGGGAGTGTAGGACCGCAGTGCAAACGGGACGTGAAAGGCTAAGAAGGAACTCGCAGATCCTTCCATGGTGCTGCTATTTTTGAGAAAGAATTGAGAATGGCCCAGAGCCATTTATGGTTTTCTCCCTCGCTTTGCTCGTAGACAGCCGTAGCAGCCTCCGGGCAGAGCTGTAGCCGCAGTGGTCTTTCGTTTATTTCCTCCCTCGTAGAGGACCGCAGACTCGCTAGCCTCGACCGTAGACAGCTTAGGACTGCTCAAGGAAAGGAAACATACGCAGTGCTGCGCGACTCCCGGCTCCCCAGTCACGGGCTCAGCTTGCGGGTGGTGCGCTCCAAGCTATTTTTTTCGGTGGTACGCCAAGCGGATGGTTCACCTCCGACAAGCAATGTCAATAAATATAATAAATGCAACCAACACTGCTCTCTGTCTTCATTGGGCATAAATTATGGGGCCCGTTATACCGTTATACGGGGCGGAAACTTTTAATGCGAAAGCATTTAGGGTGTCGTGTAACAAAAAAATGTTTCCGGCTTGTCCGTAACGAAATTCAATGATTGGTCAATTCCGTGATGACGTCATCAGGATCACGTGATCCCAATTGAGTTTCATTGCTGATATCGACTTGGGTGAACAGCAGCGGCTGTGCATTGCGGGGAAACGCTCAAACAATAGGCGTTTTTCTCCGTAATGGTTTTCTGCCTAGGTACTCACCTCGCAGAGCAGACTTCTTCGTTACTGCTTTGACTACATTCACTCTGTTTCGATGCACTCCTATGACCACAGTGCAGGTCACAATATTCTTTCAAATTCGTGAATTTCAAATTTCTCATGCAAAATTTCCTTATGCTGGATTTGTAAATGAACATTGCATCACAAAAATTCAAAACCGAAATTCTAAGAATGTCTTGACCTGTAGCACACCAGACGGAACGCAGTGAATGTTGAACCAGCCTTCTGCACACATTTTATTATTCTACAGCCTTTTCAGAAGATGCAGAAGAAAATACATATTAGGAAACAATTATCTCCAGGTATAAAAGAGAAATTTTGCAAGGGTAGTCATAAATTTATTTCTAACTCAAAAAATTTTGTGTAAATAGATCAAAAAATAAAATATTTTTGCTGGAAGCCACATCTCCCCTTAAAACACCAATTTGCATCGACCTCTGCAAAGCAGAGTGCCTAAGCTATCTTAGGACGGTGACGAGGCTACAGCGAGACCAGCGATAGGACTTGAGCATGCGTAAAGCGGCAATGGAGCAAAAGGGCCAAAAGGAACAAACGTCAAACCAGGTTCTTGTGACGCTTTCGTGGAAGCCTGTCAAAGGATTGTCAGAAAAGCACCTGCAAGCCGAACAGATGAAGCGGTTAGGTAACAACACACAGTGCAAAAATTCGGCACAAGCATTTAAGCCTGCTTACGTGTAGAAATGCAAAAGCCCTAGGGTGCATTCACAACCACCCACACACATACGCGCACATATGACACCACCCAAAACACTTTACGACGAGCGGTTGCATCACAATTTTGATACAAACATTTGTTTTTGTGGGAAGGAAATAGCACAGTAGCTGCCTCACACCTCGATGGATACCTCAACCATGCCTTAAGGGAAGGAGTAAAGAGTCTGGAAAGACTTACAATTGAAGGTGCATATGTCGTCGGTTCGAATCCCTATCGTAAACTACATCCGACTTCACCAAGCTTACATGCAACAAGAAATCGTATGACACCACCCAAAACCCTGTGCTACAAACAGTTGCATCACAATTTTAGTAATAATTTTGTCGGGAGAACTTGTGCCACATGGATTGGCCAGAGGCAAGTATATATAGATGAACAACATGTATAGGATTGTCCCAAGTGGCAATGCTCGGCTTGCTGTGTGCAGCATGCAGCCACTTGATGACATCACCCTTCTTTTCTTGCCACCGCTGGGATTTTCTGTACCATCCGTGACTACACAGACACACACACGTCATCAGCTTTTCTGGTAATCGGACTAGTAATGCTTGCGCATTAAAATGTACGCAACAGCCTCAGAGCCATCAGCTCCCAGCAAGCAAGGTGCGAGCACGGTGAGACAAAATTGAAGAAAATGTCAAAGTTGGTGCCCCGTTCAATTCACTTTTATTGATATTATATATACACTGAGCGGAGATTATTAAATATACATTGAGCGGAGATATTCCTGCCTGGACATGCAACTCACAGAAGCCCGACAGCTCTGCACACCTGATTCTTTTTTATTTAATTTTTTGGCCACATTCACAATTGTTCAAATAAAGAAACCGTTACGCCTGACACAAGGGCACCTCACAGTAATCGTACTGTATAAATACTATGTCGTTTTACTGCCATGCAAACCAGCCTGCTATTCCCACTGCTAGCTAAAATGCCAGTTCTAAAATTGTGAATATCAATAACAAAAATGTGCACCTTCTAATCAGGCCTGCCAGTATTCAGTTAGGCGCCTCTAGATGAGACTAGTTGAACGTAAGAGCATTAAGTGACAGCCAGGAGGATAATGCAAGACTGGTTGTTGCCTTTGCATGCCATGTCTGCGACTGGCTATTGGAAGTGAAGATTTTATACACTAACGACACTATGAATTCAACTACTATATGTCACAAGGGAAGTTCGTAGAGCGTCATCTTACACACAGCACCACTTCCAGGTGTTGTCAGAAAGTATGAAAACGCCTGCTCCGGGAAGGCAGTCAAATTAAAAATCACAGTACCTACACTAAACGAACAAGTTTCACCAGCTGAGGAAGCAAAACCGTTCACACTTCCTCCAAACAGCTACAAGGCTTCATCCACCCATCCATTTCTTTTTTTCCCGCGTTGAGGTAGGTGCAAGCAGTAAAGGATGCCTCTGCAGAAAGGAGATGCGTCACCGCCCTGTCTGCGATGTCCGCATCATCTTGGAAGACAAATTCCGCGTTTCCAAACAACGGTAGCTGCGGTGGCGGACAGCGTCCTCCACATTCACTTGTCTCCGCCGTCCTTGCGCAGACCCTTGGAGCCGAAGACGTACCTCTGAGTCGCGTTCAGGTAACCTGCAAAACGGGCACAGTTCTAGAAAGTCATCTACCCACTCCCAGGATAATACGTCCGACTGATAGGCAGCACAAGAAGTGCAGTTGTGGCTGTCATCTTCCCACACCCCACAGAGGGAAGGCAGATTTTCTTCTTACATATATGTCACTATACCGTGTCCATAATATTTATCCTACCGTGCTAAGGCAAAACAGTGCCCCAGAGACCACAAAACATTCGATTACGGCACAGGATATTTTTGACTATGCACCACACCAGATCACAACATTTATGTTGGCACTTGCAACCTGGCACTGACCGTTCAGCCTTCACCACTACTGAGTAACACTAACTACCACATGTAGTCGCAACTTCAGATTACTTGTTCATGCACATAACAACATCACACACAGTGCACACATTAAATAAGCATGCCAGATGTCACCATAGCTCAGATAGCTAGTGCATAATGTGCATTCAACATAACATAAGCCCCAAATGCAGACCAGCGGACGCTGTTTCCTTGAACAGCGGTCACAAAGCGATGTTCCAGAAAAAGTGGCGTCGGCCATTTTTGGACAGCGGAACTTCCTCCTCTGCGGCGAGGAAGTGACGAAGAAAGGGGAGACGCGCGCTCACTCCCATTCCCTGAAGGTGGATACACACGATGGACCGAATCACTGGTCTCGAGGATGAGCTGCACAGGTGACATGATGTCACGGATTCAAGTTGACCAACTCGTGCCCTCGGACGATGTAACTGAAAATGAAGGCCACTTTTCATTTCAGGATCTGCCATTTCATCCGTCGTGTGTATACTTTCAGCACGCAGACGGTCCCTTGACTTGTCATAAAATCATGGATTCAGCCACGACATCATTCACCGTGTGAATCACCTTAACTGACGCAGCCGCGTCTGCCCATTGAAGAGGTGGCACACACCGCACATCTAGTTTCTCTCAATGTTCAGCTTCGGCAATAGACCTTATGCAAAAACTGGCGCCCCCTTGCGTTGACCGCGCGCGTTTCTGCCATGTTGGGGGCTTCCGGATACCGTAGTATATGGCAGTACGGGAACAGCGACACGTATGTTGGCATTTATCGTCGTCCAAGATGCCCAAATATTGCTCTGTACATTGCTATACACATGGAGGACTCAAGGATAACCAAGGAAACAAGGTAAGGGCATTAGCTTCATTCACTTTTTTTTTTATCTCTCGCCTGGAGCACGATGCGAGGCAGCGGGAAGCCTCTTGCGGGTGTTGGGTGCTTTTAAAGAGTTAATAATTAGATTGTAGATGAAGTCACAACACAAATAACATTTACAGAACTAAAAAGGCTAATAAGTGGGCTGTTTGCTTATCTTGTATTCGCCGAGGAGCCCTCCTGCCTGCTAGCAGTTACGGCGCACTGCGTCGGTCAGCTAGTAGTTTCTCACACGAGATTAGTTTTGCGTCTGCCGCTCGGCTTCATGTACCCGTTTTTTTTTTATCCTGAACCTTCGGTTTGCTTTTATGCAAGTCTTATGCAATTTTAAATCTGCGAAGTGTCACAGGCGAACGAATCCGCAATGGACCTTTCCGTAGCCCATGTCAGTAACTAGCGTACACAATAGGCAGCGTAAATAGACCATTTACCGTTCGTGGTCGGCTGTTCGATCGACGCGTATTTTGTGAAGATCGTATTTTCCAACCGATGGTGTGACCCACAGTGCAGCGTCGGCAGTCATGGTCAGGCCATCACTCTGCCGAATACCTAATATCATAGGCCGCAGAAATGCGAGCAACACAGATGTTCAGGTCTTTTTTTTTTTTTTTAACTCGCCGAAGCCACACCTGGGCTATGAGGCGTGCAGTAGTGGAGGGCATCGGATTAATGTTGACTACCTGGGGATCTGTAACGTGCACCAAAACCCCAATACACTGGCGTTTTCATTTTTCGCTTCCATCAGAAAAACGGCCGCTGCAGCCGAGATCGAACCCACGTCCTTCGGCTCAGCAGCACAACACCTTAGCCACTGAGCCACCACAATGGGTTGATCAGGTGGCTATGCTATCACCAGGCATTTTAGGCTTTATGCAAATTTGAAAACAGCTCATAACAACCCTAATGCTCGATTAATTGTTATTCTGACTTATTTCAGATAACTAACCTGACTGTAGCATGGTACACGAAGTTATCTTGCAATTGTGCATTAAGCAGCAGTTTTCAGAAGACCATAACTACAAAATCTCTTCTTAGTTCCAATGTAAACAAGATGTTGAGCAAAGCATGCATTGAGCCAAATGCAGAAAAAATTATTTCCAGATATACAGCATATTTTACTGTGCGTCTTTCTTTTGCAGATGTCTTTCCACTGCATCCCAGATGAGCCGAAGATGCGCAAAGCATGGCTAATCGCCATAAAGAGGGATCCCCCTTCAACATTGCGACTTCCCGCATCTGCTCAAAGCATTTCACAGAAAATGACTTCCTGAGGAACATAGCTAGTGGGCGCAGGATGCTAACTGACACGGCTGTACCATCACTGTTTGCATTCTCCAAGCCAAACAAAACACAAAAGCCACCAAAAGCTTGCCCTTGTCCAATTTCCCAACCGCTGCCTCCCAGGAGCCAACATCGGCAGGCTGACATACGACGCCGTCGTGAATCTGTAACTTCGCTGCCGGTGCCTTTCCGGCTGCGTCTTAGACACATAATAGGTTTCTGCGAAGTCGCTTGGAAATGTCGGCAACCCAGAATGATCCACGGACCACTCGTCGCTCATTATTTCTCTCTAAAACTTAAAATAAAGCGATCGCACATGGTCCACACCTAGCGGCTACGTTGACTCCGTGACCACAAGGCCCCAACATAGCGTCGCTTGCTCGTTTCGGTTTTCTTCCTGTAGATGGCAGCATTTTTGCATAAGGTCTATAAGGTGGTGATGACTATGCAATCCTGAGTCAGCGAATGACTCTGTGGCGGTGCAGTATTTTTCAGGATTTTCGGCCATGTAAGCCACAGCTGCCAAGCACATGAGTCTCCATGTCCGCAGCAGATGTTTGCGCAATCATAGTGAAGGAAATTGGCAAAGTTTTTCTTCACCCTAAACAGAGGCTCCGCCGGTGCGCCGAGATCCCAGTTCTGGCCAAGCACACCCATATGCAGTCGTCATTCAAAGCATACTTTCGATGATCATTTTTCAATGTTTTTCTTTAGCCTTCTTTTTCTGTGGGGCGTTAAAAGGCCAAGCAGACCAGAGAAATCTGAATACTGCTGTGCCCGTGCTGCAATTTTATCATGACGCATGGCCCAAAGTGACAGACCTACCGTAAAACAGCCTCTTGCACAGTGGATCCACTCCAGCCTACGCTTCGTGGGTTAATGGCTGTCAATGCGATCTCGACTAGAAAGAAAAACCGGACAATGGGCGCCAGCCGCACAAGAACTTTGTTTACGACGTGCATTCAGACTGCTCTGTTCACGCCACGGCCAAGACCTGACTCCAGGACCACCTTCCCAGCGACGGAAAGAATGTGACTGGCGCAGTGCTCGTTCCCAGAAAGCTGGGATCCCACCCAGGAGGTACCGCTTGCGCGACTCGTAAACAAA
Source organism: Amblyomma mixtum (assembly GCF_055824585.1). Lineage (NCBI taxonomy): Eukaryota > Metazoa > Arthropoda > Arachnida > Ixodida > Ixodidae > Amblyomma > Amblyomma mixtum. The sequence continues at coordinate 162,137,183 of NC_143012.1, forward strand.
CCTGCGCCAGGCTGCTCTTCGATCGTGGGTGGTCCCCCTGACTAGGTATTCCCCATGGCTACCTCACGTGACGTTCTAACATATGCACTATGTGGGGGTCCTGGGGAACTTCGGCTCTACTCTTACAAAGCACCGCCAACATGTTTGAGCTCTCTTGTCCACAACCTGCAACATGTAGCCTTTTGTACATAAAGCTCTTCGTCTTCCTGCAACTTCACATCTCCGTTTTGTCGAGCACGACAACCAAGCTGGAATAGCCAATGTCGCTAACCCAGTCCCAACAAGACACAACGGCGAACGGGGCCACTAGGCTGTTACAGTAAGCTGTCACAGCATGTGTGCTAGAGTACATTTAAATTATAAACGAGCAAAGAATGAAAGGACACCTCAGGATGCACTACTTCTTCAGTTATTTCATGTTCACCCCGGAATCAACGCATGCGGTATACAGGCCAACCAAATACGGGCTATGATAGCGTCCTCAAGAAGAAAGCAAATAGCCACGAACGTTGAGGCTATGCACTGCCAATGTCATAACACCCAGCTATGTACATGCTTTGCCAAAGAAATCATTTATATTTTTTTTCGCACAACGCGCGAACGGAACTAAGCACTTCCTGTCGCATGGGCTGAGCTCCAAAGCACCACAGAGCAAAACTGTTATGCTCGCTGGGCTCTTTGAATGCCAGGACATAGGCTTGAGGCTAATTCCATGGCGGCCAGCAGAATTTAACAGAGTTGCACACACACTGTCACACGTGTGTCTCCCAAACCACAGTGCCCAGGTAAGAGTTCGATGACCACTTTTGCTGTGGACATCCCTGGGCACCCGGGACACTCCAGCCATAGTGGGTGCAACAATGGGAAGGAGACCCAAACCGGAAAGGGCGCTCACCCCTCTCTCGGCACTCCTGCGTGTCGGGAAAGTCCAGCTCCCAGAAATGGTCGGGCGTCGGCGGCGGTGCGTACAGCGCCCGGTGGCGAGAACACTTGCGCAGCAGATCTTTCCTCTGGGCCTCCGGCAGCGCTAGCCGGTCGTAGAACTGCGAATGCGAGCAATTTGTCACCAAAGCTGCTCACCAAAGCTGCTTACCAAAGCAGCTGCACTCTTGCAAATACAACAACCTTCATACACTCAACCCCACAAGGCCCAAAGGTTCAAGCCATGAGCAGCATTTACATGGTGCGACAGAGTCGTAGAGAGACCAGTTTCTTTCACGGTTTAGTCAAGGAATTTATAGAATCCGGACAGCCGACCGCGTCACATAAAAACACGTCAAGGACAGCGCTGAGCTGGACGAATAAGCTCGCATCTACTAAAATGTCAGTCGCGGGGCGAGGCTATGCGGACGTGCTTCAAATCAGCATTGCCACCCCTCACAAAAATATTTTTGAACGGTCGATATACAGACTCTCAATACACAGTACAAATCCTATAAACTTTATAGATTTGTGGCCACATATACGTTTAGTAGCCTTCTGTCTATATTCGGTCAATAAACTATGCACAGACAAAAGGAAATATCTATACCAAGGCAGTACAGTCTATAAGGAGTTTACAGAAACTCTAAACACCATTCTTGTAAGGAATCAATGGCGCGCGAGAGAAGCAGCGAAAAGAAAGGCAAGCGCCAAGTGTGATGACCGCAAGAGCACCTGCACTCACCTCCTGGCATTCCTTGCACTCGTGGGCCGGCAGCTGCTGGCGGGCGGCCTTCTTGCGCACGGGGCTGTTGTGGTACCTGACGGGGGGCTCTCTGCAGAGAAGGACACGCACAGGGCAACACAGTGAACACGGGGGCCATTCCCTTCGAGGCTTCCGATGAGGCACTTCGGGCACATGGGAACGCAGAGACAGTGACAATGACGGCTAGCACTGCAAGCCAATATACGTAGGCTGCAAGCCAATATACGTATCCCTTCGGGGACCGGACAGCATAGCACTCTGGAGGCTCGCACATGTCTTTGTGCTCCATCAGCAGATACTACCTGCGCTAAGACTCCCTTTCATGGAGCAGCAGCGTCAGTGACTGCGGCAGTTGCTGACGCAGACTTGGCGGTGGATGCCACAGTAAGGAATCTTTTTTTTTTTGCTATTGCGGCGCTCAAAGGTGTTATCAACCCACGTTTTGACCATGTGCCATGGACAAAAAAAAAAGCAAACAAGAACCATAGAGAACCTGCTGCCTCCCCGTTTAAGAACGAGGATTTCCCCAAACTGGGCTACACGTCCGAATATTTGTGGGTCCAAGCAGGCCATCAAATGGTGTATTTTACTAGCTCTGAAAGGCAAAACGATTAAAGGTGTAAAAGAGAGGCAGGGAAAAGGCCATTACAAGGGAGTGACAAGTGAATTTTGTCGCTACGCCATCTGTCCTCATTTCCAAGCGCCAAAATGAAATAGCACGGTACAACAAACTGGAGAGTTCAGTTCCTCAGGGAGCTATAGTCATTTGCTGCCAATCGTTCATTTGCCCTCTCTGGAAAATACAGAGCCTTATTAAAGCATATATACATATATATATTGTAAGGGTGCCAGGGGAGTTCTCGGTGAAGACCCGAAGGAAGCGTCAAGGCAGCGATCAAGGCAGAGTCAATGTGACGTCGAGTTAGATCAAAAAGGCAGTTCAGCAGAAGGTCTCACGCATTGGCCACAACCGTCCTTTTCCTCTTGGGCGGTTGCCTGCACAGGCCCTCACTGGCCTGCTATATTATAATCAACCTCCAGCACGGAAGGAGCCATCCTGGCGACTCAAGGCGAGCACACAACCTGGGGGTCGTAGTAAGGCTTCAGGCGGTTGGCGTGGACAATTTCACGCCCACGACGATGCCGATCCGATGAGGGGGCGAGCGGCTCAACGAGGTAGTTGACCGGCGAATCTTGCTCAATGACGCGTTAGGGACCGTTAGGGACGGACGGACAGATGGACGGATGGAAGATAGGAGCGCCCCCTTCGAAACGGGGTGACAGCAATTGCCACCATGCTCAGCTTTTATTTCTTTATTTTTGTTCAACTGTGTCATCAATTCTCATTAAGATTCGCCATCTTCTTTACCTACGGTTTCCTACACTTCTAACCTTATGCCACATCTCTGCTTTTCAGCCACCAACCTTACAATCGCATTTTGCTGACTTCCACTGCAGATTTATTTACATGACCATTGTTATCTTTAAACCCTAGGGCCTCAGGAAGAGTGACTGCGCCTGCATCGACATCCGGATGGATACCATCACATTTGAGTATGAGGTGTTCAATTGTTTCCACAGATCTACCACACACAGCACATGTGTCATCATCTTCGTTAAATTTTTTTTTGTAGCTGCGTGTTTCAAGACGCCCTGACCTAGCTTCAAAGAGTAGGGCACTGCTTCTTGAGTTATCATAGAACAATTCCATCCTGATCTGCCTTTTCCAGTATTGATACAGTTCTACACTATGCTTAGATAATTAATTATTGAAGCATATTACTGATTTAATCCAATTTTTAACTTCCGTGTTTTTATCCTATCATTTAATGCTTTCTTTCTTCGTCCTCGTGTTGGCATACTTACAGGTTAGTTTCCTAGTTCTTTTCTGCCATTGAGTCAACGCTCTTTCTGTATTTTAGCTGCCCACCTGTTATCGTCCAATTTCCTCAGGCGTTCTTCATATAGTATTTTACTCTTAGCTTCCCGTGCTTCAAACGATGACCAGCCCATATCCCCCTGTACTGCCTCGTTTGTGGTTTTGCTGTGGGCACCTAGTGCTAATCTTCTAACAGCTCTCTGATTTACTTCTAATCTCGACTGAACTTCTGCCCCTAAGCACATAACCGAATTCCCAAAAGTAAGCCCCGGCACCATTATTTTTTTTTCCAAATACCTCTTAGTACTTCATATTTGTTGTACCCCCATAATGCTCTATGTTTCATTATCCCGGCATCTCTTCGCCCTTTTGCCCTAAGAGACTGTCCATGCTTTTTCGTGTATATCTACCCTTCGTTTAGCCATATCCCAAGGTATTTGTATTCGGCCACTTTGGGTATTTCGTGGCCTTGTATTGTAAGCACCTGATCAGCTGTATCATTGAAAATCATCACGCCTGACTTCGTTGCGCTAAAATTGAAACCTAGAGCGTCTTCTTCGTCTTCATAATTCACAGAGTTTGCAAATAATCCTGACTATCTGCTAACAGTACAATATCGTCTGCATACTTTAAACCGGGGAGTCGCTGCTTCATGACCTTGCTGCCTAATCTCAACAACAGATTATAATCTCGATTACTTCCTTCTATCCTTCCTTCTATACTTCCTCCTTACCACATTTATATAAAGCATGAACACGAGTGCTAATAAAGGACAACCTTGTCTTAATCCTATGCGTGCCTCAACAGTTGTAGTTCTATCCCTTCCCATGTACCGTATTTTCCGGTGTATAAGACACACCCTTGTATAAGACGCACCTGCCACATATGCAGGCTGTCATTGAAAAAGTTGGTATATAAGACGCACCCGTGTATAAGACGCACCCCAGTTTACCCAGTTAGGCTAGTGAGGCTTAATTAAACATGCTTGTGTGACCATCGTGAAATGCACCGTACCTGTGAGTTCTTAAGCAACGCTAAGTGATCAATAAGGCAACACTCTTGCCATACCCGCCCACGTTTTAGCAAAAAAAAAAAAACCGGAAGAACTCTCCTTATGTCCACAACAACATTTTATTTTTACTTAAAACCTTCGAAGTCTTCATCTTCGGATGCGCTATCAAAAAGTTTGCCCGTTTGTGGAGGCAATGCAGCTGAAACATTCTCTTTGCTCAGTGTACGTAGTACGTGCGTTGTGCAAACAAAGTTGCAAAGGGAGACTAAAAAAAAATGCCGGCTGGTCTTGGCTTGTCTTGACAATGGCGAAAAGCGCGATTGTCACCATCTTTTGGCATCTCACATTACTTTTGCTTGGGACCTCCGATACGGCCGCGTGTTTATGATCCCGGAAGTCATCATCCCCGCCGTTTCATGATAAAGTGCACCTAAAAAAGTTGCGCATGGCGGTCCCCGTATTATAGCCGCGTTACAACCGCGTTATTAGTAGCGATATTTTTCCGGTGAAAAAAGCTTGAATTTGAACCTGAGTAATTTCTGAACTGTAAAACAAAAGCCGAAAAATTCGCATATAAGACGCACCCTTGTATAGGACGCACCAGCAAGATTTTTGAAGAAAAGGCGCGTCTTATACACCGGAAAATACGGTAATTTCAACTTTATTGCTCTGTATATTTCCTGTAGGAAATAAATATCTCATGACCGATAGCTTCATCGTTTAGTATGTTACATAGAAGTTCCCTTTTCACATTGTCATATGCACCGCTTATGGCCGGGATAGGAAGGTCTGTTTTCTGCTTTGGCTACTTCTATGCATTGGGTAAGCATGAACAGGCTATCATCTAAGCATCTACCCCTTCTGAAAAACCATTCTGAAGTTCTCCGAGTATCTTAATACTTTCTACCCATGACTGCATTTTTAAGTTCACCGCCTACATTGCCAGCCTGTGTGTAACAGATGTTATCGTAATCGGTTGGAAAGATTTTATGTTTTTGGTGCCCAGTACCATGCGGCGGCAGCTGCACAAACTAGAAGCACTTATCTGCACACACAGCCTGTACAGCAGGTACAGGCTCTGCTGATTGCCAAAGTCGGGGAGTGTGTGTGTGCCCCCCTTCTATTTTGCTGACTGACAAGGAATGTGGTTCCCTAGAACGTTGTTAATTTTAGCACAGCTTTTGTGTTTATGTATTGAATTTGCCTTTTCATTATTCCTTTTTTTTGTTCGTTTTGGTTCAATTTTTCTCATGTTCGCTGTTATGACTTAGCTTACGCTCTGTTCTGTTATCTTTGTTAGCAATGTTTTATTTGTTATCTTTTACCTGTGAATTTATGAGACATGTTTTTGTCCCTGTTAAGTTTTCCTTTTGACTTTACATTTCATTTTTGACACTGCTCTGGCTTGCACCTTTAATTTTGCCACTCGTCGCTGCTTTTCTTCAACTGGTCTTGGTTGCGGCTCACTGTGTCTGCTGAGTTTGAATTCTTGCTGTACACGTGCCAAACGTTTGATAGGCAATTGATGGATGGTGCTTTGATATTATTTCTTTGTTTTGTGCGCTGTAAATGGTTTTCTCGAGTCACATCGGTCCTGACTAGCATTTAAAAACTTTACTCATCGCTCTCAGTAAATTGTTGGTACTTCGATGCCTGTTCTGTTAGCTTCTGTGTTTGTCCTTGTGTTTTCACGCTGCTCCCTCTAGCCATGCAACAAAACCAACAAGCCGAAACCACAACTCGAGTGCACAAGACTGTTTAGTATAACAACACTCCCCGTGTACACCTGATAACAAAACATAGAACAGCACGCATGCATTCCTGCAGAATCGGAATCAGTTTATTGGAATAGGAAAGAAAATATATGGCGGACAAATTTATGCAGTTGGAGATCCCATCATCAGTGACTGCACTGGCATAGCTGACTGTAATCAAGGCACAGCAGATTAAACCAAATTTTTTTTTTTTTATGGAGAGGCGCAGAACTGGCACGAGTTGGCAGGCGCGCGCGCTGCTCCATGAATGGCGATGCCAGATATGCGTCATGCATACCGTGCCCCCGGGTACGAGCGAACGTGGCCCTGTCCCACGTTGGTCGTCATTCGCCACACACTATCGCACACTGACTGCTCAAGGACGACAAAATGAAGATCTCCGGCGACGACGCGCGAGAATGTGCCTCGCACTGTCACATATTAGAAAGTTCAAGCGGAGACTTACTAGCTTAGATGTATACTGGGTTACCGAACGGCTGCCACGCATGCGCAGTGGCCTACATGGCCCCGTCCCTGTCACTGCGCGTGCGCAGGTGCCTGGTAATCCTATATACAGCTACGCTAGTAAGTCTCCTTTATACTAAAACTCTCTAATGACTATTTAGACACCATGAACTGATACTGAAGGGACACCGATGATTATGCAAAACCTGGAGGAGTTAGGCTCTAACACCTTTCACAGCATTAGACACCTTCGAACGACATTTGTCTACAGCCAAGGAGCTGACAGAGCTACTAAACCGAAACTGCAGGCAGATAACTGTAGGCAGATACTGCTTTCTCACGAACAGCAATATAAAATCCAAACCCCATGTGCACAGTTTCGTAAACAGACGCATTGCAAGTGTGTGCGCTAAAGGCTGAGGCCAACAGGTTCAAGGAGCGATTCAAAGTGAGATTTATTTCCTCGGAACGCTTCGGGGCAGTTGCCCGCATGGACATACAAATTCGCTGACACACACAGAACAAACTAGAAGCACTTTCATTGATCAAAAGAAAGCAGAAAAACTGCTCATTGTGCAGATATTCTTCATTAGATATGGGAAATCACAGCAATAGGGCAACAAACATTTTGCAAGAGATACTACACAATGCTGTGTTTTTAGCGACAACGCAGAAATGTTGGGATTGTTCGTGACAGGTTTGAACTTGCACAGACATGCCTAACATTACTGTACGTGACAAGCTCTGTCCATCTCAGCAATGAAAAAAAAAAGCATTTATAAACATCAACTGTTACCCAAGCGCTTGTCTGTGCATTTCCTCGTTCTCAATCCTTTGTCCGTTCGTGCTGTTTCTACCTAAAAATGAATAAGTACCAACTCGCCCAACTAGTATCCATTCTATGGTAGCCAAAAGTCTTACTTTTATAGAAGCCATCAGCGAATATGGAATCGGAAAGCAGTCCTGAAATGAGCCCAAAAAAACACGCGCACTAATCGTAGCCCAAGCCACCTCGAATAGGACAGTCTCGAAAAGAATCTACAGGTTTTCTGCCCTTTCCATGTCTGCCCTGGACTCACTGCGCAATGACTAGACAAGAACGTTTCGCCACTGGTTATTGTACAATAGCGGCGCATCTTGCAACCAAACTATCACAGACCTCCAGCGACCACAGCACACTCGAAGGGAAGACATGAGAGAGGACCGGAACAAATAACGGCTGACAGAATTGCTGTACAGTGGCAGAACATGCAAAGGTTTTGACTAAACCTCGGGCTAAAGACAAAGCAGAATACCTTGTTCCTAGAAACCGCAGAGCAGAACACTCGAGTTGACTTTTTCAAAGTTCTACAACACTGCATGCATTGACCTGTCAGCAAACATCGTAGTAAGGCTTCCGCAGTCATCCACACATAATTATTAGGCGGCCAAACTGCATTTCTGAATACAGCTGCACACATAAGTAAACATTAATCGAGCAAAAAGCAGCAACACTATGCTCGCGAGTCGTGAATAAACACATTGCCATGAATAGACTGCAGATGATCAGCCAAACACTTTTACCAAAAAATTGGCGTCAGCAAAATATGCAACGAATAGTCATATATAAGTCCACAAACCATGCAGTCAAGACAATACACGTAGTGCAGATTAATCAGCGACAACGTTAAGTTTCGCAGCATTATAGACTTGAAAATACACACGTGATCAATACTGAGTCGAGCACGCACCGTTTTCTTCGAATACGCATCATTCGTTTCATAGATTTGCTGCCACTTTATCGGCGCCGGCTGTAGGGTTCTACAGCAAGATGTTCGAGGTCTGGCAAAGCTTGAGCCCGTGACGTACACCAGTGCTAACTCGCTCTCTTGCAACTATGTGCAGGAGCACTTTTTCTCAACTTGCGATGCAGACACAGCATTGAACTCCTCACTTCCCATCTTGCAAATGAGCCCAACACCGAAACATATGACTCTCAGTCAGTCCTTCGGCGGTGGCGGGGGTTACACTCCAGTCTGTTTATTATGCATTTGTCCCCAAATTACACAGGGCCCTCAGTGGCGGCGGTGGTTAAAGGCGAGTCTATGTCATTATGCGTGTGTACCCAAATTGCACATTTGTCTTCGGCAGATCGAAAATTCGCCCCATGCTCTGTTAGAAACTCTGACATTGGCGAGAGTTTGAGACGTTCCAATGCAGCCTTCGGCAGTGACTATCGGGTACAGGACAGAAAATGCAAGTCCTCCGCCTGGACAGCAACGGGAAGTTGCGCAACTTGGGGCACTGTACAACTTTCACAAGGCTCTGGCACCACGGTGCTAATTGCAGAGGGTTTTTCCGAGCCATCGTGACTTGTACTAACCGGCACGACTGACAGTGTCGTCTCGGCGCCGTTTTCTCTCAGGTCCCTGGAATCGTCTCTCCCACACTGCAATGTATCCGCCACCGAATTGACGGACACTAAAGCCCTGCTGCATTCCTTGCGGACATCGACGACCAGCTCTTCCTCAACGGTACCGCTGCGATTCCCCTCTCTTCCACAAGGCTGTGCACCAGTGCTAGTGTTGTCCTGGGCACAATGCATAGGCAATATCCCTTTGGCAAGGGCAATTCTCCTGGCCGCGGCTGCGCCGATCTCGCAGAAGGTGCCCGGCAGCAGGGTATTCCTCAGCAACAACTTCTGCGGCCGTCCAAACGGGGTGAAGGTGAAGAGGGACAAGATCCGGTCAGAGAGGTTATCATCGTCGTCACTCCCGCCAGTGGTGCAATTCCGGGACAGGGCCTCCTCCAAGACTGCGAGGCACCGACTAAGAGCGTCGAAGGCCTTCCTCGTCAAGGCCACAAATATGAACGCCCCGTTGAGCAGCGGCAGGTGGGCCATGACTCGACAAATGTCCGAGGGAGACAGCCTGACCAACAGCGCGCCCGCGGTGTCGCCACCATCCTCCTCCATCTTCAGATCTAGGGCACAGTCGGCACAACGAGAAAGTGAGAAGCGCAGGAAACGGACCGCAGTGCTGAACAGCGACCCAGATGGTAGCACTTAGACGAGGCAAGGCCCGACAAGGCTTTCCCAGTTTAGACAACGCTTGCTGACAAAGCTTCTCTCTGCCTTCGCTATGGAATGGTAACAGCGAAGCTCGTGAAAGCACTGATACATATGCACACCATGTCGACCTCAGAGTAGAAGGGACAACGTTTAACAAGTGGAACTCCCTTGTGCAAACATATCTTACTAAAAAAGAGGAGTTGCCCTAAAGAAAAGAAAATCAGAAGGTAATGATGGCAGCACTTAAGCTGCAGCCACTCAAAGCCAGGATACTTGATTTGCTTAGCCACTGCCTCGCCTAAGCGTTGCTCGTCTAGAGCAAGAAACAGCTTTTTCTGGCATATTCTTAGAATTTAGCTTTCTATCGCCCACGCACCGTTCATTGCAGACACGCTGAACTCGAAGCCGTTGTCGCTGAGCGTGACGGCCGAGTACTTAGCCACTCTGATGGATCCCAGATATATGGCGCAGCACATGAAGGTGAAAGACTGGATGCTGCCACTGTAACACAGGTTGCTGGCCGTGACGGCGGACGATGCCTTTGGAACCATGGCGTCGACGACGGACGCAAGAGGGCATTGACTGCATATCGCAAACTCCAGGTAAATGAATGCCCCTACTACCAAATACGTGGTGGCACGGTGCACCTATAGTCCCGCAAACAATCTCGCATCCCAATTGACAAAGAGGACCAGCTGAGTTGGTTCCTATTTTGGTAATGGGAAAACCACAGCTCAAATTAAAGGCAGAAGAAGACAATGAAACATCCCAAGACGACTTCCTCGCATGAGGACGGCCTAATGAGCATGCACAGTACGTACGTTTCTTGAACACTGAGTTCACAGCTATGCTCTCGCAGTCTGGCAGGAAAAAAAAACTATCCCTCACCTACCGCTAGGTAAATGGCGAGAAAAACCGAGTGCCGCTGATGGAGCATGGAATAGCACTTTAGCCCCGTCTATTCCAAGAGTGCCGCTAAGCTATGAGCCGTGCACATCAAAGGTAACTGTCGGACAACGGAGTGAGAGAAAGGCGGCGGCAACGACTAAAATCACGGGCATGGCTCTGGCAGGTGGTCCCCAGAGAGCAACCTAGGAGGCAGGTCGGCCACATAAGTCATGTGAAATGTGGCGTGATCCCAACCTGCCCACCGTGGCAGGTGGCAGTTAAATTAATAATTTAATAATTGGTCATTCGGGAAAAGCAACCTGGCCCACACAAGGCCCACCACTGGAGGCACCTGCCATCGTAGGGCACTGACACAGCGCTTAACCGCTGCACCATAGTGCCAGGAGTGCTGACGGCTCCCAGGAATCCATGAATGTAAAGTAGACCTTCTGCATAGGCCGGAATTAACCCAATAAGTGATCGCACCATACCCCTAATTAAGGCAGAGCTTAAAGGTGCACTGCAGAGGATTCTGAACTTGTCTTTTTGCCGCTGGAACTCGATCTACACGTTCCTAGCATTCTTAGAAACAGTGACTTGTTGCCCTATGTGGCCGATTTCCCCAATTAAATCGAATTAACGTCTGGCTCGCGCCTTTTTTTTTTTTTTAATTTTCCCTCGTACGGTGGGCGGAGTCGACCAACGCGTGGAGCGCCTTTCACCCAGTCCCGTGGAGGCTTTGCTTTCGCTTTATTTTGTTTTTTAGGTTTCCATGAATAAATAGTTTCATCCGCATATAATATAGCCGCAAAATAAGCCCGAAGAAATAAAAATATGCGCGAACTATTTGCTACTACGGACTACTACGTATTACTCCGCCGATGGCAGAGCGGCAAGCCGCCACGGGACTGGGTGAAAGGCGCTTCATGCGTTGGTCGAGTCCGCCCACCGTACGAGGGAGAATTAAAAAAAAATAAAGGCGGGAGCTGGACGTTAATTCGATTTAATTAGGGAAATCGGTCACACAGGGCAATAAATCGGGGTTTCTAAGGAAGCTCTGAACGTGTAGATCGAGTTCCCGCGGCAAAAAGACAAGTCCAGATTCCTCTTCAGTGCACCTTTAAATGTCCCCTCCAATTTTTATCCCCAATTGAAATTTCCCGCAATGATACGTATGTGAATGCTGGTAGTACGAGGGGGTACCCAAAAGAAACCAGACTAAATTTTTTGTTCGGCAAAGCTTCTGTTGTACCACGTTTTGCCACTAGGAGCGCATAGAACGAACATTCCAGAGTCAGTAAGCCGAGTGCCGTCGTTGAAGGAGGTCAGACTAGTTTAGGCAGAGTTTTAGAGTGACGACTGTTTTGTGTGAATGTCGTTTTTGCAATGGCTGATTTTCGTGAACAGCGTGCGCCGGTGAAATTCTGATTTTTGCTCGGAAAAAGTTGAATGGAAACTCTTGAAATATTAAGAAAGACGTACAAGGACGATGCTATGGGGACAACTCAAGTGTTCCTGAATCGAATCCTGAATCAAAGCAACAATCATGCCAATGGAAAACTTCAAATTCGCCTTGCCTCAAGAAAGCTCGTCAGGTGAAACCAAACCTCAAAACAATGCTGATTTGTTTTTTCGACGTGAGAGGAGTCGTCCATTGAGAATTTGTTCCGCAGGGTCAGACAGTTAGCCAGGCTTTCTACTTGGATGTTTTGAAAAGATTGGGCAACAGTGTGCGGTGGAAGCGGCCAGATTTGTGGCGGTCGGGTGACTGGTTTTTCCATCATGGCAATGCCCCTGCTCACACAGCCCTTTCTCTACGACAATTTTGGACCAAAAATGGCATGACCCCTATTCCTCAACCCTCATACTCTTCCGACCTAGCCCCGCACTACTTTATTTGTTTCCTAGAATGAAAAAATAGGTGAATGGAAAGCGTTTTGCTGATGTTGCTGAGGTGAAGAAAAAAAACGACGGAGGCACTGTCAAGCATCACAAAAGATGAATTTAAACAATGTTTTGAAAAATGGAATGAAAGATTCGACAAGCGTATCATTGCAAGTGGGGAATACTTTGAAGGATATTGAAGGTCTGTGCTTAAAATGTGAACAAATAAGTTCAAACAAAAAATAAGTCCGGTTTCTTTTGGGTACCCCCTCGTATATTAGGAATTAAGATACAACCTACACTTCATCTCACAAGTGCTTTGCAGCAGTGCGAAAGGTAGAGCTCTCTCGTCCAATCAAGGCCAAGGAAAACAACAAATAGTCCTACGTACTTTGAGCAGTGGCGTGACTACTTTTCAAACAATTATTGCAGTAAGTGAAAAGGTAGATGGAGATGGTGTTTAAAAAGTACTGCGAGCATTTCATTCACTGGTTTAATGAGCAGAGAAAGTCTGCACAAACACAGTAGAGCTGACGCCTGCTACAAAGCGGTGCGCCACTATTTGTAAACACGACATCCGCCGAGTCGGCCAAGTTTCATGCGCGAAGCAGCTGGACACTGGTGCTCTTTCCTTCCCAGGGATGGAGCCACCATTCACGGGGAGAGAGGTGCGGAGAAACAAATTCTGCAGTGCATGGCGTTCTGACTGGCTCAGATTGCCGCAGCCTTCAGAGCACTGCAAACAACTTGTGAGATGGACTATAAAAACTTCAGTTTTTGGTTGGTAACACTGGTCACAGTCAAAAGCGAACAAAATCAGCTTTTTAATGTTTGACAGTATCAAACGAGCAAGGGGTTAAAATTTTGGCTCAAGATTCGCCACTTGTTTCGACAACAAGAAAAGCTTTACAATGGTCTACTTTTTGTCATAGAGGAATACCATTCGACGGTCCTGAATGTGGGCGGACCTTCACTGCGGACTTGGGTTGTATCCAACTTTAGTAGATATTGATGCGCTTTATCATGTAAACCATGTTTTTCCATTTCCAAAAGGGAAGGTGTGATTGCACTTCCACGCAGAATAGCGTCTGCACCAGAACATGAGGCCATGTGGGCGTTTGGTGCAGATTCGAAGATCCAGTGCTTTTGACATGCTGGTGGTGCTTGGTAGAGTTCGGAAAACGCTGTAGTTTACTCGGCCAATCTTCAAAGCTGGCTTGGCATGCTCAAGGTCCACTGGTTTCCTAGGCATTGTCTTGGAAACAATGGCCATAGCAGCCATTGCTGCCCACCTTGTTTGCACGTCACGGCACAAATGTTAGAGAGCACATTTCACCCAAAGAAAATGTACTGTGAGGGTAGCACCGCCCGGCCCTGCTTCACTGCCAACCCATAGATGTTGCAGTACCCATAATGACTTTAATTACAACCAGAATGTCCTCAACTCACATCTGCTCCCAACCCAATCACTTATTTATTTTATATATTGTTAAACTAATCGTTTTCCTTTCCATTGTTCACTGCAATATACCTAAGGCCCATAACTCTCTGCAGCAGAAAATTTTAAATTCCGCGACGGTTGGCTTCAACAGTTTGAGACACTGTGTTATAGTCGTAGCAATGCTTCTTTTAAAATTCTGCCGAGGTCTCAAACTCCCCGCTCGCGTTATATTCATGCAAATAAGGTAAATCAGTTAATTTCCCATCGCTCAGTCATTCCTACTAATGCCCGCACGATTATGACTGCTAACACACAGTTGCAAGAAAAATGCTTAAATCCGCGATTTTTCGCCAAATCGAGAGAAATAGCGAACGTAACTATTCTTACCCTCATTTCTGGCCTTTTTGTTTGCTTCCAAGTTTGACCTGTCAGTGGTTACTGGCAAGATGTACACAGGTTAAATACTTCTGTTTTCAGAGATATGGGTCGACTGCTAAAGGCTTGGAAGTGACAACCAGAAGTACTCCAGCCCATTCTCATTCACCTGCTCATTTCTCCGACATGAACTGTATCTGTCACGATTACTTGGCCAAGACGGCAGCTGTGCTTCTCATTTCCATCACCTCAGCACTCAATGCAAAGTGCTCCTCCATTGTCAAACTGTTGTGAATTTCTTTTGCTTAACTGACTATATACTTCCTGCCTGCCATTTACACTTTGCATGTCTAGGTCCCAAATATTTCAGTGCAGTTCATCGCCTGGGTTGCTCACTAGGATCATGTCATCGGGAAAGTGGGCATTGCTAAGCTATTCGCTGCCAATCTCTACATATAATCCTTCCTACTTTAAACACACGCTGAGGAAAAACTAAAGTTGATCTGTGTCAGCTGATCACCACGGTCTAACAACAAAGATGCTACTCTTAACTGAAAATGGTGCATTTCTAACCGAGAAAGGAAAGCTTTTGCCAACAGTGGCCAATTTCACTAGCAAACTGAGGTGTGTCAAGACGGTTCTTTTTTTTTTCGTAATCTCTGACGCGAAGCTACACAGTCATTCACTTCTCAACGACAATCACGGAGTTTCTTTTCGGTCTGGACGTCACAAGTTTGAATCAAGCGGTGGGAAAATATATAAATCCGATTCTCAAAGTAATAAATGCATCGTTTGCTGCTGGGCAAACATCAGCACAGCCAGAACAAGCAGCCAGAGAATCAATTTTTACCGACAACATAAATGCACAGAGTTGTCTTCTGTGTTTTTTAACAGTCTGAATCCTCCTTGCGCAAAGAACAGATAGTAACTATGAGGAGATTGCGCCCCCCTGGCTGGCACCCCTCTGGATTGGTGTCCTGCCTCTCTTCCCCGGCAGCCCTAGGGTCTCCACGCAGTCACAGTAGGTAATAACGAGATAGCGTTAAGGCTCCCACTCTGCAGAAAATCCGGCCTCGACGGTGTTGTGAGCGAACTAGGTGGGCCGCCTTGGTCACGTGACGTTGTGGCATCATCACAACCTTTCCATGGGATTGCGAGCAAACTGAGCACTGTGGCAGGTGGCAGTTAAATTAATGATTGGTCGCGAGAGGTTGCTCGAGAAGAGCAATCTGGGTGCCACAAGCCCCAGGTTTGTGGCACCTGTCATCGGTGGCAGCACCTGCCATCCCAGTGCAGTGGTGCACCGCTTAACCACTGCGCCAGGAGTGGTACAAGGACTCCCAATGATCTATGACTGTAGAGAATGACCAATTCTGCATATGTCGGCATTAACCCACCAACGCTAATGTGTCGTGCCCTTAAGGTAAAATTATTTCCTAGCAAATTAACATATGGTTTCTCAACACCCTGACTGCACAATGCCTGTGTGACTACTGCTGTTTACGTTGAGTGAAATACTGCAAAGTACTCTGCGAAGGCTGCATGCGAAGCACATTGTATTCTGTTGATTTCCCCATAATCTGATTGATGATGTGATTGTCATCTGTTGTCAAGTGTACCCTATCGTAGAAAGTTGCTAGTTTCCTGGGCTGGTTGAAGTGCAGTGTAGCCCTGGTTCTATTAGTGATTACCTTGCTAAATGTCTTGTATGCCATGATTACAGTTAACTCGTATATTTTTTTCACATGCTCCATAATGTGTCATGAATCAGCATAATGTTAGCGGTTTCCATGTCTCTGGTACCTTTGGGATCACAAGAAGCTGTGCATGCAAGAATTCAAGTTTTCTTAGCATTACATATCTGCCCACTTTCAGCCGGCCTCTTTGACTACCATTTTTCCTCTCTCCACAGTTTGTAAAGCTTTCTTTAGTTACCATGGGAGTACCTCTTTTGTTGAATGTCATTATTTCTATGTATGGGGCCCTCTTGTTTATCTCACTAATGTAGTGAGATGCCTATTTTGCCCAGCAAAAAAAAAGCAAAATGGTGACACACGAACTGAAAAAAAGCAACAACAAACAATGCTGTGCTCGAATCTCAGCTGCTCTATTAGCACAGAATAATCAGGGTAAAAAGCACTCACTCAGAGATGCTGCTGGCCTCGTCAGCATGGGTGTCTTCAGCCTTGGCTGGTGCTGGAACAAACACAATGCGACATGATTGTTAATGGCCCAGAAGAGAGTCTTGGAGGTTCTTGAACCGCCACATAAAACACTGGTGGCAAATAACGAAACTTTGCACGAATTAAATAAATTTTCTCACCAAAATGCCACAAAACAAAAACAAAAGAGTGAAAAATTGAACTGCAGGTTTTGCATGAATTCTTATGGGTCAACACCACTCATAATAGCACGTGCAGTGAGAAAGAAGAGACTGACTGCAGATGTGACCGCATACACAGAGTGCATCAGTATAATGTGGAGGAATTGAGCAACTGTTGTGAGATGCAGGAAGTACGACATGTCAACAATGCCAGGGATTAACTCTTTCCCTACCGCGCCCATTGAGCATCGTTAGCCCACTAACGATCATTTCATGCCCCGTTTTCAGAACCTTCTGTGTTGCTAATGACCATGCTGCAGATGTAGTTTGTAGGCCAGGAACCAAAGTTTTGTTTCCAAAGTAGTTTTCTTGTGCCCCGCGAGGGGGCACTTTCTAACGCGCTGCAAAGAAATGAAGACACGGAACTGCGCTCATTGCCCGCCATGTTGCCCATAAATGACGCCTTCACCGCTACACTTGGGAGCCTTCCACGTTGCTTACAGGCACGGTGCGCATCTGGCTTGTAGCCCGAGAACTGAAGTTTTGTTTCCGATATAGTTTTTTTTTTCCTGCAAAACATCATGTTCTGAACATGCTCCGAAGATGCGGTACCATCAAAGTCACTTGGCAGCCTCCACATGCGCACCACACACTCTGAAACATAGCAAATCTCAGGACTCCGTTTCGTACGCAAGTGATTTAATCAATGACCTGTGCAACAACGAGCCTGAAGATGTTGCAAGGCACTGAAGATGATTCAGTTTTCATATCGGTGATGATGGAAACCAGCCTGAAACACAGGCGGCTGCGCTCCGATGGAAAACTATAGGGTTTCCAGTTACTGTTTTGTAAAGCTAGAAGTTGGATTTTTTTTTTGCAGATAGTGGCCAATAGAGTAACAAACATTTTGCATATTTCAGAGAATTTTTAGCATTTTTTTCTTTTCAAATACAAACGTGTCTTTGCAAGTTTTGCTCACTTTTTTCCTAAAATCTCGTTTTTAGAAAATAAAATTTTTTACTGCAACACGCAATTTGTTGCTTAAACTTATATGAATAGAAAGCACCTTTATTCAGCTCTGTTTTTGGGTGTTGCAATAAACATTGAATGCAACAGTTTTTACAGAAAAAAAAATGTACTGAAACCTTTAGAAAATGATCATTTTCCCTACGGTAAAGAAAGTTAGGCTGTCACACTTGTCTACACTCTCGTCCAGGGCTTCAATCCTGAAAACCCATCTTCTTTTCCTGCCCAGTAACAAATGGCTTGGCAACACGTGGGTCACATGTCTCGGTGATGTAATAGGCCTCCCCAATCTCTGAGCTGATCTGCCTGACATTGCAGACATACATTAAAAATGAGCAAACTACCGTTATTAACACGCAACATCAGCGACGCTATAATTGCGACCTTGAAAGCAGTGTTGAGTCACGACATGGGGCACATGAGGATTCAACAGAAACTGCATAAATTAACCATTTGAGAATATGGAAACTATTCTGTAGAATATGGGCATACTCCTCACAGAAACCTGAAAACGGTTGGTTGGTTTATGGGGTTTAATGTCCCAAAGCGACTGAGGCTATGAGAGACGCCGTAGTGGAGGGCTCCGGAAATTTCGACCACCTGGGGTTCTTTAACGTGCACTGACATCACACAGTACACGGGCCTCTAGAATTTTGCCTCCAAAGAAATTCAACCGCCGCGGCCGGGATCGAACCCGCGTCTTTCGGGTCAGCAGCCGAGCACCATAACCACTGAGCCACCATGGCAGCCCCAGAAACCTAAAAACCTGAGAACCTGAAACTGAGAAGGAAATTTTCACGTTTTCAGAAACCTGAAAACATGAAAATTTCCTTCTCACTGAAAAAGAATTAGCGCCTGTGTAAACATGCTTCACCACTAGTATTTAGTTTCACTTACAAGGCTAGTTACTACAGAGTCTTAAAATGTACAGTAATTAAAAAAACTGGCAGTGGCTTAGGTCTGCCAAAGCTATAGCAACTTCTGCAGGTAACACACACAGATGTCAGACTTAGCTAAAAGGCACCAATTAAAAAGTTTCCTCAATATGATAAAGAGAGAAGTCAAAGAATGACAGCACAATGTAGTGGACTGATACAAACATGCCTGCATATGTTCTCTGTCGTCAAAGCAGCTACAGTAGAATCTCATTATTCTGAACTCATTTATTCTGGAATGCCAGTTTACTCGAAGTAACGCTTTGGTCTCATCAACACCAATAACATTACAAAAACTCTCTTTAATTTGAAATCTGCACATTTCAAAAAATTTTGTCCCTTCGAGTCCTACATGCCAAGAGTTCACATACATGGCCGCAGCGGTAGCTTAGTGGTCATGGCACAAAACAAAGAGAATCTATATCACATGCAAAAGGGCCCTTTGTACGAGAAATGAAGTTCGATAAAGCAAGCTGTCGGGCGAGCTGGTGACCATCTTCCATAGTTATAGCGCGAGAGACAGGGCAAGAGAGGACGACACAACACAGCACTGTGTTGCGTCATCCTCTCTTGTCCTGTCTTTCGCGCTGTATCTATGAAAGATCGTCACCAACTCGCCCGGCAGCTTGCTTTATCAGTGGTTATGGCGCTCAACTGCTGACCCGAAAGACGCAAGTTCGATCTCGGCTGCGGCGGCTGAATTTCGATGGAGGCGAAATTCTAGAGGCCCGTGTGCTGTGCGATGTCAGTGCACATTAAAGAGCCCCAGGCAGTCGAAATTTCTGGAACCCTTCACTACGGCGTCCCTCATAGTCTGAGTTGCTTCGGGACGTTAAACCCCACATAGACTAGACTATAGACTAAGAGTTCACACAGTGAAAAATGAACAAGTGCCGGGATCAACATCACCTACAGGCTGAGGACAAACTAACCTTGGCCCTCAGTAGTTGCAGTTGGGCTAGCCTTCTTGGGGGAAGGCGGCGAGTCAGAAACTTGCATCTTGGCGCCTTGCAGAAGCTCAGGGGCCACAAACGTCTCGTCGGGGTCGACACGCTTCGTCGGCAGTGAGAAGAGTGAGTCATCGTTAAAATGAGTATCCACGTGCGTCTGCGACAGCTCCTTCTTTAAGCGGGACCGGGAAGACCGGGTGGCAGGCACTGTTGTACGGTTCACTGACAGGAAGTACCTGCAGAAGGGAAGGGGAGCAATTAAAACTATTTACGCATTATGTGCAACCAAATTTCGCACAGATATAGAACTTATTACGCTGGTTTCAAAACTACATTTTTTTTTAAAGCTAGTTTGTAGGGTTGCTGAGTAAATACAATTAACACCCTTTTAAGGTCATACTCAGGTTATGAAACAACTAAGGAGAAAGAGCACGAGTTTTTTACATCAGCATGTTCACACAGCTCTCTTCTGTGCAATACAGCTATCATTTATGTTTTTAGAAGGCTAGTACTCACGGAAACAAAACCAGCATGCATATTAACAGAAAAAGTTTCTTATGAAATTAACTTTTAAAAACTAGCACATGCGTACACAGGCAAATGGAAAACTTCATCACACAACTCAATGTCTCAGCATTCATGCGCAACAAACAGAATCATTCTGCTGTCATTTGTGATGAAATGTCGAAAGGGTAAGTGAGAGCAATCGCAGAAAAACTGAAAGCAGGGAGAAAATCAACCTTAAAGGTCATTGTGCCAACCCACGTTTGTTCCCTCACCCACTCTGCCCACTTCTGGTCGGCTATGCGCTTTGCACGCCAACGTGGTTTCGTTTTTGACGCGCCTCATATTACAAGGGCGGAGCAGCAGAGGATCTCCAAGTGCCTCTCTAAGTGCTCCCTGGAAGAAGTTCGTACAGTGGCACACACCTGCACCAAGGAAAAAGAGCTGTGGATATAGCTAATGCTCCACGCGCCACCCCGTTAGCAAACTCACCACTTGACGTGTTTGCATCGTCAGAGTACGAAGATGCTGGGCTGCATAACCAGCCCTACGAGGACTATTTATTATGACAGAATTTAAATATGCCCACACTACCAGTCACTACGCATTAGTCGTGACGGTGGCTCCGTTTCTGCCACTTTAAGTCACTGAGTCACTTTTCACCTATTTCATCATCAGAGAGTCCCGAGTTTGAATTAGAGTGGCGGGAAAAAGTTTTTCAACTTCGAATTCAAATCTCTTGGCAATAAATGCACCTTTTGCTGCCGAACAAGTGGCAACAAAGCCATGAAATACCGAACAATCAGATTTTACTCACAAAAAGAATTTGGTACCGTTGTCCTCATTGTCCCTTTAAAGACTAAGAGAGTCTTTTTCAAGCCAGGAAATAAAGCTTGTGAAATTGGGTCACAAAAGGACTTTTATTTGTATGCCTTTCCTCTTCTTCCGAATAAAGTGTACTCCGGAAACAACGGACTTCTTTTTCTGGATAATGAGAGTCTGTTGCAACAAGCTCCAACTGTATATTTTAACAGCACAAAAAAACGAAGGCAACAGCAATGACTTAACACAACACAGGCACCGACATCTTGGCTCTTGTCATTGATTTTTTGCGCTGCTAAAACACTACGAATTTTCTGTTCTTCAAGACGGTATACTTGCGTAATCATATCTTGCAAATGAAAAATGTGATGCTCTCTCAATATTTTCAGATTTTTTTTTCAGTATCCCTTCAAATTATGAGGCCAGCAACAGAGCGGAAACGTTTGTTACCTGCCTGGTATGAAATTCTCAAGCAAATGTCATAAATCTGGAAGAATGCTCTCAACAGTGCATGACATGTCCTTAAACAACAAAATGCCTGATAACTCGTGCCATCAAACACTATACCAGAGATCGACACACAAGAAAAGGCACACTCAGTGGATACAAGTTTCTGTGACGATGCACGTGGAGACACTTCACCCTCACTCGTCTCCCCAGGAATGGCTTCAAGCAGTGCATTTCTAGCACAAAAAAATCTTAAACAGAAAGCGTACACAGTTCATTGTCAACATCACCTTTTCATTTGGCCTCACTATTTCTTTTACTCTTGCGTTGCACATCTCTGTATGCACCTACTTGGTTTCATCAGGCACCAATGTAGCTCCGTTGGAAGCACTGCATTTCAGTTTCATGGGCATTTTTTTTCATGGTCTCTGTGTGTCCTCCTTATGTCTCTATTGTTTCACAATGATCCTATCTTAGTTGAAGCACATCACACCAACTAGGTGAAAAATTCGTACTCCCCGTGCTTTGGACAAAAGATTTTGGGTGACTGTGATGACTGACTGGAAAGCAACATGTGCACTGCTTCAAACCACCGACACCGAGCTGTAAAAAATCTAGACAAACTGGTTGTGCAAAAAGGAAAGGGTCCCCTTATAAAAATGGTCTATAGACAGTGTATAGACTTCTTATTGACTCTATTGACTTCCTATAGATATTGTTTTTTGTCTTTTCATAGTCTATAGACTCTCTATAGACAAAATTCTACTAAAAGTGTATGGCCATAAATCTATAGGTTGTCTATAGACTGTCTATGGCATTTGTATTGCCTATAGACTGCTCTTTAGGATTTGTATATAGACAGTCTACAGACTTTATAGACAGACGCCTATAGACAATCTAGACACTGTCTAAAACTTTTTCTGTAAGGGTTTACATGAGGAAAATGAGCACGCAAGTACTTCTTTCTCTCAATACGTATCTGTGTGTGCATGTGTATGTGTGTCTGTGTGTGCATATGAACGTACTTCATATACATGTCAATTTCTTCGGGTACAACGACAGCTTTCTTTTCTTATCCATTCCTACAAATACTGTACAACCCCTCTATAGTAAAGTGATTCGGACCAGCAAAAATCTTTACTATTACTATATCAGGGCCGTTACTATATCAGTTTTTGATGATGGCATGGCTCTGAGGATGCTCTCTGGTAAATGACTGACTGCTTACTAAACACAGAGCTGGTTAATAAAACAAACACTCACAAATATCTTCCATCCTGCTCTCACTGTCCCTTTATATGATAATAATTTAGTTTCGTTTATCACATTTCATGTTACCACGTTATCGATTATGTTTATGCCTTGAGGAAGTACTGCACTGCACAAATACAATGCGGATAGGAATATAAAGAGAGCTTGATTTCATGTTAAAACCAATGTTTGAACACCCACCATTTTCCGCAGCCTCAGCATCATTTAAAAGGCAAGATCAACAGTTAACAATCGCGCGCGATGCAGCCGACGCCTCCGTTTCTTGCCGCCGCTTCCCTGTGCTTCGCGCTGCCGTGCTGCAAATGTTCGCCCTTTTCTTCCCTCCCATACACTTCACTGCACTTTTATTGTCTTTCCTTCCTCAGCGACCCGCGCCGCTTTCTTTCTGCGTTCATAGACAGCTTTACTTTTTTTTTTTTCATGCGTGCCGTGCGCTTTGCCTCACGACCCCCAAGGACTTCCACCAAAAGTTGGCTTCTCCTCATGCTTCCGACCTTGGTGGTGAAGCTATCTCAAAGAACACCGTTTTATCGTCTTCGATATCCATTTGTTTCCGAATGTTGGCCTCGCGAGTGCCGCGCTGCCATCATTCCGCGGGAAGGACGTAGCCACGGCCAGACGCTCTCTACAAACACCGTTTTTTTTTTTTGAAGAAAATCTTTACTATAACCGAAAAAAAAAAAATACAGTCGTCTATAGAAGGCGAAA
Source organism: Amblyomma mixtum (assembly GCF_055824585.1). NCBI lineage: Eukaryota > Metazoa > Arthropoda > Arachnida > Ixodida > Ixodidae > Amblyomma > Amblyomma mixtum. Next base: position 162,160,604 of record NC_143012.1, read on the forward strand.
TAGGACCACAGTTTCACATTACTATATCCGAGATTACTATAGCGGGGTTCCGCAAGCATGCAAGAATTGAGTTGTGGCACCAGTTGCTGCAATTACACAGTTAGTAAATATGCAAACCTAAACCCAAGCAATGAAAACGTTGAAATCAAAGAATTTTCTTTGGCTGCAAGCTTCACGCACTACTGACAGAAATCTTGCAAGCAGTTAGCAAACCTCACCTGTCAGATAGCCTGGTCTGCTTTTTTCGCTTTGCTGTCGACTGGGCATGAGCAGTGGACGTGCTGGCATGCTCGGCTGCTGGCACAGGCCGTTTCCTCAACAGCGACAGTTTGCCAGTGCTCGGCTGTGCTTGCAACTTTGTTCCGGACTCTTCATCACACAGAGCCATATCATTCACAGCTGGTTTTTTGAAACACAGTGGTGCAATGTCACCTTTAGGTGCTGGCACACAATTTGGCACAGCGAACGAATCAAGTAGACTGGGCGACTTCTCATCATCGACAGGAAACAGCTGGCGATGTGGTTCTGCATTTGTGGATCGCTGGGGGGTCACATTTGATGCAACGTTTGCTGCTGGAGCTTTGTCACCAACTCGTGATTCACGCTGCACAGGATGAGCAAGAATGTGACGTTGAAGGAGGCTCGGAGACTCCTGTGACACAAGGTCAATAGCCTCATCGTCAACGTGCTCACCGGTGACGACTGCTCCGTCGTGTTTGAGCCCATGCGATTCTGCCATGGTCTCTTCCTCTCCAAAATGAGACTTTTCGTTTCCAGCCATTTCTGAAAACACCGAATCTTGGCTTGGTTGAACGGAACCCTGTGCGTTATCCTCTTCGGCGATTGCCGTAAGAGGTTGCTGGTAAGGTGGAATTTCGTCATCGGTGCCGTCACAGTAGAGATTGATTTCCAGCGTCTCAGGCACAGTCTGCGGAGCAGCCGGCGGAGGTGGCTCCTTGACTCTGGAACTTGTCGACCCTCCGCATTCAACCGTCTCTGGAATCTCTCTGCACCTGAGAGGCTCTTCACCGCCAACAGGAGATGGAGGCACCAGGTAGCTCACCTCCTCCCCAAGCGAGTCCTCCTGAAGAATAAAGTCCTTGGGCGAGCCGACAGCGCAACTTGACGGCTCCCGCCGCTGCCTGCCCGGTGAATCGTGGGAGGTCGTAGCCCCTTGTTCTGGTGCGACACTGGAGGCAGAGCTTGCATTCCTGGGCATAAAGCGGAAGTGAGAAGACAAACACAGACCGTAAAAAGCTAGAACCAATGAAGCCGCTTGTAAGCCACTTGTAAAGTTTGTAAATAAAAAGTACAAGGAATAAACAAAAACAAATTTCAACATGAAGTATTCACATCAAGAGTTTTGTCCAAACAAGCAGAAAAAATCCTTGCATGAGAACAATCTGATCGTAATACACTTTCAATATGAAAACAATAGTAAACATCGTCTATTATTTTGTACTTGTCCACATTGATAAACAGCGTCAAGTCGAGTTCAGGGTCCAATATCTGGCACACGATGGTATGAAAGGTTTGCTTACGTCTGATAGCAATGCTATGACGAGGCACAGCAAAACATATTTCCGAGACTCCGATTTTCTTTGTGAGCCAGAACTCGACACATCGAAATGAGAAAAATGTTGTGTACCACCCAGCTGCTGTTCTGGCAGTATACCTATTATTCACATCTCGTCAAACAAATGAGACGCTGCCAAAATTATACATACTTCTGTCTTTTGTCTTCATAGTTTTTAATTTGTACACAAAAGTAAAATGCCTATGTATAAAGAAGTAAACAATCACTGGGTCACAATGCATTCAAAGCACCCCTCTTCTCCCTAGTAGTATTTTCTTCACAATATCTAGCTTGGCACCTTTTTCAGAACATAAATGGGTTAAAGCATGTATCAAAAGAATGTTTTTCTCTGAAATATCTGGACTAAGACCAAGAGCACCCACACGAAAATGGAGAAGTGCTTTAGCAACTATATTTCCAGCTGAAGTAGTAGAACTATAGTCGTATACAACTTAAGTCTGCAGTGAAGCTCCGCCCACATTCAGGACCACCACACAGAATTCCTCCAGGACAAAAAGTAGTTCGTTGTGAAAATGTGTCTTGTTACCTAAATAAGAAGTTAATCACAAAGAAAAAACATATAAGCTCGAAAACTTTGATTCCTCTGGCTTGTTTGATACAGTCAAATATGGGAGAAACTCCATACGGGTTTGGATTTTGATGGTTGATGTGACATGCATTCCGAGCAGCCCCTGGAGTACAGGGCAAGTTTACGAGCCTAACCATGTTCGTTAGTTTGTTTTTTCAAAGACGAATCAAAGATGAATATCTGAGGTGCTTGAATGACCCTTACACAGAGGCAGCAATTAGGTTTGGCCGCACAATCGGGTGCTCCCATGCCTCTACTTTGACAGCAGAACCATGCACAAGCTGTCCACGTCCTGTCTGATATTGCACCTCCAAAGACCATACTGGAACCAAGTGCAGGTTTTTCATTTCTCTCAGAAACACATAGGATAAAATCTTGCCATCGTTTTAAAAAAAACGCTTTGCAAATAAGGAACCAGCTGGTATCCTCACCTTTCACGCTGCTCTTTCTCATACTGCGTAATTCGGTGCTCTGCACAAACAAAAGAAGAGAACGGCACATAACAATTATTGCATGAACAACTTTCAATCGCAGTGCAGATACATCAGTGTAAAAGCTGCTTCCCTGAACGGAGGACTTTCCTGCAGAAGGTTATTAACCACTAAACATCAGCAAATCCTTCAAGACTTTTGGAGCACCCCACTGAAATTGGGTTTACTTGACTAGGAGTAAGCATAATACAGTACATAGAACCTCAATACATTAAGCATGGATATAGTTAAAACTCAGATATAGTAAAGTGAAACAGTGCTCCCATTTTGCCTTCCATAGATGACTGTGCATATTTATTTGTTTATAGTAAATACATCTTTAATAAAGGAATGGTTGTAGTAAACAGCATCTGGCCATGGCGACGTACTTCCCACAGAATGATAACGCGGCATGTGCACAGTCTAGAACATCTCAGAGCCGCAAACACATGTAAAGGCATAATGGATCTTTTTTACAGGAGTACTCTGCACAAGAACACGCAACGCATTGGTAGAAATGCGCTGCCACTATGTTTTTTCATGGCTTGGACAGTTCTATCGCTTGTTTCCCCCTTAGTAGTAGGCAACACTGTGCATTTGCCGTGTGCATTCAGATCGCTGGCGAGATGCAGCAGGGATGCACCGGCATGAGGTGCTTTTGTTCAAGCAACAAGCCAGGAAATACAAGGTTCTTCAGGTTTTCTACGGCATCGCTGCAGGGCCAAGTAGGGGCAGGCAGAGCATCCCGCAGATGTTGATGAACCTCCGTGGCACCCGACAATCAACTTGCGCACCTGCAGTGACCACTGTGTGACAAATAAATGCCTCTTATTCGCTTTCTTGCACTCCCTTTTGCCAGAAGCAATACCACAAAACGTCAACTTCCAAGAAATAGAAAAGTTTCTGGGCCTGCTGACTGGCCCCAGCAGAGCCAATATCGTTGCCATGGGCAGATAGAATGAAATTTGAAGAAAAGGTGAAAGCTAAAGGTGAAAGCTTAAGGCGGAAAGAATGCGCGTGGCACCAAAACAACTATAATGGCCGTCTGAAACGAGGTAGCCTCCACTTAGAAGTGCGTGGGAACCGCACACTTGCTGAAGCCATCGCATTGTGCTCTTCTTCTGCAGTGGCAGATGCGACAGTTTCCACAACTGTACTTTTTTTGCTTTCCTCACATGCTCACGAACCAGCCAATCCCGTCAGTAAGTTGGCACCGCGCCCTTGCAGCCTCTACTCTGCTGCATGAAGTTGTTGGTGTTGTTGTGTTGTGTTTAATGGCGCATAAGCATCTAAGGCTATCGTGCACCAAGCCCAAGGTGTAGGAAAATTGTTTTCTGCTCAAGTTGTGAGATTTAGGGTAGTGTGTGACAAATGTGACATTTTCAAGCACCTCATTAACAGCAGCGCCACGGCCTTGCAGTCAAATGGCAAGCAAGCTCAGCTAATCGCCCCGATCAGGCTTTTGAATCCGTGATTAGTACCTCGTTTGTTCTGGCGATAATGCAAAGACATGCGTCATAGTGCAATTTAGAAAAAGGTGCCAAGTTAACTTCTTATCTTTTTACACAACATGCTCCACATCACATATCAGTCACAACTGACGGCACCGAAGTTAGTTTACTGGTCCACTGTTCACCTGCATCCAAACATTTCACAAGTCCGAAAGCCAAATTATTATAAACTTTGCGGGGAAATAAAATTTCCGCCATACACAGGAAAACAACATCCTAAAATGCTATAATTTACGCTTGGAACACCAGCAAAGTCAGCAACCTAACAGTCGAGCAATGCAACACAGAACAGACCGAGCCAACCGAGCAACCGAACCACCACCACGTATTGAGATTCAGAGACCACCACTAGCGGCTGGAGAAGAATGGATACTGACTTGGCATGTGCGAATATTCGACGATTTCATATATTGTGGTTGCAGTTGTCGTTGCGGTATGATATAACTCCATTGGGAGGGCACCACGGCACATGCGGCACCAAAGCTTCAACTCTGAGCCATGTGCCTGCACTCTCATCCATATGTCGGAGCAGGTCTGCGCATGCTCGCGGCAACAGACACCAGGTATCTGCAGCTACGCTGCCCGCCCACGCACCGTGACCAGCACAGCGGCGTGCATCCATAGAGAGATGTAGCATAGTGCGGATCACCAATTGCGCGCCGTCAGTGCACACAAACAGATTGGTTCCAACAGAGCAGGCGTGCAAATAGCTGGCCGGCGCCTGGCGCCTTGTGCCGTCCTCAGGGCAATCAGCACATGTACAGTGGCTTCCCATAGAAACAGATCGCGCTGTGCTGACTGTGAGTCCATGCGGACCGCAGCTGCCCCTCTTCTTGCGCATTAAATTCGCAAATTACGTCAGCTCCACATGTAGGTCAGCTCCCCCAATTTCCGACTGCTACATTTACAGGACGTCAACAAAGCTTCAATGAGTGTGACAACGCTTCAATGCAATCTCTCATTTCTTCATGTAAAGGCTTGTGTGTTAAAAATACATGATCTTGGAAATGCCTGTTGAACCAATCAACCTTTTTTGTGTGCCAGAAGTATTCAAAATATTTGCTGAAATATTACTGTTGAACATTTGCGGGGTCGCAGCGGAGCACCAGAGCAAGATGACCAGAGTGGCAGGCTTCTAGTTCCGAACAGCCCGTGTCGGGCGTGCGCTCCGAGCACGCGCTGTCCATCTTTATTTTCCTCTAGCGCGCGCTGGTAATGCCGATCGCAGCGCCTGCGCTTGGGCGCTATATTACATTACATTGAAATATTACATTCATGAGATGAAATTGGAACTAAAAATGTGATAACACAAAATGTGATAACCGAAAATAAATAATTATCACATAAAGAGACGATAAGAGCAGGTTGTAAGGTATTTCTTGGTGTTTCTTTTCCAGCGTACATGTTTAGTAAATAGCCAGTTTGTTACCAGACAGCATCCTCAGAGCCATGCCGCCCCCAACAACTGATATAGTCAAGACACTGATATTATAGTCAACATTTTTGCTGATCCAAGTGACTTCCCTATAAACGGGTTCTACTGCAGTAATGCCTCAGAATGAAAATTACGCTTCACATCCACTATTTTCATGTCACATACCATTCCTATAATCGGCAGCACTGATACAGTGAGCAGTGCTAAGAGCACGCCTGGTTTTTCAAACAACTTAGCTCACAACGACAGAATTGAGAAGCCCAGTGAGCACCAAATCAAATACTGTGGCATCACAAGGAAATTCACTTATAACCCTGAACCTGTGCTAGTACTTACCACTGACCAGCTAATTCTCAGCAGCTGCCATTGAAAAACAAGAGGCTACGAAGAGGACAACAAAGCTTGATGTATCACTCCGGTTATTATTGCTGCCACACAAAATGGCAGGCTGCCGTAGACTCCGACGAGCCCTTGTGCCTACAAAAATTCTACAGCACTGTCGAGTGGCCCAAAATTTCAGTATACTGAATAGTGTTGTGGAGTATAGTGTGGAGGACACTATACTGAATAGTGTTGTGGCAGTGAAGCAATAGTACTGAATGGTGAATGCTGCTCAGAGAAAAGCCAAGAATTCACCTCTCAGCTAAACTGCTGGCTTGTTCATGCTCAAATTTTGAAGAGGTAACATTCCACTTTGTTCCATACTACATCAGTGAGGTTTAGTCAAAAGACCACATCACCTGCAGCAACCCTGAACCGCAAAAACAAGCTTCTGCAGAGATGTTGCAGGTAGCGCAATCTCTTTCACTACGGCCTTTCCACAGGTGCCATGGGGAGGCACTTGTTCTCAGCGCGAGTAGTACTGTTGTAGTACCATCTCTGTGAATTCCGTTTAATTTTGATCGATTGAGGCAAGTACTCCATCCAGACTTAGCATAAAACAGAACTGGTCGCCAAATGCCACACCTCCCCGAAATTAGAGCATGAACAAGCCAAAAGCATAGCTGAAAGAAGCATCCTTCGCTTCTCTCTGAGCAAAACAGCAGTAGGTACTCGAGTAGTTAATTTGCTTTTTTGACACCAGAGCACCACTGGAACTCGTCTGTAGATAATTTTGTAGGCCGTGTGTGTCTGCCACTTATCAGCCAACTTCGCAGATAAGCACGGAGATGCACGACAACATACCAAGCAGACCGATCTTGACCTCCTGCTTCTCAATAATCTGCTGGTGGCTAGCCTTGTAGCGTTCGAAGGCGTCCTTGACAGAGGTGCAACGTTGGCAGGAGGCATCACGCAGCCTGCTCGCATGAAAGCAAGACCGCAAGAAATCAAAATTAAAGCCACAAAGCAGCAAAATAACATATTTAACAAAGTTAAGAAATTACCATTCGAGGGAAAAACAATTTCGGAAAATGTAGCAACAATTCACTACATTTCTAGTAGCACCTGCTACATGGAACACCGCTTCCGGAAGCATTTCAAAGTCCTCTTGGCACCTTTGCTGTACGAAATGTATGTCGATTAAGAAGCAAAGCTAATAGGGGAGTAATTACTCACTGACATCCACCCAAGCACAACCATACAGCTACAAAGGAAAGCTCAAAAGATGATGGTCCCAAGTTTGAACCCCGGGCCACGACAAATTTTTCATTAAGTGCGAAGTTTCTAACAAAGCTGTATACCTTTCGTTTGTAGCCGTATGGCTGCGCTCGGGTGGATGCCAATGAGTAATTACTCCCTTATTACAAATCTACTCCACCTTGGGGGATTCCCCTAAACATTTGACCAACACTGTTCCCACTTCGAGTTATTGATCAATTCGCTGTTGCCCTACCATAAGCTTGCCGTCCCGGTTAGCGCAGTTGGTAGAGCGTCTGCTCTGGTGAAGCGGTGGTCCTGGGTTCGAACCCCGGACCAGGACGAATTTTTCTTTAACTGCGAAGTTTCTGAGAAAGCTGTATGGCTACAAAGAAAAGCTGTGCAGCTTTCCTTTGCAGCTGTATGGCTGCACTTGGATGGATGTCAGTGATTAATTGCTCTCTTATTACGAATCTACTCCACCTTGGGGGATTCCCCTAAACATCTGACCAAGGAGCAAACCTGTGCATCAATACATTCCAGGTATTCCCACACAATGTGAGCCAAGTAAAATATAATGGCATGTTTGCATGCACAGCTTATGTCAAAGGTTCTTGGGCCACAGGGTCAGCGCATGGAGTTTGCTGGAGACCTTGGATTGCAAGGCCAGCACTCCGAACCACTGGCGAGTGAGCAGGGCATTTCCAAGCTTTGCGGAACCAGCAGAGAGAAGACTATGGAAAGAGAAGCTACAGGAGGTGCTAACAAGAAGAACACAGAAATAGCAGCATGGACTCGGAACCAACGACTAAATTTTAACAAGTTTTTTCAGGACAACAGAAAGGTTAATGTACATGGCACCCAATTTCTTAATGTCCATGGTGCCCGAAGAATACTTAGTACCATGGTGGGTATCCCGAGGATGCAAACCATTTGAAATAGGGACTGCACGTTGGCAAAGGTGATGAATGAAAAACCAATATAGTCACAGCCACCAGACAATTGCGTAGCATCCATTTGAGTTTCCACTCCCAAAGCTGTTACAGCACAGCGACGCATGCTTAGTGGACAAATAGTTTTAGTGAAACATGGCCAGCGTTACAACCAAGAAATGCGTAACACTATGGCACCATCTAGTGACGAAAGCTCACAGCACTTCATCAGTGATGCGAAGGGAGCATTGCTACTCATTGCAGGGTGCACTCGAGAGAGTGTAAACTATAACACAACACATTTAACAACATATAATATTTTACCGAGATGTGGTCATGTGAAAGAATGCACCGTTAACAGCACAGTTTCACCCCAAGGTACTGTATCAGTTTGTTTTATGCAGTTTTCAGTGCCAACTTAAAACGAGGAAACATCATTTCTTTGATATTACACTGCTCAATTCTTACAATGCGAGACACGTTCCTTTCATTTCCACCATAACTCATGACACATTTTGGGCAAGTGTCACTCCTTCTAATGATACACACTAAGCTGCAACCCCGAATCAAGGAAGAAGCGGGCAGAGCATGCGATGTAAGCAAGAGATAAGCAACCATTTGTTAGGGAAACAGAGTGGATTGCAGACAAAAGGAAACGTATCCAGGGACAAGAGAAAGTCAGGTGGGAGACGAGATTAAATTATCTGCTTGGGTAATGATGGTTGCAGCCAGCACAGGATAAGGCTAACCGGAGATTAGTGCAAGAGGTCGTTGTAATGCAGTGGACATTGTCGGACTGATGATGACGATGGCTCGTTTCCCACTACACGGCCAAGCAGTGAACACTGCTCCTTGAGAACTTTTGACATAGTCTACATGTGTAGATCCATAGATCCGACGTCTTGGAAGCTTGGTTTCAGCGACGAGTTTGCTGCTGTCTAACAATGGCCTAAAAATCAGCCTTCAGTATCACAACCATAAGCAACAAAGACAACTATCAGCACAAGAAGCAAGACATGAGAAAAATTCTGACAGTATGCTGGAAGTGCACTCTAACTATGCAAGTGCTCCTAGAGCCATTTCCAAGCTTGCCGAGGCTCCAAAGTAGCAACACAGTCACATTTTCAAACTGGGGAAAGGCAACAGTGTTATACTTGCATGTTAATGCATTCATATCACCATTAAACCGACACCAAGAACAAAGAGAAGTTTGCCGGGTCTATAGATTGCTGCATTCTAATGATAAAGATGCTACTTTTACTGCAATCAGAGCTTTTAAAAGCTAGAAAATACAAAAAAAAAGATACAGGTGTCCCCACCACCCTGAGGCTTGGCCACATCACTATTCAGTTCTAGACAGTGATCACAAAGTCCTTCTCCATTTTCTTGCAATAAATGAGTCTTTGCCGGAAGATAATCAGCAATGCACCCACAATGAACCACATATTGAGTGCAGATTGGATAGCATTCTCCTCGGCATCCCTATAATTAAATATTTGCATGCCTGCTAACCACTACCTTGTATCTAATGGCATTAGTTTCATTTAAACAGATGGTACTCAATTTTCAGTCCACATGCTTGTTATACTATGGCGACCTTGACTTTTCTCACTGTGTGGCCAAGCCAGTACAATAGGTGAAAGGAAATGGGGTGGGAAGTAATAAGCATGGCATGCAGCAATGCCAACTCACTGGTGTTCCTTTTGAGAGACGAGCTCAGACAGCTGCGAAACCTGCTTCTGCAGTCCTGAAAGTGGACACAAAGTGCCAGTGAGCCACAATGAGACCACTACATATGATACATAGCAGACAGAAGTAGAAAATACAGAGCAGCACAACAAACAAGCACCAAGGACAGGTAAGAGCACTCTTTTTTCCTCAGCCAAGTCAGCTTTAAAAAAAAATGGCACTCGGCTGCTGACCCGAAAGACACAGGTTCGATCCCGGCCGCGGCGGCTGAATTTCGATGGAGGCGAAATTCCAGAGGCCCATGTGCTGTGCGATGTCAGTGCACGTTAAAGAACCCCAGGTGGTTGAAATTTCCGGAGCCCTTCACTACGGCATCCCTCATAGCCTGAGTTGCTTTGGGACGTTAAAACCCCAATAAATAAACAATTGCAATTGACGAATAACATTTCTTAGAAAAGGTGCAAAACAACACGTTCAAACTAAAGTCAGGTGAAGGGGTTAAAAAAAAAACCTTTAGAATATCCTAGTTCACCAAAAATGACAGCTCCTTGTCGGTCAACTTAGAAGGTGGAGTGATCACAAAAATTTCAACTAACCGAACAACTTCTGCTCTTTCGATAGTCTTTCCTCTGCCTTAACTCAGGGCTACGTACCACGTAAGCTCGCATTTTGTTGCATGTACAGCGCTGTTCACTCACACTCATCATATCCACTGCACGTAAGATACATGAAGTCAAATAGATCACAGGACTGAAAGCCTCGCACTTTACTGCTAGCAATAATAATAATCTCCATGGTAACTGATTAGTTCAAATGGCAATGAATCACAAGGCAATACAGCATGCTGCAAAAGTCTTTCCCATATCAATTAATGACTTGTGTGTCACTGCGCAAACCTTCGCAAACTTATCCGTACAAAAGTGGGCATGTGGTGTAAATGCCACCTTTCACATGCATGCAGGATCAAATATGCTCCCATGTGCTCAAAATTTTACTGCAGTGGAGAAGAATTGGCTTCTGACCTCGAGCAAGCAACCGATGCTATATTGACATCAGAAAAAAGTGCAGCCAGTAAAGCAGGAACAGTTGACAAAACTGCCTGCTCAATGGCAGGCAGTTTTACAGAGCCAGGAAAGAGCCAGGAAAAAGGCTCTTTCACACTTTTCAAGGTACTGCTGCAGCAGAGACAAATAGAACATGCACTCTAACTCTGCTGCCTTTTGCACTGGCTTGACAGAAAACAACTGCAAAAAGCCACCTGTAAACAAAATTTAAAGCTGAATGACAATAAAGTTGTGTATGGTCAGCTCCTGAGAGCAAAGCATTTAATGCCACGCAGGCAGTCCCTGGTTCTGACACTCTTTGTACAATGCGACCGCATAGCAATGTAAAGTTAATTTTGCAAAACAGATTTCACACGACACGGTATCAAAGAACTTGTACCATTATGCCTACAGAACAATAGAGTGTGTGTCAGCTATCAGACACTGACACAGCAAGCATCAAATAATGTTTGCTTTATCTGCTCCTAAACAGAAGAGCAACCTATTTGTGTGGACCAAGGGAAAAAAAAATGTTTGCATTCTCAGTCTGCCATTCATTTTTTAAGGATCACCAGGCTTCCGAGGATTAAAGCAAGCAAGGTGAATTCGCTAAAGTCTCAACTGCCAAGATGACTGCTTTTCTAGTGGTGGTCCTACTGTCTCACAAGACAACCGACACCAGATGTGGAGCCACATCAGCTTGCCTGACAGGAATGCATGACCACTCAGTTATCCTTCCACCTAATTCCAGAGAAAAATGAAAAGATCAAATGTTAACTTCGTCAGGGTACAACTTCCGTAAACCCCACCTTATATGCATGCAGAAAACATCCCTTTTCACCTAAGCCTGCCTTCAGAAGAGAATGCACTTGTAAGGCCATCTTTTGTTCCAAAAGATAGAATTCTAGGCGCCACAAACTAAAATGTTTTCTCTCCAACCCTGTGTTTCAGAACGTGATGGCCACAGTTTGCTTATCTATGAGTCACTAACAATCGAGAGAATGGAACTCTCAATGCACTGGCTAACCAGCCACGGCCAAATCAAATATGAAAAGAAACCAGTTGATGAACACTGGGTGGAACTGCTTCAACATTTCAAGACAAATTAAGGAGGAAAATGTAAAAACCTGAAAGTGCTACTTGAATATGCGCATTCCAGGAGAAAATGCATCTGCACAGAGGGCGGTTACACAAATGAATGAAATATGAATTGCAGAGGATACAAAGCTTCATGTAACGACACTAAAAGCAATGCTATTGTGAAGATATGGATTGTGAGGATTGTGCGTGCAAGGAAGAAGAGACCAAGGAAGTGGTAAACAGAATGCACTAGCAAAGAGAGCACAATGTCATGCAGACGCTGTGATCGCGTCGATTTTCTTCCTGGGGTGTGGTTCAAGACCAGCTAGTCAGCACTGGCTGTGCAGCAAGATCCATGGTCCGGCTTGCTGCGCAGCCCCACACCTCCTTATTCTGCTAGTATCCACCTGTCTACCAACAGACACGTGCCGCCAGACAACCAGGTCATGTTACACTAGTACAGCACCATCCCTGGCTTCAGATGACGCTGCAACCAACACCTGCCATCTCAGCCAGACAGAATGTAGGACGTTCGCTTTCTATGTTCACTTTGCTATGGGCACAAGATCTAAAGCCTTTGTCGAAAGTAAAGAACCCAAAGGATAGGCTTGCAAGCCTCATAGCAGCCGCAGAAACCAAACTTTCGGTGGGGTAAGGATGAGGGCTCCTCTGACCTTCCAAGTGATTTGGAATATACTAAAGATGCGTAACAAGCCACACTGCATCGCCCAGAAGCAAACCCCTTGGGCTCTATACTTTTGATAAGAGCTGTACTTGCAGTGACTAGAGCATAGCTTGTGTGTTAGCTGTGTGCAGAGGGCAAAACGCTTGTCTAGAACACGTTTCGGCATGTTTCGGGCTGAACACCATGATATCTACTGAAAAAATTTGGTTTTAAACGGTCTGGATGTGAGCATATGCAGTTAAACTCATAGGTTTTAATCATCATTTTTTGCCTCCCTGGTTGCAGCTGCTTTGGCAGCTGCGGAACACAGAGTTCCGTCGTTCTAGACATGCGTTTTGCCCTCTGTACATGCCATTGCGTTCTCACCCTTGCTGCCAATATACCCTATGTGCATGTGCATGATGATGCTCTCTCTCACTGTCCAGAGCTTCAGTGGACCTAGGCCCTTTTAACTTCGTCAGAGCTGTAAGTAAACATGAGCATAATATTGGGAGAGTAGTTTTTTAAGGAGGATACGCTTAAATCAACCGTATTAATGCAAAATGTGTGCACAAAATAAGAAATTTGTCTGACTGCATATGAACCTATCTTAACACCCCACGCTCCTTTGGCACTTGAGGAATAGAGTAGACAGAACATGCAACAACACTCCAAGTACGGTACCTCAGCCCAAGAATTGCACTTGGTGCTTATAACTGGCTGCCAATGACATTATGATATGAGCACAAAGATTTTGTAGTTCAAAAGGCCAATACATTATGGTATAACAGGTATACTATATCTTGTCCCTGTTCCTATGAAACTGCTAAGAGCTCCATTTGCGAGACTGCATGCAACCACAATGTGAAGCTAAGACAAGAACAGCCAGGTTGGAGTTTCATGGCTACTCTCGCAAGGTTCATGACAGCAAACACAAGAACACATAACTCAACTACTGGAAGATAACTCCCCTTACGCTGTGCATAACACTACTCACCCACATGAAGGAGTCATGGCTTTTACAAAATTGGACGCATTTCTGGCTCTTTCTAATGCATTGCGTCCTACAGCTGTGGCTGTCGCTAAAGTGCTTCACACGAACAGGATAACAACTAAAAAAAAAAATCTAATCCCCCGCAGAAGTTGGCTGCCCAAAACAATGCTCAACACCAAAGCTTTATCTGAATTTCACAATAACACCTGTACAACCTACACTCTTGGGATTTAGCATCAGGCACATAACTTTAAAACAACTATGCCTCTGATGATTGCTTTAAAAGCCTGCTAACCTCCAAGAAAGAACAGGCTGAGGGTTTTGTGACAAAGCTCATATTATCATGTGTGTTATTTTCCACTTAACGTCATCTTCAACGAGCGGGGAGCCGATCGCCGGCAAAGAGGAAGAGGCTCGGTGGAAAAACGCTCGTGAGCCCGGCCGCGACCGCTTGGACTGTACCTGGCGCCTGCTCTCCTGTGGTCTCCAGTGTCCCCACGACCCGCGTCGTTTGAACGACCCGTGACATTCTGGTGGAGGCGCTGTCTTATGCGACGCCATCCCCTACCTCCCGCTTCGCAGAGTCCCATTCCCAGCCCGGGCCGCCGCCCCTCCGCTGAGGAGGCCGAGATACGTGCCAGCAGGCGAATTCAAGGACTCGGCCCCGAATTCGGCCTCTTGCCGCACCTTACAACAAGGTCCGTTCCGGCAGTGCACATGGCTCGGTCTACCGTGAGCCAAGGCCAGCAGACGGATTCTTCGCCCGTGCCTGCCGTGGTTTACGTCCCTGTCGCTCCTCGTTCAGCTCTCCCGTTCCGTGGTGAAGCCTCCGAAGACATCGACGATTGGCTTCAGCACTATGAACGCGTGGCTCGCTACAACGGCTGGTCTGCGGAACATTGCCTGCAAAACTTGTATTTTTGCCTTGAGGGCACTGCCCGTCACTGGTTTGAGAACCACGAGCACACCCTTACGTCGTGGGATACTTGCAAGGCACAACTGCGACTCACTTTTGCTAACCAGCATCGCCGCCAACGCGCAGAGGACCTCCTGCAAACCAGGTTCCAGGGACCCGATGAAACCGTCACAAGTTTCGTCGAAGACGTGTTGCGCCTTAGTGCCCGAGCCGATCCCCGCGCCACGGAGGATAAGAAGGTGCGCATTCTTATGCGAGGAGTGAAGTCAGACATTTTCGGCGGTCTCATTCGGGACCCTCCCACAACCGTGGCCGGCTTTATATCCGAGGCGACTAACATCGAGCGCGCCCTGGCAGCCAGAGCAGATCATTATCGTCGGCTTGCTGGAGTTTCTACCGCTTCCAGTCTTTGCGCTGACCACCCGAGTGGCTTACCCGTCGACGCCATGAACCTACGCGAGGTCATCCGTGCAGTTGTTAGGGAGGAACTCCAGAAGTGTCTGCCACCCACCGCTTCTTCCTCTTCGTCCCCCTTCACGGAGGTCGTCCGAGAAGAAGTGCAACGCGCACTTTCTCCTCGCTGCACCGTCACCTCTCCTCCGGCACAGCCCGCCGTGACGTACGCCTCCGTCGTCCGTCGCTCGTCGCCGCCACCGCTCGACCACCCGTCCCCCCCTCTGCAGCCATTGTCACCTCCTGCGCCTGTGTCATCCACTCGTCTCCCACAGCGTGGACCAAGCAAGGCCGACGCGTGGAGGACCCCCAATGACCGTCCGCTATGCTTCCACTGCGGGGAAGCCGGTCACGTCTATCGCCGCTGCCCTTATCGTGAGCTCGGTCTTCGCGGATTCCGACGAGATGCGCCCCGGCCCCGGTACGGCGAACAGCCTCGGGAAATTGAGGAATTTCTGCGCCATTCCCCGCCACCTGAGCGGCCTTCTCGTCGTGCGTTTCGCTCGCCGCCGCCGCGCCGCTTCGATTCCCCTCTGCGCGACCGTCGCGGAAGCCTTTCTCCTCGTCGGGAAAACTAAGCCCGGCGACGCCTGGAGGTGGCGTTGCCGACCGAGAATCTGTAAAAGAGCCTCCACGTACGACGTCCCGCTCCCCCTCACCGACCGACGACCTTTCCGCCGATCCTATAGCCGCCTCTGATCGCCCAGTGTACAATAATCTTGACGTCCTTATCGACGGCCACGCCACGACCGCCCTCGTCGACACCGGCGCCGACTACTCCGTTGTGAGTGGGGAGCTGACCCGCCGCCTTCGCAAGGTACTAACGCAGTGGGATGGCCCACAAATCCGAACCGCCGGAGGCCACCTCGTCACCCCGGTAGGCCGCTGCACTTCTCGCGTTGAGATTAACGGTCTCACGTGCCCCGTTACCTTCGTCGTCTTGCAGCGCTGCTCGAGAGATATTATTCTCGGTATGGATTTTCTGACCGAGTTCGGCGCTGTTATCGACCTCGCTGACTGCCGCCTCACCCTTCAACGACCTTGCCTTGACCCGCCGAGCTCCGAGCCGACGTTCTCCGAGGCGCGCATCTTAGCGGACCACGTGACTTTGCCGCCTGACTCGAGCGTGTTTCTGCTGGTCGAGTCCGCACCGGTTGCCTCTGGCGAAGTTCTTCTTGAGGGTAGTGTGCAGCTGCTTCTTGACAGGGGTGTTGGTGTTGCTAGAGGTGTCACGCGTCTTCACTCTGGTTGCACCCAAGTCCTCGTCACGAACTTTCGCAGCGCTCCGCAGCACCTCACCAAGGGCACAGTAATCGGCCTTATCGAGCGCCTCAGCGCCCCTGTCGACGCTGCGACCCTGTCTGCGGCTCCTTCCTGTCCGCCCTCTCCCCAACACTCGGTGCCGCCTTTAGGTGTCAGCATTGCACCGCAGCTCTCTGCTCAGGAGAGAGACGAGCTCGTCGCTCTGCTGGGTGAGTTCCACGACTGCTTTTCTACGTCACCTGGGGTTCGCCAGACGCCGATAGCCAAGCACAGAATAATTACCGACGACGCTGTCCATCCTGTTCGTCAGTCACCTTACCGAGTTTCGTTGAAAGAACGTGAAACCATACAACATCAAGTGCGCGAAATGTTGGCTGATGACATTATCCAACCATCTCACAGCCCGTGGGCTGCTCCGGTGGTGCTAGTGAAGAAAAAAGACGGCACCCTTCGCTTCTGTGTTGACTACCGGCGCCTCAACAGAGTCACGAAGAAGGACGTATATCCACTTCCACGCATCGATGACGCTCTTGATCGCCTGCGCCATGCCCGTTACTTTTCGTCCATCGACCTTAAAAGCGGGTATTGGCAAATAGAAGTGGATGAGCGCGACAGAGAGAAAACTGCTTTCGTCACTCCAGATGGACTTTATGAGTTCAAGGTGATGCCCTTCGGACTCTGTACAGCTCCAGCGACCTTCCAGCGCGTTATGGACACCGTGCTCACCGGCCTCAAATGGCAAACATGCCTTGTCTACCTTGATGACGTCGTAATTTTTTCAAGCACGTTTCATGAACATCTGGTTCGCCTAAAAGCCGTCCTTCAAGCTATCAGAAACGCCGGCCTCACCCTGAAGCCTACGAAGTGCCAGTTTGGCTATGACGAACTGAAGTTTCTCGGTCACGTCGTCAGTCACGAGGGCGTCCGTCCTGATCCAGATAAAACTGTGGCCGTCGCTTCCTTCCCGACGCCGACAGACAAGAACGCCGTGCGGAGATTCCTGGGCCTCTGCGCTTACTACAGACGCTTTGTTCCCAACTTTTCAGATATCGCCGCGCCGCTTACTCGCCTCACGAAAGAGTCCGTCCACTTCCAGTGGTCTGATGAAGAGCAGATTGCATTTGACCATCTGAAACGGCGCCTGCAGGCTTCCCCTGTACTAGGCCATTTTGATCAGGACGCCGTGACTGAGGTCCACACTGACGCTAGTAACACGGGTCTCGGGGCCGTCTTGATCCAACATCAGAATGGCGCCGAGCGTGTCATCGCATACGCCAGTCGTGTTTTATCGAAGGCAGAAATCAATTACTCGACAACCGAAAAAGAATGCCTCGCAGTAATTTGGGCGATCACAAAGTTCCGACCCTATCTGTACGGACGCCCATTCCAGGTGGTCACAGACCATCACTCCCTGTGTTGGTTGACCAATCTAAGGGACCCTGCAGGCCGACTTGCGCGGTGGGCTCTCAGACTGCAAGAATTCGACGTTACGATCGTCTACAAATCTGGTCGCCGACACACTGATGCTGACTGCCTGTCCCGCGCTCCCGTCGAATCTGCGCCTACTGATACGGACGACTTTGACATCTTCCTAGGTACTCTAGGTCCTGTAGATATGGCTGCGCGGCAGCGACTCGACCCCGACCTTCGCGCCGTGATCTCACATTTGGAGGGTCAAGGAGGCGTAGTTCCACGTCCTTTTGTGCGCGTACTGCCTCATTTATGCCTCCGAGACAACATTCTTTATAAGAAGAACTTTGCCGAGAGCCCGAGGTCATGGCTATTGGTTGTGCCCACTGATCTACGCGACGAAATTATGGAAGCGTCTCATGATGACCCCTCCTCAGGACATTTGGGGTTCAGTCGAACGCTCGCGCGAATACGGTCGAAGTATTATTGGCCACAACTTGACAAGACAGTTCGCCATTACACAAGAACCTGCCGCGAGTGTCAACGGCGCAAGACCCCACCCATGAAGCCTGCGGGACTCCTTCACCCCATCACGCCACCGCTCAGTCCGTTCCAGCAAATTGGTATGGACCTACTCGGACCTTTTCCTCAGTCGCGATCGGGGAACCGCTGGATCGCAGTTGCGACGGACTACCTTACGAGGTATGCCGAATCACGTGCTCTGCCGTCATCAACGGCTTCGGATGTGGCAAAGTTTTTCGTCGAGTCCGTTGTTCTTCGGCACGGTGCCCCAGAGGTCCTTATCACTGATCGTGGTGCCGCGTTTGTGTCCGAACTTCTTTCCCAGATACTGAGCTTAAGCCATACCGCTCACCGCAAAACTACCGCATACCACCCGCAAACAAACGGGCTGACCGAGCGCCTTAACAAGACCTTGGCTGACATGCTCTCAATGTATGTAGACATCGAGCACCGAACCTGGGACGAAGTGTTACCTTACGTCACTTTTGCGTATAACACCGCAGTTCAAGAAACTACCGGATTTTCACCATTTCGCCTGGTGCACGGCAGGGAAGTCACTACCATGCTCGACGCTATGCTGCCCCACCAGCCTGATGTCTACACTCACGCCGATGCTCAACTCGTCGCCCAACATGCGGAAGAAGCCCGACAGCTGGCCCGCCTCCGCATCCAAGCCCGCCAGCAAGTCGATGCTCGGCAATACAACCAAGGCCATCGGGATCTTCAATTCAATCCTGGTGATCGCGTGTGGGTGTGGACTCCAATTCGACGCCGTGGCCTTAGCGAAAAGCTGCTCAAAAGATACTTTGGCCCGTACGAAGTGGTTCGCCGTATAGGCGAGTTAAATTACGAAGTGTTGCCGATAGTAACGCGTGCGTCCCGCCGCCCGCCTGCCTCGGAGGTTGTTCACGTCGCTCGCCTCAAACCGTACTGTGACCGCTCGGAGCACGTGGCCTAACTCTTCGCGCCTTACGCGTTTTTCAGCGCTAATTTTGCTTCTCTGCGCATCGGGACGATGCGCCTTTCGGGAGGAGAGCAATATCATGTGTGTTATTTTCCACTTAACGTCATCTTCAACGAGCGGGGAGCCGATCGCCGGCAAAGAGGAAGAGGCTCGGTGGAAAAACGCTCGTGAGCCCGGCCGCGACCGCTTGGACTGTACCTGGCGCCTGCTCTCCTGTGGTCTCCAGTGTCCCCACGACCCGCGTCGTTTGAACGACCCGTGACAATATGACCTCTTCTTCCCATAACCTTTCTCTCAACCACAGCAGTAACTGAAATACTCTCTAAGGAAGCATTTCATTACCTGGAGGCACTCCAAGTTACACAGGAAAACTGAACCGGTTGGTTGCAAAGGAGATTCCAACGTCACAAAGAAGTTTCCGTACTGTAGAGAATATACATATTGCATATTAGGGCCGTAATCTTATAACATTGATAAAATAGTTAATACCAATTAAACAAATCTTGAAACAATGCCTTATGGCTGAGAATACAGCACTGACAGGCACCCACGAGTCTCGACAGAGCATGCGTGCCTAAAGACGAGAGACATGACATGTGCCGTCTATTTCACATAGTTGCTCCGTGCATGCACACCTCTCCTCCCCTACCCTATCCCTAGTTTCACTCATTGAAAACAAACCACCAAGTTCTGGCTTATGGTTTATGGGGTTTAAAGCCCCAGGGCAACTCAGGCTATGAGGGACGCCATAGGGGAGGGCTCCGGATAATTTCGACCACCTGGCCTTTAATGTGCACTGACATCGCACAGTACATCTGCCTCTAGCATTTCGTCTCCATCGAAAATGCAACCACCGCAGCCATGATCGAATCCGCGACTTTTGGGTCAGCGGCCAAGCACCTTAAAGGGACACTGAGGAGAAATTGAAGTTGGCTTGTATCGATAGAATACCAGCTCCTGATTACAAAAACGCCACTCATACTGACAACAAAGCTCTTGTAACGTAGAAAAGAGCAAGAACCAAAATACAGGTATCGCCGCCACAGGCCAAACTCGCAAGTACAAGCGTGATGACATCATAGGACAAAGCAGCGTTGCTAGAACCAATGGTTCTAGCAACTCTAGGACCCGATATGCCACAAATCCCTGAGGCGCAGCCAATGCCATGGCCGGGCTAGAGGGGTGACGCGCACGCGCGCGTCGCCCCTCTAGCCCGGCCATGCCAATGCATGCGCAAATGTCCTCGACGTCGCCAGATGGCGCCACGTGCCCGGCAACTATGCGTGCTCCTGAAGCATCGGGACCAATCAGAGCCTGTTTTCCGGCGGTAGGCGGGCTCCCGGTATTCCGCTAGCGGTAACAAGGTACACGGTATGCTAAAGGTGTCTATTTGCGAGAACTTCGTTGACGACTTCGAGAACAAGATCCATCGTAACGCTGGCAAAACGCCAGTGCAAACGTAATCGAAGCGACTGTAGCGACGGCCGCAATAGCCGATAGATGCCTTCAACGTGCGGCCGGCGGTAGCTTTCTTTTCGGCTGCTGCTAGGCCGCACTGCTGGCCATCAGAAATCACGGAGTCTGCGGTACGTTATGCGCACGTCATGTTTCACGTCACTTAGTCCTGTGTCGTCATAGGAGAATCCCAAGTTTGAATCAGAGCGGCGGGAAAAACTTTTTCAACTTCGAATCGAAATTTCTTAGAAATAAATGCATCTTTCGCTGCCGGCCAAGTGGCAACAAAGCCATGACATGCCGAACTATCGGATTTTACTATAAAAAAAATATTAATAGTGCTCTCCTCAGTGTCCCTTTAACCATAACCACTGAACCACCACGGTGACTGTAAACCGTCAGGTTCTAGCGTGCATATGCAGATTGTGCTTGTGACAGGTGCTAGTAACAGATGACAGCAGCTGTCTAGCATGCACTTGCGACTTCACATGCACAGTTAGTGGCGCAAAGCGAACTGTGCCTTCATTCCCATGCGAGTTTGTTTTCAACCACTTCTTAGGGCAGCAGCCGAATTTTCACACTTTCCAAAGGGTGCCACATCTTGGAAGAAAAGATGGAGTCAACTTGCCTTAAATGGATCCTTAAATGATTCTGATGGTCATATTCTAATGCAACAGATCTATACAGGTGGTCTCTGCGGGCATTCGAGTGAAATTTAAAAGCTCTGCATGAACCGTACAATTTACAAAATTGCTGCTCGCAACCGAATAGGGCGACGACTCACTGCATGTTCTTAGCTGGTCCTGCACTGACAACGTAAATGGGAAACCTGAGCAAGCCTTTCCATTTGGGCATGCCTGATTGACATGGGCGGGAAGGGATGCAGTGGAGTGCAGTCCCAACCTCTTTTCTTTAATTATTGCACTAGCACAAGGGTTTCCACTCCCCCGAAAAGCCATTCCCTACTTGTTTGGCCCTTTGCAGTTTGTTCCTTTGTCTGGCCCTTTGCATAGAACGGAAGTCCCCGGACGTGGTGCTAGGTTGTAATGAAGACAGGCCCCAGAAGCCCGCATGTGCGAGTGCGCTGTGCGACCACAGTCTTCATCGCGAACATGAGCGTCAGAAATATTCAGTGCACAATGCGAGAACGATGGGCGTAACATGTATGCGACAGAAAAAAAGTTAAAAAAAGTCCTCCGTGCGAGCTCTGCACTTCTCCATCTCGAACTTCGAGCTCACTGCAAGGCTACCCGAGTTATCTCGCAGGATGGATGCGGAGTGGATTAACACTACAGTAAAGTTCCTTAATTTGAACTTTGAGGAACCAGAAAAAAAACGTAAGAGTTACCCAAAGTTCGAATTATCGAATGATCCCGACAAAACTAAGAGGACATCGATCGGCCTCCATCTCGATTAGTGTGCTGCTCGTGTTTTGTAAGCGAGACAGAAACATGCAGTGGCTCGAAAACGCATGCTAAAGCCAGTCCGAAGACTGCTCGCGCATGCATACGACATAAAAAAGTTCGCCATGAAAGTCCTTGTTGCGGCAATTGTTTTCGTCCATTTACTACAAATTTTGTGGTATAGGAAATGACGCCGCGTGATAGTCATGCTAATTATAAGTCGGCTTGAATGCAGCTTAAACTTTTGAAATGGCGGCGAAATCTAAGGCTATGTCTGCCTGGATAGTCGGCGCGCGGCGCTGTCCAATTTCAAAGCAGCGAGTTTGGAGCAGTTTGGCGCAATGCTCGTGACTTTTATCAGGATGGCGCAGTTTGGCGCAAGAGTGGGGTCACTGCGTTCATATTCGAAGCGGCCGAGCAATTCAAATACACAGCCTGAGCAGACAAAATCAAAGTCATTGGTGATTGCTCTAAACCCTCGTTCTGCTGTTAATTGTAAACGTGTTCTTACACACACAAGTGAACCCTAGGTCACTATGGACGTCCAGCAGTCCCGTGGTTGCAGTGGTGCTCAACATATCGCTGTTGCAATAACATCAGAGCCTCGGCAGGTAGCTTAAAACGCAGCAAGCGTTGCGATCAGTGCAATGCTGTTGAAGCTACGCGCAATCAAGAGACTGGACAACGCTCTCGCGTGCCGCTTTGAGAGCAGCCAGCGTAGCTAAACACCCGTGCACGCAAGCCGGGTGTGCTTCCAGCTGCAGTGCACTAGAATACATACGAGGGGGTACCCAAAAGAAACCGGACTAAATTTTTTGCTCGGCAAAGCTTCTGTGGTATCGCGTTTTGCCACTAGGAGCGCATAGAACGAACATTCCAGAGTCAGTAAGCCGAGTGCCGTCGTTGAAGGAGGTCAGACTAGTTTAGGCAGAGTTTTAGAGTGACGACTGTTTTGTGTGAACGTCGTTTTTGCAATGGCTGATTTTCGTGAACAGCGTGCGCCGGTGAAATTACGATTTTTGCTCGGAAAAAGTTGAATGGAAACTCTTGAAATATTAAGAAAGACGTACAAGGACGATGCTATGGGGACAACTCAAGTGTTCCTGAATCGAATCCTGAATCAAAGCAACAATCATTGCAATGGAAAACTTCAAATTCACCTCGCCTCAAGAAAGCTCGTCAGGTTAAACCAAACCTCAAAACAATGCTGATTTGTTTTTTCGACGTGAGAGGAGTCGTCCATTGAGAATTTGTTCCGCAGGGTCAGACAGTTAGCCAGGCTTTCTACTTCGATGTTTTGAAAAGATTGGGCAACGGTGTGCGGTGGAAGCGGCCAGATTTGTGGCGGTCGGGTGACTGGTTTTTCCATCATGGCAATGCCCCTGCTCACACCGCCCTGTCTCTACGACAATTTTGGACCAAAAATGGCATGACCCCTATTCCTCAACCCTCATACTCTCCCGACCTTGCCCCGTGCTACTTCCTTTGTTTCCTAGAATGAAAAAATAGGTGAATGGAAAGCGTTTCGCTGATGTTGCTGAGGTGAAGAAAAAAACGACGGAGGCACTGTGAAGCATCACAAAAAATGAATTTAAACAATGTTGTGAAAAATAGAATGAAAGATTCGACAAGCGTATCATTGCAAGTGGGGAATACTTTGAAGGAGATTGAAGGTCTGTGCTTAAAATGTGAAGAAATAAGTTCAAACAAAAATAAGTCCGGTTTCTTTTGGGTACCCCCTCGTACTTCAGCTCTCAGAAAAAGAAGTCCGACTACTTGCCTGTACCATGTTACACAAGGTTGCGTGCTCATCCCGAGAAACCTTATGCGAGTGCCAGGGTTATCAATGCGCTTAGCCCTAGTAGAGTCCTTCAAAAGCTTTGAAGGACTCTGGCACAGATCAGTGGTTGTTCTACCCAAACCATGGCATTTGTCTTCGGCTAAATAGTGGTTTATTGTTCCATAAAGGCACATTTCGGTGTTAAATTATGAGGCCCCGCAATGTTGAAGCTTATGTAGAAACCTACTTATTTCGTGGCCACTATCGGTGACTTAACAGCTAGATGGTGCATTGAGTAAAAAACAACAGAGAAGCTATAGCCTAACCTCGCTAACGTTTTCAGTACCCGTAGTACTCACAAAATGAGGACCAGAAAACGCAAGCGCTAATGTAACTCTAGACTTACCAAAGGCTCCCACGAAGTCACTGCTGCACACGTTTCCGTTGGCTGCGCGAATGACAACGGCTGAGCGCCGCTACTACCATCTAACGAACTGCATAAATCATTGAAACACGTTTTATTTACTGAAACGCATTTTTGCGAAACCTCAACGCTGACCCGAGAGCGCAGGACGTGTTCGGGCGCAGGAGACCGGCAACGTTTTGCGTACCTTGGGTGATGCTGACGTGCGCGCTGTACACTTGACGCAGCAAATCTTTGATGGACGGTAGGCTGCATTCCTGTTCCCCACCGCGGCCCGAAGACGAGATGTCCAAAAAGTCCATCGTTGCTGGCGCTGTCATGTCATATTTCCTGGTCCACAAGTCAGCACAATCACATTTTACATGAAATAACGCGCCAAAATGCAGGTAGCTCGGATGGGCTTGGATAGCTTATGTTAGTGCCTAGTTTGTCTGCTTTTTTTCTGCCAATTAATAAACAACGCTCATACCCCTTAAATCATTAATATATG
The DNA here is from genome assembly GCF_055824585.1 of Amblyomma mixtum. Classification (NCBI taxonomy): domain Eukaryota; kingdom Metazoa; phylum Arthropoda; class Arachnida; order Ixodida; family Ixodidae; genus Amblyomma; species Amblyomma mixtum. The sequence continues at coordinate 162,185,245 of NC_143012.1, forward strand.
AGTTTTTGCATTTTATATTAGTATAATTGACTAACACACATATGACAGGATAAAATCTTTGATTAGTTCGCAGCTACGGCTAAAACTTTGAGCTGTGACTCTCTTAGCGTGCTTCCGCTTCCTCTTATCTCTTCATCAGCCATTGCGTGTGCCGCAACATGGTAAGTTGCGTTGAAATTTTCGTTTTGAGACGAAATTTGCGGGCCATACTCGGGAAATAGACGTGGATTTAAGTTACTGAGTTGTTCTATGTCGCTGTGCTCCTTGTTTTGAACACTGATGGCTGAAATTCCGCTTGATTTCTGCAGGCTGCCCACAAGACGTTCCGGATAAAACAGAAGCTTGCCAAGAAGCTCAAGCAGAACCGGCCAATTCCCCAGTGGATTAGGATGAGGACAGGGAATTCCATCCGGTAAGTGCAGTGACGCGTTTCATTACGCATTAATTTGTGTGGAATGTCACACACTGGCGCTTGTCTTGTGTTTGGTACTCTGTTCATTGGTTGTTTGGTGCATGCTTCTCGCGACGGTGCAGTGCCGACTGGGCTCGTGAAACGTGCTCCAGCTCATGCTTCGTTCAGCGTCTCTCACTTTAACTTCCTTGGTGTTTCTGAATGCGTGGTAGCTACACGTTGATCCGGTTTCAAGCACCAGAGTGGCATGTCTGGCACCGACATGCTGTAACAAGTCGCGTTTTCCTAGCTCCTGCTTTTATGTATTAGTAGCGTCTTTTCTGCTGCACTAGGCGCACATTCACCCGGTGCTCACCTCTGATTGGCTGCTGATTGGAAAGATGCCCGTAAGAGTACGAAAAGTACGTCTCGACATGGCGCAACGACCTGCGGTTTTCGGCGACTGATCAGAGGCGAGCGCGGCGAGAATTTAGCTCGCGAATTCTCCCCGCTGCCAGCCGATTAAACTGCCTTGCATGCTTGGTACTTCGTGTGCTTGAAAGTAGGGTTTCAAGTCGATGATAGGGCCTGAGCCTTTAAGGTATGTCACCACCTTTTTCAAAATTTTTTTAAATTTTGAGCATTAAATTTTTATTTCACGTTTACCTTATAAAGCACTGTTTTAAATGATATTCAAAAGCAAAAAAGAGTGAAAAAAGTTATGCTAGCATTTATTATTCACAAAAAATTGCCCAAAATTGGCTGTTACGCAAACATTCATAACTAGCGAATGGAGAGCAGGAATTGTAAACTTTTTGGCACAGAGTTAGCCAACTAACCATACTGTGCAACGAACTAGGATCTTTGCCATCCAATAATTGGGAAAAAAGTTATAGCAAAAATGCCAAAGAAAACAAAAAAATGTGTCATTTTTGCCTGCCTTCCTTCACGTAAAACATGATTATATCAAAACTCACCATTCGATTTCATTTATCCTAGTTCATTGCACAGGCTAGTAACAAAGGAACGAGCATGCAAAGTTTCATTGAAAAATATTTATTAATTTCTATGTTATCATTGTTTGCGCAACACAAAAGTGCAAGAAATGAAGTTTTGAGAAAAACAAGATTAAAGTTTTTCAATCCTTGTAGAAACACGATCTCATGCCCTAGGAAGTTAAAATCCTCCAGGTTCATAGCTAGGGCCCTCCTTAGCTGACACGAGCTCTCTTTTGGCATTTGTTGCTGCCCGTCTTTTCTTGCGGAGATGTTTTGCCTCACCCATTGATTGACTTTGGGCCTTCTTCACACGGTAATGGTCACTGGTGAAACATGCTACGAGAGTGTGGTGGCCAGATTCGATGCCTACTTCCCTCAAAATATCTCCTGTACTTCTGTTGCCATCATTCAAGGACGAATCTGGTAGCATTCAAAGCGATAGCGCCAAGCGCGCGCAAAGTAAACAACGTAGATGCTTGTAGCGTCATGCATCCCCCTTGCAGAAATTTAAAGCAATGTTTAAAAAAAAGGAAGATTTACAAATTGCCTTCGAATAATCTTTTATATATGAAACTACTAAAAAAAACAGAAAATTTTCAATATACGCCGTTGATTATCGCTGAGGTATCATTTTCTGTTACCAAAACACATTAGTTTCGGTTTCAGAACTGTTCACCACCTGTTCGAAAGTTAGCTATAACTTTTGAACAAAATAAGATACAAACATTATTCTTGCTGCAAAACATTTTTGAATGTTTGGAGATTCCTGAAATACAAAAAAGAAAAAATGTCATTTTTACAAAAAAACGCCTTTTCAAAGGTGGTGACATACCTTAAGGCGGGGGTACCACGGCGGCCATCTTGGACAAGACGTTAGTTGAACCACCAGGGCGGCTCCACTTGTCCGTGGAAGCGAAAAAGCGCTCCTCCGAGACTGTCTGGTCCTCCTCTCTGCGTTACCTTGACCTCCTCTCCCTCGCGTTGTGGCAGAAGGAGGCGGTTAGTCACGGAGGGGGATAAACGCCATGACAATGACGACCGCGCTCGAACGTGTTTGGCACACCGGTACTGCTTCTATCGTCCCTACCCACCCCTTGGCGGCCCTGCCATGGTGCCTGGCGATTCTTTTTTAGGAGGCACTATTTCGTATGTGACCTTTTGCGGGGCTAGTTGATGTGACATTGTGTTCAGTTGGAGTCAGCGCCCGTCCTGTCCGTCTTTCTGTGTGTTTTGTGTAGAATTTAGCGCTGTTTTTACTTTCCTGAACACGAAGTCTCTATATCTGTGACATTTACAGAAATTATATTTTGTTTCCATTTTTTCCAGAGTTGTACACGTTGTTTTATAGTTATTCTTTTCTCACGACCCTGACAAATATTTTGATGACCAGCAGCGGCAGCCACGGCAAGCAATATTACAAAATAAAGCTTCGTAGGTTCCACTAGCATCCATAACAAAGGGCCACAAGACATCTATGGGCTATGGCCTTCGTAAAACTATGGATGATGTCGAAATGGATGCAGCGGAATAGTTGATGACCTCTTGGTTTCAAAGGGTTGTTGCCATGCGTGTTGTCACAGCCTTTTCTGCGGTAAAAGGCACGTGGCGCGTAGCTTGTGTGCTATTGATTCCCGTTCACCATACAAACGTTTATTTCGCAATTCCAGGAAAAACACCAGCAGTGAAACATCAACCCGAGATTTCGAAGCATGGCGAGTGTTTTTATTTTTTACTCACACACTGCCAGTGCTATGTAGAATTCTAAGAGACAGCTGATATGGTAACAGTAAATAAGAGAAAATGGGCAGAATAAGGCATATCAGAATGGTACAAACATATTGCGTTCAAGTCGTTGGGTCAGTAGCTGCGGAGAGGTAGTCTGTGACGTTGAGATACGTTGCAAGTAATGCTGATTTTCTTTTTTTCCGCCCGCGCATCCGTGTATGATAACAAAAATCCCGAAAGCGCTTAGGGCCGCAGCCGGCAACATTCTTTTCGTTCACTTTTTATTGTCAAATAAACTACTACCACCACCAAGGTTCGAAAAACGAAAAGGAAACACTGGCTGCGAAACTTCCACTGGAGACTGCGGGACATAGCTGGCAAGAGCTAATAAGTACTCATTACAATCGCGTCGGGTTTCTCCCTACTGTGGCCTTAGCATAGCATTTCCATCCATTCATTGGAACTGCATTTTGTTGCCACACGAGGCAACGTTCCTGCTTTTGTGATATCGTTTTGTGATATCGGCGAGTTTGTAGTCTCAGCAGCCGTGCTCCGCTGTAAATAAAGTTTTATTTTTATTCTGGTTCTTAGTGCGAACTTTTTTTTGGTAATGAGCAACTAAATATAATGTACATACCTGAATAGAGCTACTCTCGCTCTGCCAGTGACGACGACCCCTTTCCGCGATAGGTCTAACGATTCCGCAGGTTTCGTGTGTGCAATTTCCGCAACCGTCGAACGCGAATTCACGTTTTGGGGAATGCAATTGGCCAACAAATGAAGTTTTCACAACGGTGACCTAATATCGACTATTTTCACAGTGCAGGATGCACATACAATGAAAGGAAAGCTCTGGTCGGACCCAGACTGCCGCGCTCTTGGGCAGCCAGCAGCAGTCACCGGCGTCGCTTGTGGATTAGGAATAAGGACGTTTTATTTCGCCATCGAACGTACTTCAGGATAAAGCGATTCAAAATTGAATATCACGTCGGAGAAAGCAGGGACAATTAGAAGCGTCGGTCCTACGCGATGTCAGCAATCCGGCCACCGAATGTTTCCGAGGCGCGCGATCACATCGGTGGTTTCTACAAAGTTGTCGCGCTGCATAAACAAGCAAAGGAACAACAGGTACACAAATAGGATTAATAAAACAAAAGCGTAGCTCTCGTTTTACCTCACGCGAACAAACATAGCTGTTTGCATACAGCGCTGTAAAAAGGAGTACTGGTGTGCAGTCGCCCTGTGTTATTGGCGGAGCGAAGGGATGGCGACGTCAGTGCGGGCCGTGTTCGTGACTCGAAGGCATTCCAAAATCTCGAATGCCTTCGCGGAGCTCCATTGACTTGATAGTATGTCAGCCAAATGCCATTGAATAGTTCGTGCAGCTGCACAAGGCGACATCCGACTCGAATGACACTCGGTTGGAAGGTATTTGAAACGCCCGTGTAGCAGAGATATTGCTAATCTCAGGCTCGTGATGCTTTCTTAGATAACAGCATGCGATCAGACGCGAAAAGCAATTACATCTGCTATGACATATTTTGCAAGTATTTGCGAAAACAAACTAATTTTCACAATGTGCTGCAGCACCGATCGTCACTACCTGCAACACCCATCGTCACTATCATCATTTCCAAATAGCACCTCTTTTTGCCATGTGACAACGCAATGAAAGTGCCATTCGTTCATGGGGAGTGCGCTTCGTGAAAGTATCACTAAAGTTGCCGTGTGACAGGGGTATAAATCCCCCCACGCACGCGCACAAACACATTCAAACACGGAAAATGGTACGGTTTCAAAAATATCTTTGCCGTGTACGATCATACACGGTAAACCATTTTTGAAAAGTCACTAAATTGCGTTTGAAAACTATCAAAATGTAGCAGTTACAACTCAAACATGATGCCACTTCATTTTCAGAAATTATAACTTTTTATCGTCACGTGTATACAAGTACGCTGGACGAAGTTCCTACGGTAAACTCAGATTTCTGGATTTCCTGCAGCGCATACAGACCCCCCACCCCGGCGGCGCAACGTGTAGGCTCTCAGCCCTGATTTCTCTTCACTGCTGCCGAAAAAAAAAAAAAATCGACTACACGTCTTTCCGGGTGGACGGTCGCTTTTAGATAATGGGACTCTGTCAGCTAGGGGGATAGGGGAAATGAACAATAACGCCCCTGCACACTGCTTTGTTTTCTTTCTCCACATGGACTCAACAAACGCACTCGCGCAAGGCCTCGCGTATTTGTGTGTGTGTAGCTATTTTCGTCTTGTTATATGTCCGCAGCTGTATCCATGAGCAGGCAGAGAAAAAAAAAAGCTGCTGTGTTGGTACTATCATGTCAGCAGTTCGGATACTCGAGCCAGTACTAACGGCTTACTGTATTGCATTATGCCAAGTTTTCGATTAGCGTACCCTCCTAGCGGCCGCCAGGCGGAGCACGTTTTATGTTAGTGGTCCAACAGCGATACCAGACACTCACAGAGAAAAAGACGACGTACAAGGAGGCTCCTGTGTGTCTCATCTTATTCTGTGTCAGTGTCTGGCAGGGCTGTTGTCCACTCAATCCCTATGTATCAACTCCAAGTAGCCCAATCTGCCGTTCTTCAGAAACGCGTTTGCAGGGTTGCCTGAACGCCCTTGAATGTTTTCTGCGAAAATGCATTTATAATTGTGGGTGCAGGTGGTCTCCAGAGCAGTAACGGGCAGTGCTGGCTTCAATAGGCAGAAATGAAAGGGGTGAGTCATCTGTGGACACGCCTTCCCCGGTGCACTTTACAAGGCTACGCTGGCGAACCTGACCGCGTCTTGTCGCTCGAGTCTGTTGACTGTCAGGACCACGCATGTAACTGCGAGCGCATAAAGGCTACTGGCAATGTACGTTCCCCCCACCCCCCGCAGTTGTTGACGGAGCAAGCGTCGTTCCTGGAAAGAAACGCGCAACGCACCGCTTCACCACGACGGTGAGAGCAAGGGTTGGGTGCCGCGCTAAAGATTTTTATTATAAACCCCACTGCGCCCAGGGCGGGTGCGCCCTGACAAGTTGTACCCACTCCCCGCAGCAGAGGCACACAGGTCTGTCTCCTCTTTCTAGCCTGGCCTTGGCTGCAGAAGAACCTTGGATTGGAACGGCCGCATGTCAATCGCCTTCGCAAAACATCAGCTTCGCAGAACTGTGAAACCCCCTCCCTATTGTAAACAGCGTGACGTCAAAAAGTTGTGGCCCGGTTGGCAGAACTGACAACTTTTGGTTCTGAGCCGGTGTTGTTGGTCCCGAGGGCTCCTTCGCCGCCTTTTTACCCCGATTCGAGACGCCTCGCCGGCCCTCACAGGATAGAAGAGGGGAAACGCTTGCGCTGAATGACTTAGGCCGGGTGGCAGGAGCGCGCTCCGGGCGCCAGTGAATCCGGCCGGTGCCTCATAATAGACCTCTCCCTGATGTAAACAGTGTGACGTCAAAAAGGTGTGCCCCGATGGGCAAAATCGTCGAATTTCGGTTCTGAACCGGTTTTTCAGGTGCCGAGCACTCCCCCACCAGCTTTGTTCCCTGATTCGAAACGCCTGGCAGCCTTCTTCTCCCAGTGTGAGCCTTCTCGGTACGGCGCATGTTTTGCCCTTCGGACCAGAAGCACGTGCGTTGATGACGTGTGTCTTGAAGGAAGCTAGTTTTCTTTGCACGTGTTGGCCTGCCTGCAAATCTGTATGCGCAGTCGCGTTTTTTTTCTTTTTCAGGTGAGAAAAATGTAGAGCCTAAGATGTGTGTCCCAGAAAATAGTGAAAACATTTTTTTTTCTGTCAACTTGAAGGAGCGAAAATTGCTAATTGATCACGTGCACTCAGTGGAGCAGATTGTCAATGAAAACTACCTCCATGGGGAAGTGAAAGAAAGTGTGTGTCCTAAGTGAATCAACTTGAAATTCGAGGCCAATACAATGGGGTTTTGTTACGTTTTGCGCTAATAATAATAAACACAATCTTTATGCGAACATAAAGTGCCTCTAAACAGATATGCGAAGCTGAAGAGATTACCGCGCATGCGGGAACACTTTATTTGCAGAGCCATCGCTATATGTGCTCATTCATGTGCAAGCAAACATTTTGACTTAGAAGTTACATTCAGCCAGAGCAATGCCTACTCCCGTAATATCTTAGAATGTCATGAAATATTGAGGAAAATAGATGTGTGTGTAAATGATGGCAGATTTTTTTCACGTTTCATGACCATGCACACAAAAGCAACCGCTGTGGCAAATGCTATTTCAAGGCCGGAATGCGAAGACAATGCAAGCATGCTGCTGCTGTATGCTTTTTTGTAAACAAGCATGAGGAACCGTCCTGAGCAAGAGGCTGAAGCGTTCGTCAGATCTGGTAAAATGTATAGTTCCGGACCCTTCCAATTAGGGTTTTTTCATAACCACGCTAATGAAAATCTGGTCGTAAATGTTTATCAGGTAGACGAGCACCATTTTGAAAATATTTATGGTCTTTCTTCTAATTTGTGAATACGGATCGACACTAACGTCATATTATGTTCCCCGCTTTGTAAACCAGGTCAAAAAACAATTCGCGATGTAAAACCTGCTTCCCACATAACCTTGCTGAATTATCCTGAAGTCCTTGATGGTTTTGCTGAGAGGGCTTCGAAATCTGCTGAAAAATAGCTCTTAGACAAAATGTTTTCACCAATGTCATCCACAGACCACCCAGCCAAAGGACTTCATACCGGTTTCCAATAAATTTCACCAGAAGCTCTCGGCCCCTCGTGTTCACGGAACTATCCTGAGTAGTAGTAGTAAGTGGCTTTTATTGTAAATGAAAAAGAAGGTAAAAGGATTCTTGCCAGCGCCGGCATCTGCTATCATGTCTAGAAGCACCTGAGCTGGGGCTGGGGGATGGAAATGGAAAGCGAGATGACAGTGAAGGGGAAAACAAAAGGTAGAGAGAGAGGGAAAACCTTCCCTCCTGCTTGTATTTCCATTACGCGAGGCGATACAGCCAGTGGGAAGGACCGCGAAAGTTGCCGGCGACCTGACACGTGAGGCGCGCACTTCGGGAGAGGGCGACCGCGCTCTCTCTCTCTCACATACACTACGCTCGCCCGCTCCGCAAGCTCCCCTCTCACTCGCATACACCAAGCTGCCCCGCACGCCCGCAGCACAATTTTCTCCATTCTTGACCGGAGCGGAATTCCAGCCACGACTAACAATGAGGGACACCACCGCTTTTGAGCACCCGCGAGCAGATTGGCACTTGCGCTGGCACGTGGCAAGTGCCAGCGGTGCGAGCAGCAAGCCCACCATAGCAGACTTCCATATTTATGCAACTCACCTACTCCTATCTAGACACTACACGCGCAATCGTGCAGCGCCATGCGCAGCAAATGTCGCTGTACTATTGTGGAGCAGCTCTTCCGGAAACCGCCATTTACAAGAGCTAGTTTTGAATCATAATACCCTGTAGCCGAGACTGACAACTGATTGCATTCCTAACGATTTCGGTATCCGTGGTTTGCACACCGCTGAGGGAAAATACTGGTATTTCATGCAGTGCAAACAATGGCAAGAGATGCTGGCATTGTTTTTGCTGCATTGCGCGCATGCATATCACCAGCTACGCTCCCATATACCTTTCAAGAATGTTATCCGTGCATTCTTTTTTTCTTGCAGTGTGTGATTGACATATAATTTTGGGGGCATGCTTTGCCACTACAATGCTAGTGAAATCGCACTGTCCACACATGCACTTCGCCACTGGTAGAGGCAGAAGCAGAAGGCTTCATTCACTTCCATTGATGTGCATTTTCAAAAGACAAACGCATGTTCCTTATAAAAACAGGACCATTTTATTGCACCATCTGCTAAGCACGTTCAGATGCCTTGCACAACTCCCCCACACATCATGGTGGCAGCCTGCAAGCAAACAAGACCATACCAATGTCATATGTGAGTCTATTTTCAGGAAGTGACAGGAAATGTCAGTGCTCAAAAGTGGGTATTAGCTTGTTCTTTACTGCAGTTACTTTCCATTGACTTAGTGTTTCAGTAACACACAAACACATATGCTTACCTCCCGTCATACAAAAATGTGAGGGCAGTAACGGAAAAGGAAAGAAAATATGTGCATAAACATAGCAAGTGGACTGAAAAGTCCTTACATACATCTAAGTAATTTGCTGCCACTGTAACAATGAGAGCAGATATGTTAGGATAAAAGCCTGCTGAGCACGATAGAAACATATTCTGCTTACGCCATACAGGGTGATACAAAGCTGCTGGAACAATGATACACTGCTTGTTTTGATGTCACCAGCAGTTCACGAAGAAAAAGCTTACCAGCAGAAGGCTGTATCCATTACACACAAGCAGAAAAATGTGAGCTGTGAGGTTGAATATCCCTTGAAAGTGTATATTGATACTGTGCTTCCAAGGAAAGTGAACGCCACAAGCGGGCTAGTAGCAAAAGAAAAGACGCAGCTATAGAACAGAAGAAAGGAGCAGGCATAAGAAGTACAGCATGTCCAACTAAGCTATACTTGGGAAAAAGAAACAACTCAACAGTGCTGTTGCAACGGACATATAAAAGCCCCACATTTTTGAAAATATAAAGCGGAAAGAAATGAAAACACACTGTTTCATGTTTCATATAGCAGGGATCTCAACGGTTACATTTGAAAATCAATTACAAGCATATTTAGAGTGCATTCATCCACAAATGTGCTTCAGCGCCTTTTCAGCTAAGGAAAACACCCAACTCAAGGAGGGCTGTGTAGCTTTCAAGCATTTGTATGAAACAAGTGATAAGTCTATAGCAAAAATACCCTCTATAATGATTTTACCTCACATATACTCACCTACGAGGCCATAACAGGAGGGCGGAAAGAAAAACTATATTGTTGCAAAAGAGCAAACGACTAGGCGCCTTACGAAATGTCACAGTGCCGTGACACTGGTAATCTTGCACACGCGTTCATGAAAAACCGCACTCGATAACACACACTACGAGGTAGCTCACGCACGCGACACAGGTACAGTTGGGACTTCAATGCAGATTCTAATAACAAAATTGCGGTCCGAATGGCTCACCTGCGTTTGGCCCTGACATCAGCCATGCGCGTACGAAGCTTTGTCATCGTCGACCTTTTGCGCTGAAGGTATCGCCGCCGATTCCCCATTTGACACTTTTACACACAAAAAAAACTGGCAAGATAACGTGATAAAAAACGGCGCTGCACATAAATACAAAAGCACAGTAAAAAAAAACACCAACAAGCAAAACAGCACGATACGCCGATGACAGCCTGCGGAGCAGCCGAAGAAGCGACCGAAAGGCAGGACAGGCTTCAGCGTAGTCAGTCGTCCGTACCGGTACAGAGTACCGCGGCGAGAGTTGCGGGCGTCACACACACAGGGGAGGCGCTGCGCACACGTTTCAGTAAACCCCAATAGTTACTGTCTCGTACGTCTTGCTTCAAAATGTTTGACAGCGCCACTGTCGTTGACCGGCGGAACTCCATTGTTGAGTCAAAACGCCCGCGAGATTCAAATGCAGCAGCCCCGTCGACCAACAAACGGGGCGAGTGCGAGCTAACATGAGTCGTTTATCATACCCAAATTTACATCACTGGTAGTTTAAGACCAGCGACTTCAGTTCCTGTCAAAAAAGCCTGGAATATAACAGTGATCTTTCGCGCTGGATGTATTTTGCGGAGGTTACGGCGCACCAAAAAATAGCGCAATTGAATGGCGCAGTAATACCGTTCTGTTTGTCATAGCGAAATTCGGCCTTGAGCAGATTCTTGAATATTTCCTAAATATTTCGCGTGCAAAATTTGTTCCCTATACGACGTTTACTTGCTTCTAAAACTCAGATCAAAAAAGCGCAGTTTCTAGGTTACGACCAACTTTGAACAATGAAAACTAAAAAATTATGACATGTAGCTCAATGAAATTTTCAAGAATTAACAACATGGGTACTATCTACAATCCTGCTAAATATGTTTGTGATTTATGAACTGGACTAGGAGTTATTAATGCGCCATTCTTTTAAATTTCACACTTTTTTATGGCGCCAGTTCTAAATAACCACCCAATATAACTCAATAAATTGCCTGTAAGGTCCTCGAGTCACACTTAATCTAAAAGCTGCAGAAGCAGTTTTCTTTTCGGAGCAGTAGTTTTCGTCAACAGCAAATCCAACGCAGGCAAGTCGAGCAAAAATATCGTTTTATGCCCCTCGCTCTTTTGCTCACTGCTATCATACTAACGTGAATAGCTTTTAGCGACACATACCATCGCAAAGAAGATACAATTATCTTTACAATGCGCTCAATATCATTTCTCTAGCGCAAACGGATGAGCCACACCGCTCACACAAACATGACGAAAAACGGCTGCTGACCGCCGCTAGCGTGGTACCGCCGCCTTAAGCCCCCCTGACTTATATCGCCGAACACCATGTGCTTGTACCTCACGCGTAGAAACCGTCCAACTCCGTGGGAAGCCGCTTAGCCTTTCAATTGTGACATTTTGTCTTGCGTACACCTGAGCCTTACCTCGAGCTCTGCCTGTGGTGCTGTCTATTTGGAACTCTTGCTTTTCGCTCCCTAAACCCTTCTTAAATCACGGGCGTTAAAAGAGAATAAATTTTTGTGTCTCCATTCTTAGTTGCCTTTTTGGCATGTTAAGCAATGGTAAGGGATTGCTGGAGTGTGGAGTTGCTCATAGGGTTTCACAAATTGTGAATCGGCTTGGTCAAGCAAAACATTGAGTTGGTCGAGTCGGCAAAAATTCATACTGGTAAAACAGTGCAAAAAAATAGCAGCCCTTGGAATTCGTTTTTTTAGCGCAGAAAGACTGCACAGGAAGGAAAGAACTGCTACACTAATCACGATTATAGACTCGGTGGAAGTTGTTCAAATCTCACTGCGTGAAGAAGCTGTGTGCCATTGTTTTTTTTTTTATATTCCCTGCTAGCATAATTACTCTCAAGCATTTGTGGCTTTTGTAATCATCACTGGCAGTCGGCACTCAGTCGTTCTGCGCGCGTTGAAGGTGTTGTGATGGCTTTGCTTGTGCCAGACCGCTTGAGCGGACAAAGCTGCACTGTTTTAGAAGAACTTGTTGTTGGGCTAGTTGGTAGTTATTCATCATTAAAATCAAAGGCTCCAAACCATACACACACACACACACACACAGGAGAAGAAAGAAAGACGAGACAGAGCGCTGTTTTCACTGTGACCACTCTATTTCTACCCAATTCTTATCTATTAGAATCCAGAAACTTCACCTCTTAAGCCACAGGGGACTAAGAAAATTAGAGGGTGCTTAAGCTTTGCTTTTAAGAACAGAACTTAGCATCGCTTATGCAATTCCAGTCAAGCCCACTTGTTACAAACCTGCCGGTCACGCAGAATGAGTTCGTTGTATCCGAGGTTCACAGTAAGTGGACTTGCTATGTTGCAGCCAAAAATACTGTGACAGTGTAAGTCCTCTGTGCACATCTGCTTATTCAGGGGAGTCCCTGTTAAGGCGCTTTCCAAGCTCCCAAACGCAGTCACGTGCTCCTCACCGGTATCCTTGCTGCCAAGCTGGTTTATGGGCGCAGTGTAACTAATCACGGTAGAAGTGCTCACAGTAGCAGGGGAGTAGGTTGGCCTCTTCATTGTCCTAATCAAGATTGCTGGCAATGGAAAGTCTAGTACTTCGCATACTTTTCGTCGGTGTATGGCATTCCAGTGCCTGTGTTATCCGCACAAATGAACTAACACCGTGCGACATCAGGTTGGGCCGGCTGTGCATTGGCGATGCATCGCCGTAAATCCACGTGCGTCCAGTGATGTGGCGTTCAGCAGTGTCCTCCATCGTTCCTTCGTCCTGAAATGCTGCCTTGCGGAAGCAGTTCATGCACTCGGCAGTCTGTTCCATCCATGAGATCTTATCATTCTATGGCTAGGAGCAAGAGACATTGGGACATCGTGTCACCTGGTTGGTCAATTGCTGTCAGTTGGTACTGGTGGCCTAAAAGACGTGAATTGCCTAAGTCAAGTGGTTACACTTGCTCATCGCATTCAGTGGTAGAAGAGAGTGGTCACCGCAGTGAGGAAAGGTAGCGTGTGGTGTGCCGCACGGTTGTCAAGCACAAGAAGGACCTTTCTTTTCCTTTTTCGGAATGCCATAGTCAGACTCAACAAGCCACTTGGCAATCATATCTTCTATGATCACCCCCTTTAAATCTATGCCTAGTGACACACTTGTCAAATAAAAAAAGGAAGTGCATGTAGTGTACGAGAACGTAGCTTCCGAAGCACTGTGCCTTGTGAGTCTCCCCCGATGACAGACTGAGACCACTGGTCACTGCCATTCATGCTGCTACACAGGAAGCAGCTAGCATGAAGCTTACTGCACTTCCCATCAGTACTAGGTGTCTGTCTCCTTTTAAGGCATGCGTTTTTGACAGCTGCACCTGGTAAAAGTTTTGTTGTCATTCCATGTGTCCGATATTTATTATTTGATTGTATTGTTTATGCTTTTTGGCTCGCATTATTTTCTTAGAAAAGGGAGACACAGCTGTTAGGAGACGCTTCACTCTCTGCTCCAGAAAGAAGCACTGGTTTTTTAGTTGAATTCCTCGTGTGCTGTTTCGGTCTGAACAGCCGACCGGTGGCTGTGAAGTCAAAGGTCAGCTTTGGATTTTGTTAAGGCATGAAACAACGGCTATATAATCGCTGCTTTATCATTTAATTTCACATTCCTAAAACCAGCCTTCAAGACCAAGAACAGCGATGAATGAAAAAGTAGCGATTGAATTGTTTTTTTTTCCCCTCCGTGCCTCATGTGGCCTATACTGACTTTTGATGTCATAATTCTGTTCAAACTGAAATAACATGAGAAATTCTATGATAAATTATTTAGTCGCTGTAGGTGAATACCACGTTGTGAGCCATGTTACGCATCATAGCAAAGAAAGCATGCAACCGATATTAGGTGTCTATAGCCCTTTAACGCCACTCTCGTCGTTCATTTGCTTTTCCAGCCAATGGCACAAAGGGTTCTCGGTATTCCAGCCTTCAACATGCTTTATATGCAGTGTGCCATGTGATGTTGGTTGTGTGAATAGTGTCCCCGTGGAGATTAGCACTGTTTTTTTTTACAAGGCACGTGAGATGCAGATTTTTGCTGTTCACTGCTGCTCACTATCATGGAACACGCTTTTGACATTACGTCGTTATTTTGTGCCTTCAGAAAGGCTCTCTTATTAGCTGGACATTTTACGTTTAGTAAAGCCAGTACAAACACTTCGGTGTGAGTAGGGGGGTTTGCTCTCCCTAAGGGTAACGGAGTGGATTCCAAGAGGAAAAGGCAAGAGTAGCAGGGGGCAGCAGAAAGTTAGGTGGGCGGATGTGATTACGAAGTTTGCAGGGATACAGTGGCTGCAACTGGCACAGGACAGGGTTAATTGGAGAGACATGGGAGAGGCCCTTGCCCTGCAGTGGGCGTAGTCAGGCTGGTGATGATATCCCTTAGGGTGAGTGATTGGATTACAAGAGAATGCAATAGAAGCAAGTGAGCTGATGACGTCAGGAAGTCTGTGTGAATGGGGTGTCTGGTGCTGGACAGGGTCTTGATTTGGTCATTCTTTTTAAATTGCTTGGAGGTCATGTTGTGGCATCCTCTGCCCTTGGGACTTGTCGTATCAGGTGAAAAGCCAAATACCCAGTATGTGCGAGTTCCAAGTTGCCCTGTGCTGTCCTCTGATGTGGTGCCTTGCCTTCTCGCAGCTACAATGCCAAGAGGCGTCACTGGCGCCGCACCAAGCTCAAGCTGTAAGGGGAGCATCATGGCCGGGCCAAGCCGGGGGTCGTTGGCTGCCCGAACCCTTCATCGTGTGCAACCCCCATTCATCTCATCTTGGATGCCACCTCGATCAGGATGATTGGAAATAAACTGCCCAGACTTGGCTACCGGCCCTTGTTCACTCAGTTTCTTTCACAAAAGGTGCATTTAGGTATCCATGTCAACAAATCGTGCAGCATATAATGGAATCAAGGCATCGCGAAGTGTAGAAATTGAATCCTAGCTGCTTGCGAGTCCCAGTTGAAAGCAGCAGATTTAATTAATTTTATGTGGGATGCGTCGCACTCCAACAGGTGAGATGTGTAATTCCTGCAGTGCAGAAGCAGCCAGCATCACAGATACCTGGGCCTGTGTCCGGTTTCTAGGCTGGATGGCCACATAATTGGCTGGCAGCAGCAGTAGTTCAGGGCTTCTGTACCGTTAAACCCTTTAAGAATTATGCCTGCCAGTGAGCACGTACAGGAACTTAATGCTGCAAATACAAGACTTGTGGCATGAGAAGACCTGGTAACGCAAGACCAATCTGTGATTGCCTGGTCTGACCACATAACTGTGGCAAAAAAAACTGCTTTGTAATGGCAAGAATGTATTTGCAGGTAGCTGCACTCCAGAATTTGACCCCCCCGAACAATGCAATGAACCCTAACTTTTATATTTCGAGAAGGTTTGCAAATGGCTGGAAACATGGTCTCTGATTGCATTTTGTAGTTTCGCCCTAAAACAGTATATTGGTGAAAACTGGTGTCTCGTTAATATGGACACTTTATAATGAATTATCAAGAAAAATTTCTGGAAGAAAAATATGCATAGTGAGAGGCAGTGAAGTGGAAGTCGGGCAATCTTTAGTTTCTGGTGCATTGTGCAGGTCACCATTACCTTTAAAATCATGCAGAGCAGGTTTGGAGCGCCTGGTGGTCCATGAGACGTGATGGTGCCTCTTAGTGCAATATGACTTCTACTGCGACTGTTCACATCCCAAGAACTCTGCGTTCACTCGGCCGACAGCTAATGAATGTGGTTTTCAACGGAGCGCACAAATAATTTTGTTAGCAGCCATTCATGCATTGCGGCAAAGGCCATTACTACGGCATTTGTGTTTTCGCACTGTCTTTCACCAGTGTTTTGCACTCTGAATACAAGAGGTGAGACATATCTGGCAGAGGCACTCGGGGATTGATCCCGACCGGCTCCGTGCATTTTCCCCCTGTTCGTTGTCCGGTCAGCGTGTTTCCAATTAATGAGATGTAAATGCACTGAAAAAGATTGGTTCCCTGAAAAACTCGTAATTCGAGTCGTCCTCATTGGTTGGAGCACCCATGGTACTGAGCTGGAGCTTCCGGTTTCAAACTGTCGCATTTCAATGGAAGCGAGATGTAAAGGTGCTCGTGTGCTGCGATGTCAATGCACGTTAAAGATCCCCAGGTGGTCGAAATTATTCTGGAGCCCTCCACTACATGGCACCTCTTTCCTCCTTTCTTTCACTCCCCCTTTATCCCTTCCCTTATGGCACAGTTCGGGGGGGGGGGGGGGGGGGGGTCGTGAGACATTTACTGCACCATTTCCTTTCCTCAAAAACCCAATTTTTCAGTATTAACGGGGCACGACGTACTATTTAGGGCACGTTTCTAGCACAGCTGCACATTTTCAATGTTCCAGAGTCGTGAGTGATAGTAAGGAGAGGTCCTAATTAATCCCCTTACTCGGGGCGTGTTTTTCAACGCCACAAGAAATTTAGAAAGGAAAGCCTTTTAACAAGGAGTGCCCATGGATAGCGCCAGCTGCAATACCCATGTACGGAGCTAAGCAATTTCGTGCGGCGGCCGCCCTTGCATGTATAGTCTTCTCTTCATTCCCAGATGACACCAAACATCCCGAGGACGTCCTCATCCCGAACAGATCATTCAAGTACCTTCCTTTTGAGTGCTTCCCCAGACAACGCAAAGACGTCCTGAGTACGACCTCAGGGTATCCCCGTCACTATGTTCTGACGTCCTCAGGTTAATTGTCTCTAACTGGTCTTCAAGCAGTCCAACTGGTACCCATTTGTCCATCCGTTGCACAAACTCAGGATGTCTTGAGGATAATGTTTGGGGACGTTTTCAGTACTACAAGATTAGTATAGCTTTTCTTTTTCATGGGAGTGCCATATTCAAATCCAATGTATAAGCGAAGGTAACCAGAATAAGCAAAAAGAATGGGTTTGCCAAGGGCCGCAGAGGGTATCTGGAGTTGAATTCTGCTGCCTGAAAGGAAAAAAGAAAAGAAGAGTGGCCCAAAAATATAGACACAACCCCATCAGAAGCATGCGATGAATAAGAACACCTCAAGGCATATAATTTCTGGGGTCACAATGGTTTCCTACATTAGATCATTATTGTACACATATCATTTAAACATTAGCTGCAGTTGAATAAGAACACCTCAAGGCATATAATTTCTGGGGTCACAATGGTTTCCTACGTTAGATCATTATTGTACACACATCATTTAAACATTAGCTGCAGTTTAACTACTGCTGAACCTGGCAGAGAACGAAATCTATATTGCATATCGGGCAACTGTACGCGACTTGGAGTGTGTTTTGGACCCTGGATAGGCAGCACGGCCACCCTGGCAGGTGGGTGTTTGCTCTTCCAATGAACGCTGCGGCCTATTCTGCTGTGCCGCATGCCACAACATTGTCAGCGCTAACACATGCAGCCCACATCTCTCTCTTGCCACCCCACGACCTCAAAGCGAGATTCAGGCGTCCACTGACCCAGTAAGCCAGTTATGCACACTTCCTTTCCTTAAAATGACTGGAGTCTAAACGTTAACGCCAATGAACAGAATGAACGCCGATGGCCTATGGCTTCAGTGCCGCGATTATGCCACAATGTTCTCAATGCCAATGCAGGCAGCGCTCATCTGTCACTACCGCCACGTAGCTTAAAGCACGACTGAGGTGCCCGCTGTCCCAGGGGGGCCAATTATGCGCCTTTGATTTCGAAGCTGCCGTAAATTGGTAAATTCTCCATCGTTTTCGTAGCTTAAAGCGCAACTAAGGTGCCCACATTTAGGGCGGAATTCCAAAACCCAATATTGCTTTTGTTCCTGTTCCCTCGCCAGCTTCAATTATGACCTTGTTAAGCTGCAAGAGTATGTGCTGGGTAGATAGTTGGGCCCTGAATCCTAACATTGTTTTAGGTAGGAGGTTCATGTCCTCCGCATAGTTTTGGAGCCTTGAGGATGACATGCTTCATTAGTTTGCCTAATTGCCGTTTGCCAGGGGGCCAGTTATGCGCCTTTCCTTTGCTTTCGAAGCTCCCACTCCATTGCTCCATTGGTTTCGCAGCTTAAAGCACGACTAAGGTGTCCACTGTCCCAGGCGGCCAGTCACAAATTTCCTTTGCTTTCAAAGCTCCTGCTCTTCATCAGTTATGTAGATTAAAGCCCGACTAAGGTGTCCGCTGTCCCAGGGGGACAGCATTGTCCCAGTTATGCACTTTCCTTTATCTAAAGTTCAAATGAAGGTGAAAACTGCAAGCACCACGAAGAAAGCCCGAGGTCCCGTAGTGAAGCTTTCGCTTCATTAAAACTGCAGTTTTTATTTAATGAGAGCCGAGTGCGAGAGATAAAGCTGGCTTGAACTCAGTTCTTTGTCCCACCTTTGCTACGTGCTGTTCACATACCATGAATGCCTAAACCTCAGCTTTCCACAAAAATTCAGGGGGCACATTTGACTCTCTAAAGTGCTGCAAGGTGAAAGCCTTTTCTTGCGCAGTGGTTTGCTTTGATTTTGTTTTTTTTTATTTTTCAGTTTTTTTTTAAATTTTTGTTCCTTTCATTTTATTTCCATTTATTATTACTTTTTTCTTTTTACTTCTTTTTTATTTCCCGTCACGGAAGGGAGGAAGATGAGAGTGAACGAAGGAGATAGAGAGCGAGAGAAGGAGACACCTTATTCACTAGACGCGCCTTTGTTCATTCCATACCATCGAGCTAGCATGACGGAGTGGTCAGCGTGCTTGTTTCGCACACCGGAGACCGGGGTTCGATTCCCCAACTCGACTAATTTACTGCTCGGTTTTATTTATTTATCTCGTGTTACTAGAAAAGTTAATTAATAGGTAAATTAAGCAATTGACTTATTTATCTGGTGTGACTAGAATTCCTCCACGACGAAAAAGTAGTCCGCTGCTGAAATGTTTCTTGTTACGTAAACAAGAAGCTTACCACAAGAAAAAGATGATAAGCTCTACGATTTTGGCACGTGGATTGTTTGATATAGTAAAGCATTAAAAAGCTGATTTCGTTTACAGTTGCGAATGGCCAGCGGAGTAATACAGGACGCCGCGGACTGCGGCCCAGTGTTAGCAACTGCTGTTTTTTTTTAAGTTGTATCCTACTATAGGAGGAGGAGGAGGTAAACTTTATTAAAGAAGAGGTCTTAGGCGCGGATTGGGGTGATGTTCCCCTCCCCGCGGTGGGCTCCTCTTCTAGGCCGGACGCCAGGTGGCCGACCGACGATGTCGTTCGGCGACCTCTTCGGCTCGCTCTGTGACTCGAAGTTGAACCTCCGGGTCCGAGCTGATCAGCGCGGCCTCCCACTGAGATTGGGTAGAGAGCTGCAGACTGTGCGATGGCTTGTCTTGAGTACATGAGTATAGGATGTGCGGTGTGTCTGCCTTTTGGTGCCCACAGAGAGAACAGACGGGGCTGTACTGCTCCGGGAACCGTATGGAGTACATGTACGGATTAAAGAAAGTGTCTGTTTGGAGCTGCCGCCACTGACTTGTTGTGTTTTACGCAGAGATTTATGTGGTTCTGGTTACTAGCCCAAGTACAATTGGCCCCATTTGAATTTCGCGCACTGTGACGCCACGATCATTTCGACCAATTGAAAAGCGTGACATTTCTACTGAAATTTCCTGCTTACAACGATGAGGCATTAAATGCTTCCACCTTAATACTATTCTGCGATAAGATGACTGTTAGACATTAGAGGAAAGTTCACCCTTGAGCCATCGGACATCCTTTTAGCCATCGAGTCGGAGTCGTCGGTATGGCCAGAAACGCCAGTACGTGCAAAAGATTGCACGTGATACAACCAGGCCTCGCAAAAAAAAAAATATATATATACATCGTTTGGTTTGCATGGTTTATGGGAGTTTAACGTCCTAAAGCGACTGAGGCTATGAGGGACGCCGAAGTGGAGGGCTCCGGAAATTTCGGCCACCTGGGGTTCTCTAACGTGCACCGTCATCGCACAGT
The DNA here is from genome assembly GCF_055824585.1 of Amblyomma mixtum. NCBI lineage: Eukaryota > Metazoa > Arthropoda > Arachnida > Ixodida > Ixodidae > Amblyomma > Amblyomma mixtum. Next base: position 162,205,467 of record NC_143012.1, read on the forward strand.
ACACGGGCCTCTAGAATTTCGCCTCCATCGAAAGTCGACCGCGGGCACAATTCGATCACTGGGTCAGACACCTCAACCGCGCTGTGAGTAGGCGGTGGCGTCCACCTACTAATAATTGAGACAGTCATGCGCCTTTCCTCTTCTCGAAACTAGCGGGAAGGTTTACACTAAAATAAAATTGGTTTTTCAGGAGAGGAAATGGCGCAGACAATGGAAGGGAGGGACACAGGGAGCTGGGACACCGTGTATATATAACTGGCTCCCTAGCTGGGTCTAGAAGTATGTGTCGGTGGGGAGCGGTGATGACGTCATTTGGGTGCCGTGGTTGGGCCACGGGTTTCTGATGACGGCGGGATTTTCAAGGAGCCAGTTAATGCTCTCGCATCAATAAAAGCGTTGACGCGTCGTACGTGGTATATGGACGTTGACTGCTGGCGTGGTCGACCCGCTCTCACGGATCGGAAATCGAAGTGCAGCGCACCACACGGCATGTCACCTCGCTATGTCACGACACGCTCGACTACTGGCCTTGAAAGCGCGAAGAAGGCAAACGGGTGCCTGCCCAGGTAACGCAAAATGTTGCTTGAACGTTATCTGAATGGTCACAAATGTCGGAGAGTAACGTTGCCCGATTGTTGCTAATGTCACTATTTTTGATCACCAGATAACGTCGCAGAATAACGTTTATGCTGCATTCAGGGGACGTTGACGTGATGTTATTATGACGTTATACTGACAAATCATGCTAAAAGTTACGTTGCCTGAACGTTAGTAGAATGTAATCCGATGCAATGCATGCACTAGCTCCTTGAGGAACATATGGGTAAAAACTATATAACCAGCACCATCCATTCATACTAGGGAAGGTGCGGCAAGTGCTGATAAATTGTACGTGTCCCTGCTGCCTTCCAGAAGTGGCTAATGTATATGAGCTTATACGTAGTCGAGACACACACAAAAAGGTGGTTACACAGTAATTGTGGTCTACAATAAAATTACTCCAGCACTGCTCACCTGTCACATTGAATGACAGGCACTACAGTGCAAAATTTACACCAGGTGCACATGTGAGAGCCCTTTATATCATTTATTTTGCATCATACATCGTCATCCATTCTGTGAATGAGATTGGACATCGCTGGGTCATCCACTCCGCTGGAGTCACTGGATTAAAAGAACAAAAACACAAAAATTACCGTTATTCAGCCAAAGTTCAAGAGAGTACTTACAAAGTAATCAGATATCTAAATAATTTGCAGGGTCAGAATTGTGTATGAAATGCGCCAATATTTATTAGAGAGATAATGCGGAAACCAAGAAGACTAACCCCTTCTGAATTTCTGCTTTTAAAACCATCAAAATTGCCACTCATGCAACACTGACAGCTTTACACTGTAACCTTAATTTTTACTTGCATTTCGCATAGGTTTTGCCTCTGCTGTCCCATATGACGTGCTTCACGCTGGAAAAGCTAAGTGGCTGTGACAAGTGAACAGTTTTTGCACAGCTCGACACACGAGCTGACTATATGGTAGTCCAGATTCCCTACACAAGTATAATAGACTTGCCGTTTCTTGCAGCGTGCTGGCGCATGACGAAAATGGTCGCCAATATCACGCCTGAAGTCGACTTCTTTGCCCAACGGGCAAGACCGCCGCAGGGCCACTGCAAAAACAAACCAATATCACTGACTTACAGCAGTAAACCTAGAAACGGATATTTGCTACAAATATATCAACCCCCCCCCCCCCCTTACACCTTCTATGAACTCTGAACATGCATACGTTGAACTGTGCACCTCATTCTACTATATGACTCAGAAAATCCACTTTCAAATTGGTATCTAAAGTAACCTACTTGAGTATGGATCCATCACTCCAAAATAATATATACAAGGCTGCTTGCCCTTGACTTGATCGATATTGTGACATGCAAACTGACAGTCTTTTTTTCCGTGGTGAATTAAAATGACAAATAAAGATTCCTGAAAAAATGAATTTTCTCTGCAGTGAAAAGAAAATTGGTACACACCCATGATTACGCTCATGATGTTTAGGTTTGCAAATTGCTTCTTGCCCTTTCGGCCAGTCAGGCAATATTCCTTGGCCAACCCGTCGTTGATGCAGCGCTTCATTATTTGGCGCACTATGTCCTTCTGGCATGAACCTCCAATTAGGGCAAGGTGCGAAATCTAAACAGAAAAAAATGCAAGAAACTTTTAGATATTGAGCTAAACGCAACTAAAATTGGGTCCCTAGTGAATAATGCATCAATAGCTAATAATAAGTCCTTGACTCACAAGTATATACTCCAAAATGCTAGCATTACGCATTTTTATGAGCTGTTTTAATGGCCCAAAGCAGAGCACAGGCTGAAAGAATCGTAGTACAGATCTTGATTATTTAAAAGATCTTGGATACTTCACTGCACGCTAACATTGCACAGCATTTTTTTGCTCCTCCGAATGAGGCTATGGCAGCTAGGGATTTTATTCTGCATTTGGGCTTTGCAGCTAAGCCATACAACTATTAGATCACCACAATGAGTAAATTGCTTTTCTCACAAGTGACAGCAATTGAAAATAATAGTATAGCTCTGCAATGTGGAAAAAAAAAGCCAACTAGCAGAACTGGCATGAGATAAAAATGCACTTGCCAAGGTTCTTTTGTTCTCTTCATCATCCAGTATGCGTTCCATACTGGCCACTCCTTCTGCATTTTTAAGAGGCAAATACTGAAGGACCTCATCTACTTTTGCTGGAGGATCCACTGCACTTTCCCGAGCATGTGCTATTCTGTTGACCTTTTCTGTCAGAACATCAATTTTTTCATCTACCTTTGCCACCGTTTGTGCAAGGTTCTTTAGAAGCTCTAGAATGAGCAAAAGCAAGGAATTAGAAGAAAAAAAAACATACCACAGCACAAATAGACTGCTGGCCAGAATTTCAAAACTAGCCAAACTTTTATTTGTGCCAAAATGAGCACATCTATATAAAGCTAAGTCCACACAGCACAATAAAATGCTGCTTACAACTAGCCCGGTAGAGGCACGAAGTTTTTACCTTGGATTCCGCTTTCTGCTTGTAGCAGTGGGCTCGCACGTACTTGCGCTGGCCTCGGCGCAGGACGGCCAACAAATGGTAGCTGCTGGAGTGGCTTTGCAGGAACTGCAGATGGTGGGCGACAATCTTCGCAGCTTTCCTCGCTGTCCTCACTTCCCCCGGAAACAGCCCTTTCTTTTCTTTTTTTCTTTGGTGCTTCAAAGCTGTCTTCATCCGACGCTGCATAGTTAAAAATTGTTTCAATGCAATGACTTCAGCATTAAAGTGGCTTGGTGAAGAAATATTTACAAATTAGCAGCTAAGTTTTTGGAATATGCATGATTAATACAAAATGTGTGACCATTTCAACAGGAAAACTGGAATCATACTTCCGTAAAGTGCCTTCTTTGTAGGCTTTCTCGGCCTCTTCATTCGTCGTTCTTCATCGGTGGTCAAATCTGAGACCTCTTCTGCTTTTTTTTCCCTTCGTTTTGCCTCAGCATATGTTGCTGCAAGCAAAGAATTCGATATAGAAAAATTTAATGACGCAGCCAAAGGAGAACTGTATGAAAATAGCAAGTAAACTTTTGAAACCAATGTTTACAACCACCTAGCAACAGTAATAATTTGAAATACGAGCATAACAATAGTATCACCATAACATGAATCTCAAGCCAGATAATAGCCAACATATGATTACTGATGAGAGTCAATGTATCAAGGAGGTATCTGAATATTTTGCCATTTTCGGTCAAAGGTTTTCTACTCTGGCCACAACCCGAACCTCCAACAGTGCGCTATAATCACAACACTTTGTGACACAAAAATTAAAAAAAAAGACTTACTGGCCTCGCCCAAGATTCGGCATTTATGTGTCGTCCAGTCGTCCCCAGGCTGCTCAGAGTTTTTTATTGCATTCCGGCAACGAGATGGATTTCTGTATGGTGGCCAAAAAGTTTCGCCATTCTGCACCCAGAGTTTGGGAACGGCAGCGACTCCGTCCCCACTGCTAAATGCAACAATACAGAACATCCTGCAAGAAGATAGCACAGTTAGCACACCAACACACACTGCTGCCAAGACAAGGGCATTATTTTCTAAGGGCCTTTTTGACAAGACACAACTGATTTGAAGTTTCCTCTCTATGAGACCAATTTATATGCAGCGTCTATACTGCCCGCAGCCGAGTGACAGAAAACCATGTTTCTTGCATGCCATGGAGAACTAGTTATTTTCTTATCTCTCTCTTTTTTTTTTCTTCAGAAAATGACATCGCTCTGAGCACTCTCCTACTTGACATGTGATAGAAATCTTCACCAACAAAAAGTTTACTGCCGTTTTCAACACAGTCGTGGCGTGGAATTTCAGCATGAACATCATAGAACTATTTGCAGTCCATGCTGATGGTGCATGCGCTCGTTTGACGCTTGTGCAAATTAAGCTGAGCTCTGCGTGCTCTGCAGCGCGCGGCGACTGTTTTCGCCCTACGCGGTATTTGTCCATTGGAACCTAGAATCTGCCGCTCTCAAGTCATATGGGACAAGAATAAGCGGATCGCGGTAGCCATGCCTGCCCCGCGACGTAGTTTAGTTTTTGTGTCTTTATCATCAGCCGCAGCAAAATTCACGCTGCCCGCAAGCCCACGGAACGTCATGCAATGGTTATGCACTTAGAACGTTTCTGGAAATGAAGCTGGCCGGTGCTTTTCTGAAATTGCGCTAGAGTGCCTTCATATATGGCCGCCTCTTGTGAACATCTTGTGAACCATATAGGGAGGCACAAAAATTTGTATTCAAAATTTTAACCAAACGCCAAAGCTAGATACTCAAACCTGTCAAACGTTCTTGGTGCGCTGAGAAGGTGAATTGGCTGCCAAGGTCATGACACTACATCTGATTTTCATTGAAATGCAGCAGCATTAAAGGCCCGTGCAGCAGAGCCAACTCACTGGCTGTAATATCTGCCCAAGATGCCACATTCAGGGCGGAATTCCATGCCAGCACTTGTATCCAGGTGACTAATAGGCATGGTCCCACTCGCGCTGTGGCCCAAGTGCTGCCCTTTGCCGCTTTCTTGACAAGTTTTGCTAGTTTGCCATCTGTGTGCTGCTCCATTCGAGCAGTGGCACTGTTTGCAGTTGCATTGTCTGAGCTATGATCATTTTAAAGAAAGAAGGAAGTCTACAGGTTTGAGTCTTGAGTATAGATCAATTTTTGCAGCTTGTGTAGTTTCGTCACATCACTTCATATTTTTTCATCAAAAATAAAAAATACATTTTGGTCAGCAACATATAGCTTCCCAGTTCTTCATTTTGGGTCTTATTAAAGCAAACAATAGCACCATAAACCCAGCATTTGATTTGAGGCCTTTGGGTTTTAGCAAGACTATAATGAACATTGGAACAGTTATCTGCTCCAAAAGCAAGAATTCTGCCACCTACCATGTTTTACAGTTAGCAAGATATGAAATTTTGCAACAAAATGCAACCCTTTCCTGCTGCAAAAGCAGAAACACCTGCTACAAAACCTGAAACTACATCTACAAGAAGCCTGCTACCACTGCACTATAGTTGGGTATGTACATCCTAAGTCAGCACTGACACTTTGCCTACATTCAGGAGTGCCGCACAGAATTCCTCCACGACAAAAAAAAAAGTAGACTGTTGGTAAATTTTCATATGTAAACAAGAAGCTAACCACAAGAAAAAATTATAAAATCTAGAATTTTGACACCTGGCATGTTTAGTGAAACATTAAAAAGCTTATTTCATTTATTGTTGCAATTTGCCAATGGAGTAATACAGGCGACTTGAACCATGGCCCAGTGCTAACAGTCTTTTTAAGTAGTATCCTACTACACCCACACTTCCTGTCCAGAGTGAGCTCAGTAGCAGGCAAGTTGGTTGCAAGGTAATCCTGGAAGACGTTAACTAATAAAGTAAGTGCGGCGCACATGTTATCATGTAATAGTGTTATGAAAACAGGGCAAATGGGCTCCCTGTATGTAAGATTTGGCTAGCATGTCAGTGCCGCATGAGGGCAGGAGGAGGAGGAGGAGGAAAAAACTTTTATTAAGCAACCCTTGAAAGGAAGCCAGTGAGGGTGGGGATAAGGATAAGGGGGTTGCAGGAACAGGTGGGCCCTCGCGGTCGCGCTAGGTGGCCAGGAGCCCTGGCGACCTCTGTGGCCCAGGTCACCATCCGGAGCTGAAGCTCCGGCTGTGAGCTGTGCAGCACGGCCTCCCATCTCTCCTGGTCGTCGAGTCTCAGAAAAGGGGGAGTTGGAGTATTGGGGCAAGCCCTAAGTATGTGATGAACATCCGCCTTAGGGTGTTGGCATAATTTGCAGGACGGATGATAGTCCCCTGGGTGCATGAGGGAATACAGGTAAGGGTTCGGAAAAGTGTCCGTCTGAATCCGTCGTCAAACGACTTGCTCGGCCTTATTTAGCGATTTATGGGGAGGGGAGTAAACTAGTCGGGAACCCCGGTAGTGAAGCGTGCCTTCATGGTACGTCATCATGCGCTCCTTAGCACTGCCGAACGAGGGGAGGCCGTCCACCGCCCGGTTGACGAGTCCTCGGGCGTGATTGTGTGCAGCCGTATTCCCCGGGTGTCCGCAATGCGCAGGAACCCAGATGAGTGTGATGAGCCGACTCGGTGGTACAACACTGTTGAGAACACGATGTGCTGGCGTGTGAACTTGTTTGGCCGTATGCCATATGCTGGCAGGGCCCCTACAGAAGCCAGAGCCTTGTTTTGAGAGTTACAAGACATTAGTGAAAGTATTGTTCACTTCATTATTGATAGCCTAATTCAAAGCAGCTCAATGATCCTTTTGCCTTCATGCAACTGTTGAGTGTGGCATGTCAACTGACACCCCCAAGGAATCTGTTGCTCAGCTGTGTTTGCTTGTTATACAGCTTACAGAATGAGCATAAGCAGCGGACATAGTGTGAACCAACGATTGCATCCCTCAGCTTGCACTCCAGGTTCCAGTTTTACAAAACAACTTCAACCTATTACCAGTGCCAATGCTATTCATGACACCACAGTGCTTGCTTGTGCACCCTATGCCTGCAACACCAACAGTGAAACAGCAAGATGACAGGAAGAATAAATGAAAAGTGGCACGCATCCCATCACTGACTGCTTAGTATATCAAGCACCAACAGCCCCAAGTTGGCACTCTATTGATAAGCTCGGTGCTTGGCGTCATTCTGATCAATTCGCGCTACAAGGAACATACACACGGAAACACACACGGACGAAGCGCATAATGCGCTTCGTGTGTGTTTCCGTGTGTATGTTCCTTGTAGCGCGAATTGATCAGAATGAAGCACCAACTAGCCCCCGCTCTTGCATTGGCGTCATTCGTTTTAGCTCTCTGTGAAGGCCTTGGCACATTCGAGCAAACTGCTGAGCATTCAGCATTGTTTATCCAATTCTCTCTGTCACTAAATTCAGGAATTTGTCAAGTGGTCCCACTTTACCAAGTCGTCCCTGTCCAATGACCCACTTTAAGTGGTCCCACTTGCAAAATTCCACCTATAAGTTTTTCAGATACCCGCCGCAGTGGCTCAATAGTTAGAGCACGCAGCTACTGAGCCGGAGTGCCCGGGTTCGAACCCAATCGCAGCGGCCGCGTTTCGATGGAGGCGGAACACACAAGGTGCCCATGTGCTGTGCGATGTCAGTGCATGCACGTGAAAGATCTCCTGGTGGTCGAAATTATTCTGGAGACCTCCACCATGGCACTTCTTTCTTCCTTCGTTCTCTCCCTCCCTCCTTTATCCCTTTCCTTACGGCGTGGTTCAGGTGTCCACTGAAAATGTGAAACAGATAGTGTGCCATTTCCGTTCCCAAAAGAACCAATTTCCAATTTTTAGTCTTTCATTTGTATCTGCAAAAAGGGCAGACACTAAAGCAACATCTCTCCTGAGAGGAAAAAAACAATGCAGGTATGTACGTCACTTTTCGCAACACCCAGCAGTGAGTACTTGTCAAGGTAAGTAGCCACACCACACCACAAAAAGAGAACATGTGTGACTAGCTGAGTGCTGTCTGACTGTGAAAAACAAACACATATACTCTGAGTGTATGTACATTACATGTGCAACAGCATTAAAGAAATAGTTTTATTTCATGCCAATGTTCAACAGAGACACCTGCAATCATAAATTGTAAGGAAAACATCACTTAAAAACACATCATGGTGTACGCGCAGTATGTCACCCCAATGTGGCAACTGCTTTGTGTCATTCGATACAAATGCAATGGAAAGGGAGGCAGGTCTATGAAGAATGCGCATACAGAAAAAAAAATTACATTTTAAAGGTACCGAACATTGAATTTTAAGCACCCAATTTTTTTCACCACAACCAAAAGCTTGCTGTCTAAGGTGCGTGGTTCTGCATTGGTTTTGTTGGAAACGCTGTAGAAGATTTTTACAGAGAATTTTTCAATCAGTGCATGTGACCATTTCTATGTATCCCAATGCTGGAAATCATGATCAGCAAATGCGATGATGTTTGTACGTCGGAGAAAGTGCTTTACCAAAAACTGGTATGAGTAAATCTCACCTAGCAGAAATTTTTAGAACAAAGTAACGCCCATTTAAGTTTTCACACCCAAAGCTGTTGCGACAAAGTGATGTAACTCCTCCTCGATGAAAGTTTTAGTGGGCTGTGGCGCCATCTAGTGAGAAACGCTAAAAGCACATGATCGATGATGCAAAGGGAATGTTCAAAAGAAAACATTCGATAGAAGTCTGTCTGGTTGGGAAATATAATGTTAGGAGAAGGTAAGTGACGCCAACCAAGTAAAATACAGGAAAAACGACGTTTCGGGACCGGCTCGGCCCCTTCTTCACGGTGTGACTACGGGCGAGCGCAGCTTGGCTTCTTAAGCCTCTGCGTGGAGGACCTCCAGGTCAATGGCCGCAGCCCATGGACGTAAGATGAGGGGAGCGTCCCCAGGGAACGATTAACATTCTCTCGTGTTTGCTGAATGTGCCACGACTCGAGTAGAAGCCTCCTCCGTGGGTTAGCTTCCATTTCCAATACAATGGTGCTGTCGAAGTCAATTGGGTGGTCACACCCTTCACAGTGCTCGGCCACGGCGCTGCGTTGACGATTCATGTGACGGACGTCTGCTTTGTGTTGGCTCATCCTTTCCGCGAAGTTCTTCGTTTCCCCTATGTACGACGCCGGGCAGACGGAACACGGAATTTTGTACACGACGCCCTGGGCCTTTTCTCTGGGTTGCCGGTTTTTTGGGCGGGGGAGAAGGCGACCGATAGTGCTGGTCGGTTTGTGCGTTGCCAGCACCCCTCCTTTTCCGAGAATGCGAGCCAGCGTCTCGCTCACGCCTCTCACGTAGGGGATGCAAACACGTTTTCGCTTCTGGCATGCGCCTGAGGAAATAATAGATCGGATTTTGTTTTGCCTTTCTTGTTTCCTGATAATGCGCCGGATGAATGAGCTTGGGTAGCCGTTCTTTTGGAGGTCATAAATGACTCGGTTCTTCTCCTTCCTTTTTTCTTCACGTGAGGAACATATGGAGTCTGCTCTCTTCAGTAATGATGTAACGGCAGATGCTTTGTGCGGGATGGGATGGTTCGAATCGAAATGTAGGTACCGTCCTGTGTGGGTTGGCTTCCTGTGTACCGAGAATCGAAGGGCGCACTTCAGAGCGTAATCTATAATAAAACACGACAAACACTCCTGAACGAAAAAGCACTGTGCACAGAAAACAAATCAGGAATACTTTACCGAAATGTGGTCACGCTGTGGGATACACCGCTAACGGCGGGTTTCACGCAAGATGGTATTTATGCAATTTCCAATGCCAAAATTAAAATTATAAATCCTTGTTTCTTCAATATTGCAGTGCTGAATTCTTAAAATATGAGGCACAATTTCCGCCATAATCTCGTGACATGTTTTGACCAGTGGTCGGTCCCTTAAAGTGGTGCAAGGGCAGTTGGCCAAAAAAAGGGGCCACAGCTAACGTGTTATTGAACTTCAAAAGAATTTGACCCATTTGCAAGCAATTCATCCCACAGAAGACAAGCACCAAGCCAGGGAAAAGCTGACAGCTAATGGAAAACCAATGGGTACCCAGAGGCAATGGCCCCATGCCTCTCAAACCACTAGGTGCAGCAGCTAAACAAAAGAATGACAGAGAGTAGCAAAATAAGAGTCTATAGATTCACAACGGACTTCTCAGTCTTGTGCACAATGTTGGAAGGCAGACACATTTTTGGCCACACAATGACCGTGGCCACAGATGTCATGCAAATGGAATAAAATACACCCGTATTGGAGACCTGACATGCAGAAAATGTTTGGCGAGGACTGGAGAGGTGAATGCGCGTATCACCAAGCAGTTCAGCTAGACCAGCACTGAATCCAAGGGCTTTATGGGAAAACAGGAGCTGCCACCGAACTTTTTTTGGGCGTGCTGTTACAGGCACAGAAATGGAAATGCATACACACATCGTTCTTCACTCAACCGGGAAGCGTGTCTACATTGCGAAGCTTTGATGCAGATTGTCCAGTGATTATTGGTAGGAGACGGCGCCCTAAGAAGATTGTGTTGGGTTTAATGGTGCATAAGCGACTAAGGCTATCATGCGCACAGGCAAGAAGAAGCACAGGCAGAACCTCACGAACACAATCAGTTGCATCCATTAACAGATGTCGACGCAGGCAGGAGAGAAATGGCTCCTGTCTCCCACGGACAGGGTGATGATGCTGATGATACGAAACAAACAAAACAATGGGTGCACAGGAAGATGCGCACGGTCAGCGCTTGGAAGGCACCCCCGTGCGTCGGCTGAGGATGACGTAGTCGGCCGCGTCACCCGCCGGGCTGGTCTCGTCGATGCGGTAGCCGAGTGCCTTCTGGTAGAAGGCCAGTGCGCCAGTGTTGCTCTTGAAGACGGTGAGCACGGTCTTGCACATGCGGAAGTGGGCAGCCAGCACATCCAGCTGCCGCATGAGGTGCGAGCCCAGGCCCCGCCGCTGCACACGAGACTCCAGCTG